>NC_061088.1:51357739-51381061 GCF_015104395.2 Macrobrachium nipponense
CAAGATTGACTGCTAACTTTAGGATGGCCACCAGATGCGTGCAGTCC
This sequence comes from Macrobrachium nipponense, assembly GCF_015104395.2. Taxonomy (NCBI): domain Eukaryota; kingdom Metazoa; phylum Arthropoda; class Malacostraca; order Decapoda; family Palaemonidae; genus Macrobrachium; species Macrobrachium nipponense. The sequence goes on from NC_061088.1 coordinate 51,357,787, forward strand.
CTAGCGTGGGTTGGAGTAGTATGTAGTTGCTGCCCCGTTCTGTGGGTCCGGCTCTCTCTTTGGGGGGTTTTTTGTTGTGGGAGATTTCTATTGGCAAGAGGTTTCGTGGTAGTGGTCTCACTCCGCCCTAGTGTTTCATACCGACGCCCCTCTTGGGAGGGTGAGCGAGGTCAGTTATACTGACCTTTTTCTTTATTTTGTTTATTCCTCTGGTATTTGTTAGATCATTTACCTTAGAAATAATGGATTAAAGGATATTTCGCTGGGCGACACGAACCAATCGCCCAGAAATAGATTTTTCCTACGTCAAAATCCTTTTTTTGTCTGGGGTCGGCGGGGCTGACGTTTTCGTCGATGATCTTTTTGAGGGCTTGTTTCATCTCCTGTACCTCCGGTGGAAAGTGTCCCTTGTAGAGCAGCTTGATGGGCTCTGCAACATTGGGGCGGGGGTTCCTGGTGGTACCAGGCTTCCATATTTTTTCCTTATAGATTCATCAACAGCACGATTGGTGCCTCCTGACGAAGGCGCTGATGCTCCTCCTGGAATGATACACACATTGAGTTGGAGCGCGCCACCCAGGTCCTTTAGTTGTCAATCAGGGTCTAAAATATTTGTTCCCTTTATTACACTCAAAGTTGAAATGGGTAGGAAATCTTTTAAATGTTGTTTTTCTATTAGACGCTGGAGCCCAGTTTGTGTTATTAATAAACAAATTGTTGATTGTAAATTAGGAGATTATTGTGGTGCTCCTTTATCTAGGTTAGTTTCTTCTTTTGGGTTGCCAGCTAGAGTTAGTGAGGGATATTCATTTGTTAGCTGATTTTAACAATGCCTTGTGGGATAAAGTCTAGTTGTCTTTTTTTTTGCATTGGAAAATTTTAATCTTTCCCTCCAAATTCCTATGTTGCCTCTGTAGCAAAAATAAAATTTGAATCTGCAGGTTATTCTGTGTGTAATAATTACCCAGGAAGGAATTCTGAAATTGTAAATATATAGGTATCCGAGGGAATGATATCCTTCAGGAATTTAGTCAGTTAGATTTAGACTCCGTAGAGTTATCTAATATTAGGTTAGAGTAATTAAGTTGGCCAATGGGGTTATTCCATTTGTTACAGTAGTTAATTTGTTCATCCTTCACAAAGAAAGCTTTTTTTATGAGAGAATTGATTCCTATGAACCTTGTGTTAAGAGATAAACCAATAAGAGAGGCAGAGTCTTGTCATATAATTGATAGTAATAAAATCTTGGAAAATACGTAGACCAAGAGGTAATGGTAAAGCTGAATCTGTTAGGTTTATTCCTAATAAGGAGATTAAATATGTACCCGAATGTAACAGAGAATCTAGAGTTTTTTTTATAATTCTTCCCTTAATTTGGAGATTAAACAGACTTCTAAGACTGATAAGTTTAGACTTCTGGAATTTGTTCCTCCTAAGCAACTTGGAAAACAGAAGTTATTAGTAAATTTTGCAGTTAATCCAGTAGGCTATAAGTTCGATCCATTGAATGATATCTTTCCTGATTCTTGTGTCAAATATGGACTCGACAATTTCTACAACTTGAAATCGATTAGGATTAAGATGAAAATTCCCTTCCTTATGAAGACCAACAAGTTGCTGAATTTGGTAAAATCAATTTCTTTTCATGAAGGACATTATCACCTTCAGTTACCATGGAAAAAGGATTTAATTGAAAAAGTCCCTAACAATTTAAAGATTTCATTGGCAGTTGCTGAGCGGATTTGCTCTAAATTAGAAGATCAGAATATATCCTCTACATATGAGGAAGTTTTTTGATAGACAGGAGGAGCTTGGCATTATTGAGCCTGTTAAAAATAGAGCCGCAGCCCAAGTATTCATTCCCCATTGTCCTGTCATAAGAAATGATGAAAATGCCACCACTTAAATCCGTCCTGTATTCAATTGTAGTTTAAAGGTGGGAAAAGCTCCTTCATTAAATGAAGCCGCTTTTCCTGGTACTGATTTGATGAACAACTTGTTGTCATTAGTTTTGTATTTCAGGAATAATGATAATGTAGTTGTAGCTGATATTGTGAAGGCTTTTCTCCAAGTTAGGTTATCTTTAGAGTCTGATCGAAATAGATTTTGTTTCTTTAGAAAGATAAATGGGAAGTTTGTTGCTTATAGGTAGCCTATAATACCATAATTTTTGGATTTGTAAGTTCTCCTTTTATATTGAATTATATTATTCAACATCATTTGTCTAGTTATAGAGGGAATGAAGTAGCTTCTCTGATTTATCATCAATTCTATTAAGGAAATTATGAATTCAGGGGGGTTGCCTTTACAGGAGTGGGGATCTAATTGTCCTGCTTTGTTATCTACTCTTGATGGAGATGAAAAGGTAGCTTCTTCTGAAATGAAGATTTTAGGATATATTTATGACTCTAACCAGGATACCTTACAATTAAAGGTTAAGCAATTGAACAAGGGTGCTTCCTCAAAAAGTCAGATTTTGTCAGCTTTGTCTTCTGTCTTTGACCCTATTGGCATATTTGCACCTATAATGCTACAAGGCAAGCTTATTATTCGTAAGTTGTGCCAGCAAGTTTCGAACTGGGATGAAACAGCTAGTGCTGAAATTTCTAAGTTATGGAGTAAATTTTGTAGTTCTTACAGTGAGGTTAGTCAAGCTTCTTTTTCCAGACAAACTTATAAAACTGATGCTCCTGTCAAGCTGTTTTTGTTTGCAGATGCTTCTAAGGAAGCTTATGGTTGTGCTAAGTATGCTGTGCAAGGTGGTCATAGTTCCCTGATCGTATTTGCTAAGACTAAGGTTAGCCCTATTAAGGAGAAAACTCTCCCAACTTTAGAACTTTTGGCTGCTCAATTAGCTTTTTTGGCTGCTCAATTAGCTTTGAAGTGTTTTGATACTATTTTTTAAAATAATCTATTAAATTGTACTCTAATTGAAAGCATAACTCTTTTTCTAGATAGCCAAGTAGTTCTTAGTTGGTTGGTTTGTTTTATAAAGTTTAGGTGTAACACCAAGCACTGGGGCAGCAAAGGCCATTCAGCGCTGTAATGAAGGTTAAATAAGTTGAATTATGGTAAATGAATTAATGAATTAGTGAAAGAAATTATTCATAAAATTAGATGTGATTAATAATAAAAATAAAAATATGAATTTTAATGAATGGAGTAATATATTTAAAAGTAGTTTAGTGTCTTTAAAAATCTGTATATGATTTATAAAAATTTATCTAAATATTATTAAAAATTTCTATTCACTTTAAAAAGGAGATGAGAGCAGAAATGTCTGCTTCATCTCCCAAGATATTTGAGAGGGATTTACCCTGGAAATATCTTTCCCTTGGTTAAAATATCTGGGGCAAACCATCAGAATGTTGCTCCACCCTGTTAGTATCTCGTCACAGTAAGCACACACTGGTGGCTGCTTCCTTCTAAAATAAACTGATGGGTTAAATAAGTGTGCCCAATCCTTAACCTCGTTAAAATAACCTCTGCTCGTCTGTCAAGCTGGAATGATGAAGGCCACGGCTGTATATTTTTCCTAATACTTCTATACTTACTGTTATTGGCAAGAAGAGAAGTCCACCTTCCTGCCATTTACTTAATACATAAGACCTAATAGGATCTTTTAGGTCTGTATGAGGCACATTCCTAAAGGTTGTTTCTGGCAAAGCGTTAGCAGCTTTTGCTTCCGTGTCTGCAGTCTCGTTTCCGTGAATCCCCATGTGAGAAGGAACCCAACAGAAAGAGACTGACTTACGCAGACAATATACACGAAAAAGCGACTCCTGAAATTTTTGGATTAACGGATGAAAGCTATTAAATCTTTTGATAGCTTTTAAAGTGCTTTTAGAATCCGAGTATATGACAAAATTAGTGTCACTACTTTGAAGAACTAAATCTAAGGCAGAGACCACGGCAGTTAATTCGGCAATAAATATTGATGCAAAGTCGGGTAATTTAGCTGTATATGCTGTATCACCACGGATAACAGCACACCCAAACACACTATCCGACTTTGATCCATCTGTATAAATCTTCACATAGTTGACATGGGTAACGTCGTGCTCTAAGAACTTTCCCCTAATCTCTTCTTCAGTACAATTCCTCCTTCTTCTTATATGGTTTCTTGCATACTAATGCTTCAGGAATAAGCCCATGGAGATTTAAGGATGTTTTTACCTCCAGGACTTTCTGGATTTGAGATGGTTATCCATAACATCCTCATTCAGTCTTATTTGGAATGGTTTAGAAGCTCTTTGTACAGGGAAATTCAGCGAGTCTGTTTCCTTAAGTACTTGAAAAGGAGGATTTTTGGGAGCACTTTTCATTCTAGCCAGTACCGCAACCCATAGTCCTTTGGCCTTCTTAGATCAAGGGGAAGATGATCTGTGTCAATCATACATGCTTTCAACAGGAGAGGTTCTAAAAGCCCCTGAGCATATTCTCAACCCATGTTCTGTACAACATCCAGTTCCTTTAGCTTGGTTTTACAAGCTGAGGAATAGATCTGACAGCCATAGTCTAGCTTGGAGCGACACAGTGAGTCATAAAGCCTCAAAAGGGATTTTTTATCAGCCCCCAACTAAAACCAGAAACAACCTTTAAAATATTCAAAGATTTTTTCACGTTAATCTTTAGGGCATTTATGGCTGGCCCATGTTAATTTGTGGTCAATAATCATCCCAAGAAATTTTACTTCACTTTCATAAGGAATGATAGATCCTTTTAAACTAAGTGTGGGAACTTCTTCCACACGCAACTGTTTTGGAAGAGGAGAATTTAAAACCATTCTCATCAGCCCACTTAGTAATTGCGTTAATAGACCTTTGCAGATGTTTACATACTGACAAGGAATCATATCCTGTGCAGTATATTGCAAGGTCATCAACAAAAGAGAGCATTTAACAGGAGGCAAGATTTTTTTCAACCACACTTTTTTATTGCCACTGAAAAAGTGTTACACTTAAAATGCCTTCCTTGGGGAACTCCTTCCTCCTGTACAAAATGTTGGGAGAAAGATAGTTTCCCACGTTTACCTTAAAAAATCTCCGCCCGTTAAAAAGGAATATATAAATCTGATCATTCTTCCACATATACCCATATTGTGCATTTTTTTCATGTTTGCCAATTCTCAAGGCAGTGTCATATGCTTTTTCGAGGTCAAAAAATACTCCAATGGTCTGACATTGTTTGGCGAATCCTTGCTGGATTTGGTTTGTCAGCCTCAGCAATGGATCAAGGGTGGAGCGGTTTTTCCTAAAACCAAATTGAAATGGCGATATTAATCCTTTAGTTTCTAAGTGCCAAACTAGTCTAGTATTTATCATTTTCTCCATCAGCTTACACACACAGCTGGTTAGAGCTATAGGCCTATAGCTAGTGGCTAGGGAAGCATCTTTATTAGGCTTTTTTAATTGGAACAACTATGGATATTTTCCAGTCGTTGGGTAAAATTCCAGTTTCCCATATTTTGTTTATAATCTTCAGTAAAGATTTTTGGCATCGTCTGGGAGGTGTTTAAACATTTTCATATATGATTGTATCTTTCACCCTGGAGTTGTGGATTTTTTTCACTAGAGGGAGAGCGCCTCCCGTAATTCTCTCAAGGAAAACCTGTAGTTGTATGGTTCAGATTTTCCTGAGTCGAATTCCAGAATCATTTCAGAATTCCTAATTTCTTGAAATTCTCGAGAATAATTCTTGGCGCTGGAAACTTCAGAAAAGTGTTCTCCTAGCTCATTGGCAACTTCAGTGGGGTCTGTGATATGAGTGTCATTTATTTTTAATGAGGGTAATGGTGACGCAACAAATTTCCCACTCAGTTTCCTTATTTTGCGCCACACCACTTTCATGGAGTCTTTGAGTTATTCCATTAAAATAGTAAAGCCAACTTTCTCTTTTGGCTCTCTTATAAAAGCGCCGTTGCTTGGCTAAAGCATTTGTAGATTAATTTAGACTGAGAAGAACCACTAGTTTTGTAACGTCTGTAGCACTTCCTAGTAACTTTCCTCAGAATACCACAAGTCTTATTCCACCAGGGAACTGCAGGTCTACGAGGTTTACCTTTTGTTTTGGGAATCGAGCCTTCAGCACTCTTCAGAGTAGATTCAATAAAGTAATCATAAGCATCTAGATGAGAATGAAATGACTCAAACTCCCTATCTAGTATGACGCCCTTAACTGAATTTATCCCAATCTGCCTCCTCTACCTTCCTCTTTGGTAAAACTTCAGATGGACCATTCACAGCATATTCCAAATGGATCGGGTAATGATCACTCCCATTTAAATTCTCGTTAACACACCAACTAAAATCAAGGTGGATACTTGTTGAAGAGATACTAAGGTCCAGTGCAGAGAATGATGATCATGAATGCTGTGGAAAGTCATGATACATTATTATATAGGATAACATCATTCCATTCCCTAATCAATAACATCTTCAATTAATTTTCCCTTTACTGTCTAGAAACCAACTTCCCCAAAGGGGGTTGTGGACATTAAAATCACCTAGGTGGAAGTTGGTTAATTAAGGACTGAATATCTTCAGTGTTAAAAACAAGATCTGGTGGAAGGTATAAGGAGCAGACTGTTATCCTCTTTTCCAAGATGACTGAAATAGCAACAGCCTGTAGAGTTGTATTTAATTGCATTATGGAGTGCTGCAGAGCTTTATTAACAATAATTGCAGCACCTCCATAGGCTCAACCACCACTTGGGGGAGAAGAGTTAAATATTGAATAATTTAGTCCAGGATTATAAGGAGAGTTACCTAACATTGTCTCCTGCAGGCATATAAATCCCTGGACTGAATTCAATGAATTAAGACTTTTAAGGTCTTCTGCACGGGCTCTGAGACCTTTACAGTTCCACTGAAGGATATCGAACATGATATTGTTAGGATACAATAAAGTTTGTTCATACTTACCTGGCAGATATATATATACGTAGCTGTATTCTCTGAAGTTCCACAGAATTTCTAAAACTTACGACACACGTAGTGGGAGTAGGGTGGTTAGTACCCCCATTCCCGCCACTGGAGGCGGTAGCAGGAACCATTCCCATTTCTATCAGATTTCTATCTCCACTGTCTCCTGAGGGGAGGTGGATGGGTACTTAAAATATATATATCTGCCAGGTAAGTATGAACAAACTTTATTGTATCTTAACAATATCATTTTGTTCATGAAACTTACCTGTCAGATATATATATAGCTGAATCCCACCTTTGGCGGTGGGAGAGACAGAAAAGGATTTTAGGAAACATATAAATGTAGATGATTGACATCTTGGTTCCTTACCTGTTAGCATAGCTGACTTCGTGATTACTGTCACCGGCAAGCCTGCTTCTGCTTCACTAGAGTTACCAACAAGGTAGTGACCTGTGTAGTTGGTGCGCTCTAGATGATCTGTCAACGGGGACGGGACCACAATGTGACTAGACCATGACCATACTTCTGAGGGCAACGAGGCAAAACCACCACCTAAGTTAGCCTAACAAAATACTCCCATATACCAAAGGCTAAAGGAAGGGACGACCGCATTCGGCGGCCGACCCTACAACCATAAACATTAAAAAATATTAAAAACTCACCTACCCTTTTCTATGGGAAAGGATGAGCGCTACCTCCTGCCCCCAAAATAGTGTCTGCGGCGACGTATGGTCCAAGAGAGTAACAGTTTTCATATGTCGTTCTCACCTCCCATAGGTAGTGCGATGCGAACACTTGAGTTACTCCTCCAAAAAGTGGCACTTAAAATGTCTTTAAGGGCCATGTTTTTCTGAAAGGCTATCGAGGTTGAAATAGCCCTTACTTCGTGCGCGTTAACTTTAAACAGCCTAAGTCACTGTCTTTGCAAGAAGAGTGCCTCCTATTTATGGGGTTTCTTAAAAAGAATGCCAGTGTATTCTTGGACATGGGCATATTTGGTCTCTTGAACCGAACACCATAAGTTCTCCGCAGAACCTCTACAATCCTTTGTTCTACGAGATATTCTCTAAGAGCCCTAACAGGACACAGGACTCTTTCTGGCTCTTGACCAATGATCTCTGCCATACCCTTGATCTCGAAAGTTTTAGGCGAAGGATTGGTAGGGTTTTCGTTCTTAGCCAGAAAAGACATACCCAAAGAGCAGACCGCATTATGCCCTTTGAAGCCGACGTGTTTACTAATAGCCTGTATTTCGCTAACTCTCTTTCGCCGTCTCGCCAGAGCACTTAGGAATACAGTTTTCTTTTCTTCGTCAAATCTCACAAAGAAGTAGAGCAAAGAGGTTCGAAGCGACTTGACATTAAAAACTTGAGGACCACATCCAGGTTCCACGAAGGTGACTTTGGTAGTGGCACCTTGGTAGTCTCGAAAGATCTCAATAGATCATGGAGATCCTTGTTATTAGCGAGGTCAAGACCACTATGGCGAAAAACTACAGATAAGACGCTTCTGTAGCCTTTAATGGTTGACACTGCAAGCTTCAGATCTTGTTTTTAGATAAAGTAGGAAGTCGGCGATCTGGCTCACAGAGGTAGTGGTGGAGGAAACTCCTTTCTTCCTACACCAGCTTCTAAAAGCTGCCCACTTCGATTGGTAAACCGCGATTGATGAAGGTCTCCTCGCGGTGGCGATAGCTTTAGCCACAGGTTTCGAAAAACCTCTCGCTCTGGCCAACTTCTGGATAGTCTGAACGCAGTCAGACTCAGAGCGGAGAGGTTTCTGGGTCGACCTGTGTTCGCCGTGAAAAGGTCCTTCTTAATACTTTTCTGATATAAATAATTTCCAAATATACCAGAGAAAGTTAAACCATTGGTATGCAGAGGTTACTACCCTCGCGCGAGCACCTCAAGGGCGTCGTGTATAAAGAAAGGGCGTGTGAAAACCACTAAACACAGGTCATCTTCCAATTAGATTACTCCTTCGTCAACACATGAACACGGGATGTGCCGATACAGCGGTCTCAACCACACCGCTCCGACTCACCCAGCCCCCGCCCGATGCGAGCGCCATCTTACATCCTTCTTTTGGACTCGTGAGCGTAGTACTCGTTCGAATTGTGCCTGTATTTTTCTACCAATTCTGGATTTATTGCATCATGGCTGAAGCTCTACCTTCACCTGGACCAATGTTAAGTACCATAATTTCTGTTCATTAAAAACAGCTTATGAATCGGTATTTTACACGTAATTTTGGGGTTATATGAGCATGGTACCGGCCATGCGCTAGCAACCGAGCGTAAACAAAGCATGTTGGTTTCGGTCTGCCCCTACGTGTATTTTGAGATAGCTATTCGCTTTCTTCTTTAATGCCACATTCGATCGTTCGTCTCACAGGGTTTTTTTATGTGGGCAGATTATAATTCAGTTTAATTACATGAGTTTGTACGTATTTGCACAGTTCATGATATTGGACCTCATGAGTCCCGTTATTATTTAGTATCTTGTTAAGCGAGGGAAGATCTCCTTTGGCAGTAGTGTCTTGTTTAAGCGAGGAAGAGGGCTCCTTTGGACAGTTATTTAAGTAGTCTTGTTTAAGCGAGGAAGAGGGCTCCTTTGGACAGTCAGAAGTAGTGCGTATTTATTAACATCTTACATGTCCAAACAGTATTTTAAAACGTTGAGAAAATTCTTTACTGTTTTAGTCTATAAGGTGAAACACCGCGACAGACCATCAGGCCGCAGTTACGGTTGGCCTTTTGTGGTGTTTTACTCTAGTCCTCTCTTCCTCGCTTACTCATGTTTTTATTTATGACTATCCGTTTATTATTTGGTTTTATAGTTTATCATAAGAGCTTTGTCGTTCATATACGAATTGTATTAACTACTGTCTAGTACTGGAAGAGGCTGGATACATCCCCCTCTTTTCAGTTACCTTGTAGTAGCCCGCTCGAACAATATTACTAGCAAGGTTGGATTATTCCCCCTTTTGTTAGACTGAGTTAAGTACTATCTTAACAGTTTCTAAGTACATAGGTTACATGGAATCGGGGAAAGATTTCCCCCTTCCGTGTTCGAGAGAGGCTGGATTGATCCCCCTCTTTCGTGACCTGATTGTACTTTAAGCTTGGCTACGTATTAAGGTTATTAGGCTTTAGTTTAATCTAGATAAACTCTTATATTTTATGTTTTCATTCAAGGTATTCCATACATGAGCTAGGCTGTGGTACCATTCTCGAACATAGTTAGCCTAGGCCTCTGTTCTTGGTCCAGACCGATAACATTGTATCATAGTGTACCACCAGGTGTTAATGCCAATTATAAACGTAGTCTTGGGAAACCACTTTCTATAGTGTTCCCCGACTTTACCGAAGAATTAACTTTAATCGGTAATTCTATATTTGGTGGTCCTATACGCTATACGTTATCGCGAATGGTCCATTAACATCGTGGTTAAGATCAACCACTATCGGCCGCCATTTGCGTTTCTTACGGTATTCCTCCCAGCATGTTCTATCATAAACCCCCCCTCCTTTCTTCCCCCGCCATGGCTTGGGGAAGATATGGAAAAGGTGGAGAGGTAGATAATTCAATAAGAATTACCTTACGGAACGTTCCGTTCGCGGAGATCCACCGACGGAAACTCCGTCTTATTAAAAGGTTACCTTAGAAACGTTTAGTTAATTTTATCATGTTGTATGAGATATTTTGTTCATCATCTCCGGCATTGCCTAGGTCGATTGGGAGCACCTCCCCCCTCCCCTTAGGCTTTCCGTTTTCTTGATATGGTACACATCCTCAGCTCCGGTAATATGGCTCCGGTGATGTACTTCACCGGAGATTAGCAATATTAAGAATAATTCTCTAAAAAGAAATATGGATCTACCTTGTTGATACTGGAGTCAATTTCTCCGGAGATCACCGGACCTCCGGGATATAACGGAATAAAATTGTGAATACTTCTATTTAACGTACATTACACTCTCCGTTTAATGGTTTTAGCTACGGCGAGACTTTACATGCATGCTAAGTTAAGAATACTTGCATGCTCTATTTCTAAGTTAGTTCAATAAGGAGAGTAGGTACTTATTTAAAATATTATATTACAGAAAGTCCGTTGCGCCTTCCAAGGATGTCCAGGGATTTTCAGTGATCGGGTGGGACATGACTGCTGCCGGTCCCACGCTCATTGCTCGATCTCCTTCATAGCTGAAGAAGGTCAGACCCCGTACATGATCTGGTTCCCGGAGTCTTTGCGCATGGTGTTTTGAGTTGACCTCAATCTTGTTAAACGATGAGATAAAGATCAAGTAACAAATGGGTACACAATTCTTGATTGTTCGATTAATATAGACATATTTATAGTTTAATTGTTAGTCAATACGACCCGTTTATTCCTATCCCCTCTTACAGGCGGATGAGGAGAGTTTGAAGACGGCCAAGGCAAGTCTTCGACAGTGGGTGTCCGGATTCGGCCGCAATGCTCCACAAGGCTGTCCTTATGCGCTGGATAGCACTTTAGCTACCCGTCTGTTCCCCGGTTCTCCGTCGGCTGCGGTGAAGAGTGAAGTAGCTGCTCCAATTATAGAAGCCATTCGAGCGGCTATGGCTCCAAACCAAGAAGACCAACAACTGACAGGAGATGTGGCTGCTCTGGACATTCATCTAGAACCGATGGATGAGCAGGTGAGTGGCGTAGAGGTTCCGGCAGGATCCTTCATTTCTCCTACCCCCTCTTCTTCTTCCTCTTCATTTCTAGGTTTTGATAAATCTGTTCCTTCACCTTGGGAAGGTTCTAGGTCAGTCCGACCCAAGGTTAAGCCTTTGAAGGCATCAAAGCCTTCATCGAAGGCGTCTAAGTCAACTCCGTTGGCGAAATCAGCGTCGTCTCCGGCCCCTAGGCCATCGACTTCGTATGATTCATCGCCAGCTGCCAAGGCCCCTCCTCCTTCTAAAGGACAGAGGGGTAAGTCCGCTAAATCCAAGACGACGGAGCTTGACTTACAATCTGACCTCCTCGTGGACAAACTTTTGTCAAGATTTAGAGAGGTAGTAGATGAGAGGCTGGATGAGAGTATTCCTCCTACTCCGGCTCCCACTACAGCCACGCAGTCGGTGACTGATATAGTGGCGGAGCAGCTAAAGCCGATCAGAGATATGATCGCAGGTCTGCTCCAATCCGGAACTCAAGCTGCTCCATCAGCAGTTCCGGATGCATCAAAATTACCGCCGTTCGATAAGAACAACCCTTGGCGGTTTGCCCTCCACGCTCCATACTTGGTTTGATTGATTGATTTATTAATTCTTACTGGCGTCGCAACGACGAGGTTATTGACGCCGTATCATTAAAAGGAATTGCAAAGGAAAAAATATGTTTCTATAAAATCTGTCAGAGAACTACAGAGAACCCAAAAACACACAAAATACCTATCTCACCTAGGGTGATGTGTTCACGACCCGGACAGTAAAATGAATAATATTCATAAAAAAAAAAATTATAGAGCTACAGGAGAGATTTTGTGCTTAAAAGAAAGCTTAACTAATTCCCCATCTATGTTATGAGTTTCATATCTGTAGATATCATAGTATTGGTTTTTTTACAGCCGTTTTTAAAATCCAGAAATTCTCTGTCCGGGCTCGAGACCGCGTGTTCACGACCGGACGGACGGGTTGTGGTCTCAACCCGGACGGATGTTTTGGTCCACCACACACTTACACCAAGGTGTTTTATATTGTTTTTAACTAAGAACATCCAGAACATGACACTGAAAGGTGGAATAAAAAAAACATTGGTAGCAAAATCTCAATTTAATAAAAAAATATGGTAGCAAAATCTCAATGTAATAATATATATGTATAAAAACTATAAAAACTAATGACTAAACTAATTACTAAACTAATGCATATTAAAGCCCCTCAAGGGAGGGAGGACCTTGATGAGCTTTGCTTGTCGTTGGGTGGTCCCCGTGCTGACTGTAAGGCCACCCCCAACACCCTGCTGCGGTCGACACTGTCGACATCCCCGATGGCTGGGAAGTGGAAGGTGTCCTTCAGCAAGGGCGACTTGATCCTCAAGAAGTCCAACTCCAGCCGGCCGTCTGTCTCCAGGGAATGACCTTGCCACAAAGTGGACAAGGTCCTCAGACCTCTTCTTCTGGAAGACAAGCTGCACCAGGACAAAGTCACCCACCTGGGGGAAAAAAAAAAAGAAAAAAAAGAATTAATATGGAATGAATGAATAAGGAATTTGGCTTTAAAAAAATGAAAAAAAAAGAATTAATATGATGGAATGAATGAATAAGGAATTTGGCTTTAAAACCAAGCACTGGGGAATCAAAGGCCATTCAGCTAGGCTACTAAATTTGACAATTAAATAGAAATTTTCTTTTAGACTTGCTTATGCAATAGATGAACATAATCTAGGCTAGGATAGGCTACAAATTTTGAAATATTAAAAAAAAGTCCCTCACCTCTGGCTCCTTCTGGACGAAAGGATAGGAGGCAGCATCATGCTCAAGGTCTTTCTGCGAACTCATCTGAATATTCAGATGAGTCGTCACACAGTGCAGGATTGTCGGCAGCCTCCTCATCACTGCTGCTCGCCTCAACTGCCTCAGACCTCCTCCTCTTTGCTGCCTGTCGTGCCTCCTGCTCTCTCTTCTTCTCCTCCAACCTCCGCTTCTTCTCCTCTCTGACTGCTTTCTTCTCCTCCTTCTCCCGCAGCTGGCCAAGAGCCTCCTCATCCTCAGTCAGGATGCAGGCGCGGCATCTTCTTGCGCCCTCTGGCAGGAGGGCGGGGAGGAGCCTTCGGGGTAGGGCTGCACAGCTTCGGGAGTGATGTCAAGGTTTGAAGGAGATGAAGGTGTTGGAGTTTGGAGTCCGCCGAGGTTTGGGGTGCTGCTTCAGGAGTGCTAGCCGCTGAAGCAGAGAAGGCTGGTGACATCCTACCTATTCCAGATGGTCCAGGCTGAGGTTGGTCAGGCTCCGATGAACATGGTGTCAAGGGTGCGGCAAGAGTTTGTGGCAAATGATCATCATCATCATCAGGAGGGGCCTGCTCTGTGACTTCTGCCCCAAGAAACGCATCATCTGGAAAGATGTTGCGGTTGACGGAAAGATGCCAGTAGCGCGAAACCCATTGGTGATGTTGGTGACATTACAAACCTTTGTCCCAGGCCTTGCACGCCATCTTCTGGCAACATATGTTCCGTAATGGGCACGTGAGGGTTTGAGAGCTTGAAATCGTCCTGAATTGATCGCAGGACAGACTTGAAGGGGCCAAAGACACTTACATCTAATGGCCTGGAGTTTGGCTGTAGTATGAGGTGGCAGCGTGACAATTACGATGCCATGCTGTATCGCATACTCAACAGCATGAATGCTCATGTGACACTCGGCATTGTCCATTATCAGCAGTATCTTATTCTCCACTGAAGAATAAGACACCTTATGGAGATGCTCGAGTGTCTGCACGAAACGCTCATGGTCCATCCAACCGTTAGCCTGCAAGAGCACTGTGGTTCCAGGAGTAGTCCCTCTCTGAAAATCAGCATTCATCTTCTTCGTAGCGATGATAAACACTGGAGGGAAACCATGCCCTGCAGCATTAACAATCCCACGAAAGTCATATGATTGCCTCTCTCGAGCAACCTGCGAAGCAACAGGACGACCTCTCTCGCAAACAACCTTACATGGCTTCATCACAGTGGACAAGCCACTCTCATCCAAGTTGAAGATTCTGGCTGGCATGAAACTGTGTCGCTCGACAGCTTCCACGTAAGCCTTGAAGAAGACTTCAACGTTTACGCGGTTGAAAGCTATCGCGCGCGAAAGTGACATGCCCTCCGGAGCCTTCAGTGCAAGCTTTGGATGACGGAACATATACCCGTAATACCAGTCACGGGTGGCCATACCTTCCCTCCTCCAGACATCAGGAATAGCCGGGCTGCCAACAGCCTCTGCATACTTCAGGACCATCCTCCTGAAAGCTCTCGTCGGCAGGCCGTAGGAACATGCGCGCAATCTTTATCGAGTATTCCTCGATTAAGAGTTCCTGCGCATCGGTGAAAACCTTCTTGACGTTCTGCTGCTTTGGCACGAACGTCCTCCCATCACTCTCCTTGAGGGACCGAGTGAAAGCATCCTGAAAAAAATAAAACAAAGGTAAAGTGGGGAGCATAGGCCCTATAGGCTAAATGGAAAGTAAAGTTCTTACCCATAGGCCTGAAATAAAAGGTAAGTTCTTTGGCTAGCCTAGGCCTACCCATATAAATTACAATTTAAGAGGGCTTAGATTTATTCAAGCTTACCCCAAGAGTCGAAGGTTTCACTCCAAAAAGGTTGCTAGCAGTGCGGATACTACAGCCTGTCTCAACTCGGTGATTAAAGGCCTTCTCCAAGTTGGTCCAGTCCGTGGTTAGGATGTTCTTGGGCTGGTAGTTGCGAGGCATGGCTGCGAGGCACGAAGGATCTGAAAGAGATAAATGGCATTAGAGACATAATGAATTGGCCTAGGTTAAATATTTCAATTTGGAAGACTAAACACTATTGGGGGGCACATATTGATACTAAAAAAAATTAGTTTGCACAAAAAAAATAGCTCAAAACTGACTCTATCTTTGACTTTGGCAATCACCCATATTTAATTATTTTAAACCATCAATAATTTTATAAGAGTTAATATATAGTATTAATATTGGTTTTAGGTTAAAATGAGAGTGATTGACAGAGTCATTTAAAAAAAAAAATAAAATCCTTCTTATACCTCCGTGTTCTCGACCCGGACAAACCTGTCCGAGTCGAGAACACGGACCTGCATTTTAAAAAAATTTCTTAAAAATTAAAAAATTGGCCTAGGTTAAATATTTCAATTTGGAAGACTAAACACTATTGGGGGGCACATATTAATTCTAAAAAAAATTAGTTTGCAAAAAAAAAAATAGCTCAAAACTGACTCTATCTTTGACTTTGGCAATCACCCATATTTAATTATTTTAAACCATCAATAATTTTATAAGAGTTAATATATAGTATTAATATTGGTTTTAGGTTAAAATGAGAGTGATTGACAGAGTCATTAAAAAAAAAAAATTAAAATCCTTCTTATACCTCCGTGTTCTCGACCCGGACAAACCTGTCCGAGTCGAGAACACGGACCTGCATTTTAAAAAAATTTCTTAAAAATTAAAAAATTGGCCTAGGTTAAATATTTCAATTTGGAAGACTAAACACTATTGGGGGGCACATATTAATTCTAAAAAAAATTAGTTTGCAAAAAAAAAAAATAGCTCAAAACTGACTCTATCTTTGACTTTGGCAATCACCCATATTTAATTATTTTAAACCATCAATAATTTTATAAGAGTTAATATATAGTATTAATATTGGTTTTAGGTTAAAATGAGAGTGATTGACAGAGTCATTTAAAAAAAAAAAATAAAATCCTTCTTATACCTCCGTGTTCTCGACTCGGACAACACGTGCACACTGTCCGAGTTGGGACCACGCACATAATTTTTTTAAAAATTCGTAAAAAATATAAACAATTGGCCTAGGTTAAATATTTCAATTTGGAGAAGTAAACACTAATGGGGGGCACATATTAATGCTAAAAATAATTCACTTCCATCAATAAAACACTTCGAAAAATCACTCGATATTTAGCCGTGGCAAACACCCACCCATTTCCAGCTTTTTCCATGGCTTTATCTCACATATGGTACATTATAGTTGTAAGAACTATGCAATCATTCACTTTTTAATTGGTTGTTTTTCCAGTACACTTAATTTGCATGAATTTTCAAAAACTGTCCGAGTCGAGAACACGGCATAAATTTTTTTTTCGTTTTTTTTTTTGCGGGTACCCGAAGCGAGTCCATTTCTTGTTTAGGCATTCCATATTATCACTGATTTCTATGCCAATATGGCTATATTACATAACAAAACTTATTACAAGTTGATCACGCCTTATTCGTGGTCATGGCACAATATATCCTGATGCCGAAAATTAAGATCGCCGACCTCTTAAAATCGAAATTCTTACCTTGTTTACAAGCGAAGCGTGGCGGGTAGGTTTGCAAATGGCGTCTAGTTAGGACCGCCTTCCCTCATACGTCATAGCTCTGACGTCATCCTAGACTCGATCCTTCATTGGTTAATCAAGACTGTCCGGGTCGAGACCTTGTCCGGGTCGTGAACACATCACCCTACACACCTATCTCAAATTAATTGTAAACAAAAAATATAAGCAACATAGGCACCCCGCAAACTTCCCAAATTCTACAGAGTTCTGTCAAAATAAATAGATATTAAAAGTACTAAAACATTATATATGGTAATAGATATATCAATTGGAGGTAAATTTTATGTACATAAAAATTTCCTGATCTAAAAAGACTTAAAAGCAAATGATATACACTGACACATACTAACACATACACAAACTCAAACATCTTGACCAAACTAACCTAAATTTTTTTCAAGAAGACCTGCTTCTCGAAGGTAACTAAAAAAGCTTATCCTCATTAAAAATCTCTACCTATAATGGCATCTAGTTTAAGATCCATTCTTCCAACTACGTTAAAATGACGGTTCCTTGCTGATATTAAGCTGGGGCATTCTACTATTAAATGTTTTACTGTGAGGGGAACAAGACAATCCTCACAAAATGGTTCAGGGTCATTGTTCATTAACCCTCTTTCGCCGAAGCCCTAAAAATCAAAACCTCTCCTGTATGCCGGCGCCGGTTTGGAGTGAGCGCGGAAGCGGAAAAAATAATTTTTTCAAAAAATCACAGCGTGCTTACTAACCCCTGGGTACTCCATCATTGTCAGATTTCGAGTTTTACCCAGAAGGACTCCAGTTTCCTTTTAACGGGTTTGTCCGACTGACGGAGAACGCATTATTCAGAATGGATAAAGTTCCTAAGGAAACAGTTATTTTCCCGAAGGAACAAGCCCAAGCTGTCTGGGCTCGCATTATGACTGATTGGGGTTGTACAAATACGAAACTAACCCCACACAAAGGATCGTACACGATCTTTACGACTCCACAAGACATCTCTTCTCCGTTCATTGATAAGATCACGGAGCTTACAATTCAGGCAGAGAATGATGATCTGCCGATGCCGACTCTCAAAGAGACGGATGCTACCTCCCTCCTCATGCCAGCCACTAGAGAATTCTGGCAGGACGTTTGTTCCGTCGACTTTCACAGTCGGGAAACTAGACGCAGACTGTGCGTCTTCTTGTTTTCAGAAAGACTTCCGAAACTGCCGGATAACTTACTTAAGGCAGAGTTTGAGGCAAGAACAAGGTTGGCTAGGTCCATCAACGCAGTGACATCACTGGAGTTGGTGGCCTCCATATATAAAGAGCAGCAGCTTTTCAAGGTCTTAGCTAAGAGTCTCTTACAGACTTATCAGCTGGACCTTTATGAATTCATTGCAGCCAGGAAAAGCTGCAGGAAACGTGTTAGCTGAGGCGACTATTAGGCACGAGCCTAATAGACTGATCAAATCTTCCTTCTGGAAAGAATCTCTTTCCTCAAGAAGAAGTAGACAAGGTGCTACAGGAGGTGGCCAGGACAAACCAAAACCTTCGAGTTCGTTGGGGTCTCTCTTCCAAACGGAAGTTCGACCCTACAGCAAAGCACCAGAACCCAAAAAAGAAACAGAAGTATTTTACTACTTACAAGCGGGTTCCGTAGTCAGCAACGCCAACAAACAAATCCTCCAGCCCAAGTGTCGAAACCTTCGACATCAAAAGCCACTCAACCACAACAATTTATGATTGTACCCGCACCTCAGGGCGGAACAGTCACACCAGCCACAGCAACATGGATGTCTTCTCCGGCATTTAACCCGGCCTACGAAGCCACCGGAGCCTTTCGAGGATACCCTAGACAATCCGGTCGGGTAATAGAGCTAGAGGACAGTTCCGCCAACGTGGCGGACTAGAACCAGAGGCACAAGGAGGGTGGTAGAGGATACAAGCCGACCCATAATCAATGAGAGAAGGACCGGGTAGGAGGGAGACTGTACCGGTTCAGAGATCAATGGACCTTCAGCCCTTGGGCAACACAGTATTGTTTCCAAGGGTCTGGGTTGGAAGTGGAAGAAGGGGTGGCCCCACCTCCTCCGGTGAATTTCTTTCAGACACCTACACCGGATCTGAAAGAATACACCAAAGATCTCCTACAGAAAAGGCTATAAAGAAAGTAAAAAGCCTAAAATTCCAGGGACGTCTGTTCACTGTTCCAAAGAAGAATTCGTACAAAAGAAGAGTAGTCCTGGACTTGTCCAAACTGAATTCTTACATTCTCTGCGACAAGTTCCGTATGCTGACTGTCTCGCAGGTACGGACCTTACTTCCCCGTGGGGCCCTCACCACCTCTATAGATCTTACAGACGCTTATTATCATGTTCCGATGGCAAGAAATTTCTCTCCTACCTAGGCTTCCGTCCGCTTAGCAGAAAATCCTATGCATTCAAGGTGATGCCGTTCGGCCTCAACATTGCTCCCAGGATATTTACGAAAACTAGGAGACAGTATTGCAACAACTCAGGAAACCAAGGAATAATGCTAGTAGCCTACCTAGACGATTGGCTCATTTGGGCGAAAAGAGTAGAAGATTGCCACCAGCAAAGCAAACAAACAAAGTAATTCAGTTCTGCAAAGTCTAGGATTTCAGTTGAAACTTTGAAAAAATCCCGGCTACAACCAGCAAGTCAGTTTGATTGGCTGGGTATTCATTGGGACTTGAAAGAGCACAAGCTATCTCTTCCACCCAAGAAAGCCAAAGAGATAGCATTAGCAACGAAACAATTTATCTCAAGAACAAAATGATAACAAGACGAGCTTTACGAAAGAATTCTCGGCTTACTCCAATTTGCCTCAGTAACAGACGTCCTACTGAAAGCCAAACTCAAAGACATCAATCGAGTTTGGAGAAAGAATTGAATTGAATTTATAAATTTTGTGGCCATTTGCCACGCGCCGGAGCCAAGGCCATCAGCGCATATATATCAACAAGATATATTTACTAAAAAAGGTATACATAATTAATCCAAATTATTAAAATAAACTTCATATTAAAATACTCAATTAAATATCATAAAACAAATGGATTTCCTAAAGAAATTTAAAAATCTCTTCTACGGGAGCACCCTCTCCTAAAATATCTGACAAAGGTTTGTTGGTGAAACCAAACCGACGTCTATGATTAAAATAAAGAGGACAGTCAACAAAATATATGCCTCACTGTAATGCCAACATTACAATTGGAGCATTGAGGAACCTGCCTCTCTGCTCCACTAGTTAAAAAGATACCGGTGAGTTTAAAAAAGTATGCCCTATACGCAGGCGTGTTAAAACTATACTAGATCTTCTATTCCATCCCAACAGAAGGTGACCAGGGATGAACAGAAGGTCTGATCGATTTCAGCTTTAAAATTACTATTCAAGTTGGACCAGTGATTTCTGCCACTTAGTCCTACAAAATGATTTAATAAAAAGTTTAAAATCTTCACAGGGAACCCTCACAGAGTGGGAAGCCCGCGGAGGAAGCTGCCTGCTTAGCGGCTGTATCAGCCAGCTCGTTACACGAATTCCCACATGCGAGGGAACCCAACAAAAATTTCACACCGATGCGTTTTCGAGAATGCAGGAGGACCAGCCAATCCTGCACCTCTTGGACGAGTTTGATTAGATGGCGTCAACTTCTGGAGTGCAGCTAGGGAACTCTGGGAATCACAATAAATAATATAAGAGTCCCCAGTGCTACCTGTACTTAAAAATAAATTTCAAAACGCTAAAAATAGCATAAATCTCTGCATTAAAAATGAGAATTTAATAGGGGAGGCTTTTTTGTAATTGTTCTCTCACCGACGATGACAGAAACATCCAACTCCATTTGCTGATTTTGATCCATCTGTATATACAGCAATCGAGTTACTATGCTCAGAAACATGGGCCAAGAAGCTACTTTTAAGCTGAACACTTGAGCTGATCTTTTGTTGTCTCTAACTGGCAAATATCTAAAGGAGGCCTACACCAAGGAGGGAATTTAGAAAATGTAGTTTCCTATGACCAGTGGAGGAATAAGGCCTACCTCTCTCGCACTTATGTTTAATCTAACTTCAAGGGGCTTAGGCAATGTAGGTTTAGTTGGTGCTCTGTCAACAGGATGTTTTATATACTTAAAATTTGGATTAGATTGAGAGGTTAGTGCTCTTGACAAATATCGGAGACCTTGTTCCTCCCTCCGAATGAAAAGAGGAAGAAAACCAGAGTCTACATAAAGGCTCTCAACAGGAGACGTTTAAAAGCACCTGTACAAATACGCAATGCCATATTGTGTACTACATCCAGCTTACCTAACAAGGTCTTACATGCAGAGCCATAAACCTGAGATCCATAAATCAATCTTACTCAAGCATAGTGCCTGATAAATTCTTAATAAAGTAGTACGGTCTGCTCCAAAATTCAGGTTACTAACAACTTTAAGAATATTGCACCGTTGTTTAACATTAACTGCAGTCTCATTTATATGTTCAGCAAAAGTCAATTTTTTGTCAAAAATAATTCCTAAATATTTGACTTCATCTTCATACAACAAAATAGAACCTTCTAAAAATAAGGTTGGAATCTCTTCCCTTCTACGTGTTCTACAAAAACGTATAGCTTTAGTTTTTTCTGCAGAAAATTTGAAACCTTTACTATTAGCCCAGGAAGTAGCAGCAATTTAATTGCAAACTGAATTTTAGTACAAGCTTCAACTGCAGTAGCTCTACTACAGACGATAACAATATCATCCGCGAATGCTTGACCAGTTACTCCAACAGGGAGATGTTCAAGTAAACCATTAATGGCAATATTAAAAAAGGTTGGACTAAGCACACTCCCTTGTGGAATGCCTTCTTCCTGAAGATTACTCTGATGAGAAGTAGAGCCAATTCTAACTTTAAGGTACCGGTCAGACAGGAAGTCTTTGGCAAAATTAAACATATTGCCACCAATACGCCATTCAACCAGCTGCATAAAATACCAAACCCTCCAAGTAGTATCAAATGCTTTTTCCAGATCAAAGAACACGGCAATTGTTTGATTTTGGACTGCAAAAGCATTCTGAATCTCACGTGTGAGACATAATAAGGGATCCAATGTACTTCTATTCTTGCGAAAGCCAAATTGCCTCTTCGACAACAGGTTCTTTGTTTCTAATAACCATATCAGACGAAAATTCACCATTCGTTCATAAATCTTGAAGACACAGCTGGTAAGAGCAATAGGCCTATAACTTTTGGGATGACTAGGCGTCCTTTCCGGGTTTAAAAAAGGAACTATAACAGAGTTTTTCCACAACTTATATGAAGTCCCTGAGCACCAGAATTCGTTTAAAACATCGACAAAGAATTTTTTGACTCCAGAGGTAAGTGAGAAAAAATCATTGCATAAATAATATCATCTTCTCCAGGTGATGTTGCAGAGGACAAAGATAAGGCATATTCGAATTCGACAATACTAAATGGAAGGTTATATGCCTCAGAATTTGACACAAACAGGCGGATTAACTATAGTCATGTTTCTAATATTGCGAAATTCAGGGGAGTAGTGACTGGGGCTTGAAATGCTTGAAAAGTGCCGAGCAAAGGCCTCTGCCACCTCTCTTGCATCCGATATAACTACCAAGTTGATTTTCAAAATAGGTAAAGGAGCAGGGGAAAATTTCCCTAGTAATTTTACGGATTCTATCCCAAACCAGAGAAAGTGGCGAGTTTATACTTTAATTCTGATATGTACTTGATGAAGGATTCCCTCCTTGCTTCTTTAAAGACTTGCTTTTGTTTGGCGAGGTTTCTCTTGTATATTATTCTATTAACTAAGACAGGACGCCTTCGATATCGCTTGTAAACTGGCTCTTGCAATTTTCCTACTCAAGGCACATTTTACTATTCCACCAAGGTACCAGTGGACGACGGGGTTTCCCTGATGTTTTAGGAATTGACATCATTGCCCCTCCAATCATATATACTAGCGAGATATTCGTAGGCAGCTGAGGGGCAAGGAAATTCATTGGCCTTACGAGTTGACTTTTGGTAGATTTTTCATACAGCTGCCAATCTGCCTCCTTTATCTTCCACTTGGGTAAAGATGGAGGGGAGGGTGTATTTTGTACATACTTAAGATGGATGGATAGTGGTCGCTCCATAGAGATTTTCATCCACTGACCACTTATTAGTCTAATCGTAATGACGACGAACATATGTAAGATCAATTGCTGAACTAGAGTTATGGGCTACATCAAACCTTGTAGGAGAACCGTCGTTCATTAAAACTACATCATTGCAATCT
>NC_061088.1:51381561-51409353 GCF_015104395.2 Macrobrachium nipponense
GTTATTATCAACCTTCTTCGTCATCCTGTCCACTTTTATTACACCCTGGTCTTTTAATTCTGTTAAAAAGTCTCCTCCTCAGAGAAAGCCATCAACTGAGGGGCATAAATCAAGCCCTTGCTGGAGTTAAGTGGAGTGGGGAGTACACTCCACCATAACTCCCGCAAGGTCCGACAATCCCATCAACTTGATACTTTCCTCGGGGAGATGCTTTCTACCAGGAGCATGTTTCCATTCTGCGGTGTTATTTTTGGCTGTCTTCCACAACATTTACGATTTCCCTATGCACTTGAAAAATGTCTATATTGTCACCTTCTAGCTTTAAATTAAGGTATTTATTAAAGGAATTGGGTACAAAGACCCCAGGAGCTATTTCATATTTATTATTTTTCTTCATGGCAAATGGTTCCAGTGTGACAATACTGGAACAGATGCTTTTTGTTTAGTTTTCCTGCCTGTATTATATTTACTCGCATTGCTTTGGGTCGTCAACTGTGTCCTTCTGTCATTTGGCCCAGGGATACTACACTGATCCGGGGCCTGGGGACCGACCATGGAAAATTGATGTTTGGGTTCCGAGGACAAGTCCTTTGATGAAAGCATAGGGTCGTCAACAGAATTAATTAGCGGGGGGGTAGCCATAAAACGTAAAAAAAAAAAAAAATACATAGTTCATCCAGATATTCCCCATATACCCACCATGGAGTCACACTTAGAGGACGGGTCATCCCTTATTAGGGTCGTCCTAGGGGTAATTACTGGAATATACACCCTATCCCCAGTGCTAAGGCGTCATGATGTCCGTCGAGATCAGACCCGGCATTGAGGATAGGGTTTGACATTAAACTTTCCCCTCGCTCGACCACGTCAGGTACTAGAGTTCTACGGGTGAGGTGGCATGCCGTCCATCCTCACCCTCCTTCATATCCCAAGATATAGACTAATCATGTCCAAAACCAAGCCAATAGTCGTCATCATAGAATCCATACCTTATAGGGGGAGGAAGGCAGAAAGATGAAATGTTTTTAGTAAGAAGAAAAAGGTCTGACTTATTTCGTTGATCAAAAGCTGGGCACCAAGGCCCAGCGAGAAAGCAGTTTCCCACCAGGCATCAGGGCCCAGCTGCTGAACCCTAAGCCCCCCATCCTCGGCAAGGCTTCAGCATCTGGGGGGTGATGGGACTGGATTATTAACGTGTTGTAAAACATATGCACATTGGTTCATGTTGCTTTAGGAGTCTTTGTATTTCACCCAAGTGGCATTCGTGTTTTCAGACCGTTTATGTTCCATTGGATAATAGTATAATTGAATGGAACGAAAGTTAAAAGATTATTTTGTATATTTGGTTTTATATATATATAAATTATATATTTTTTTTTTAAACTATGGGTAATTAGGCGCTTAATTAGCTTTTCTTTTTCTTTTTGGGTTTTTGACATTTCTGTGTTATCTTCTGATTCAGTGGTGAATTTAATTTCTTCTTGTTTGGCTAAGAAATTGTCTAACACTGCTATTTACTCTCACGATATACTGTAAGTGTCTAATACACATACAATCTTTGGTATGTAATTCTAGCTGGCTTGAGATGTTATCTATAGCTAAGAAATTCCTTATCACGTTTATCAATTTTTCTTTATTTAAAGGTTTCGTTTCTTTGCAATCTTGCAAAAAACATGTATGGCATCCACACCGTTCATGGTGAGATTCAGTTGGAGGTGTTACGCCTTCTTGGATACACTGCTGACATTCACAATATCGTTTTGTCTTCCTTGGACAAGATTGAATTTTCTCTTTAAATTTTCTTGGAAAGACTGGCGAAGGGTTTAGTTCTTCAGATTTACTTTGAAAAACTATAGAAGAATTCATTGCTTGAAATTTACTTGGAAGACTGGTGAAGGAACTTATTTCATCATTATTATCTAAATTAGGGGATGTTTTTCCTGTTGATTTTAGGCATTTTCTTCTTCTTGACGTCATTAGTATTAATTAGAGTTTTTGGGGGGGAAATTATTTCTCTTTCTCGTTTTCTTCTTGTTTGTTTCAGCATGATCTTCATTTCCAGTGTCTAGAGATGGCAATTCTTCATCTTTCATTAGTACGTCATAAGGGTTGCTTATTGATACTGTATTGCTAGATTCTCCAAGAGATTTTTTGTTAATTTCTAAGTTTGATGACCTCGTTGTTTGTTTTTCATTAGTTTTTCCAGGTATTATAAAATGTTTCTTGGGCATTACTTTTTCTACAGCGTCTCGATATGATTTATTTCTAGCAGGTCCATTAAACCTCTTGATTTTAATTCTTGCTTTCCTTCTGGAATTGACATGCCAGACCTGCTTATTAGTAGTTTTAATTCATGTTATATATGTAGAATGGGCATATCTTTGATCTCGCATGATGGTCTTGTCCACAATTACAACATTTGGGAACGCCACAGTTCCAGGTGGTTTCATGATCTTCTGAACCACAGAATGCACAAAAATTGGTTCATTTCTACATTTGTTTTTTGTATGTCCATACTTAGAGCAATTTGTGCATTGAAGAGGCTTTGGTACATGGGGTAATACCTCTCTTCTCTGGCCGCCTTCTATTTTATATTAGGTGGAAGTGTCTGCCCTTCAAATTTAATTTTAGCTATTCTCAATTTTTTTCCCTGCTGTCTTTTATTTGGATTTCATATACTTTTACGTTTTCAATATTAGGATATCTAATTTTTAATGAGTTCAATAACAATGTCTCATCTGGTAGGCCATCACAATCATTATTGGGTGGTAACATTACTGTTCCCTCAATGCTGTTCAACTTGTCATGTCTTTCGACTGTGACATTTATCCCATTTCATATTATTAAGCATTTGAGTAATTTTCTGATTGAAGTTTTGTGGTAGCTTCCACTATCCATTCTTTTCTTTTTTATAGATCTAAAAGTCATTTCTTTGGTTGGGTACTGAGCTAATAAATATTTTCAAATTTAGCAGCTGTCAGCTCGGTTTCTGTTTTTAAAAACTAAGTATCTTGGCCAAGTGCCATATCCAATAATGAGTCAAAGTGTACTAATGTAGGATCTGCTCTGTATTTAGGTCGTCTGTTTCGAAAACTATTAATATTTTCCTTTTTTTCATTTATTACTGGAGGAATTTCCTTTTGTGGCATTAAGTATGGTTCCATAGTTATTATATTTGATTTGGGTTACGGATCTAGAATCATCGTTTACTTCTTTGTTTACAGTTTCCTGAGCCAGTTCCAAGTCCATTCCAGGGTGGTCAACAATGGGGCCAATGTATCATCCTAGATACGAGTACTGTAATTTTTCAGCCAGGTAGTCCTCCGCCCACCATATTCCTCAGTAAACGGAGCCCAACAAGGGAGGGATGTGTTATGCAACTTTAGTGGCCACCCCTAGAGGCTACAACCTGTATACACATGGCTCCCAGAACTTGAGGCGTCCATCAGTCCGTCGAGATCAGAACCCAGCTCGTGGGGGCCATGTTTGACATAAGACTTTCCCCTCGCTCGGGCACGTCAGGTACTCGAATTCTACGGATGGAGAGACATGTCAGTCCTCTTCACCCTCCATCAAATCAGAGGAGCAGTCAGAGCCGTAATCCAATGTAGGTCCAAGGTTGTCAACTAATGGTCACTCATGACAGGGGAAGAAGTTGAGGATTGAAAATAGGAGAAGGCTCAAAAGTGGACCGATCTTAGTCTGGATGCTCAGAACTGGCCTGTGTAGCATGGTTAGACCTGCCAGGGTAGAGCCCATACTCCGCTACTGTAGCCCAGTTCATCCTTGCACCACACAAGCCCCACCACCACATCAGGTGCCGGGCCACTGGTGGGGCTCTAGACTAGTGGTTTCTTTACTTCTACATTTTATAAAATTTCGTATAGTGTTTGTTAAACTGTCTTTTGTTATGTTTCTGTCTTTGTTGCATAATTCTATGAAACATTCATTAAATCCACATGTGTTTTTATGTGTCCTCCTTTTTTCATTTACTCTTAGTGCACCAATTACTGGTGATGGAGTAATCTCTTCTCCCTTCTTACATAATCATTTTTGTCTATGGTGTTCTCCTCTATAATTTTTATATTGTTCTGGTATTTCCATCCATTTCTTTTATTATTACTTTAGGAGACAAAGGTATGTTCTTATTTTCTGGTCTGTGCACTTTTTTTGGATCCTTGGTCTTTGCTTTAACAGATACCTCTCTAATAATTGTTGGCTTTTTGGTTTTGGGTGGAGTTCTCTCTAAAGGCCTTTTTTTATCTTTAGCTACCAGCTCATAACTATCTCGTGATGTTTCAGTGATACATGTATCATTTTCTTGTGTTTCCATTTCCCTTAATATCTCAAATGAATTTGAACATATATCTGTACAAGTTTCTTGGTTTCTTGCTATATTAGTTTCTTGTAAAGTTATTTTTTCTTCTGATTTATCTATTGGGGGTTTGTTACTTGCTTCCATTTTCGTTTCATTCCTTGAGCTCATGCAGTAGAGACATTTGCTTCCTAGCGGGATCATGCATCCCTCTAACTCGCAACTCTAGTTTGGCTTCTCTAATTGGCATTCCTGATCTCTCCTGAAGTAATTTTAATTCTGTGTTGTATATATACATACACTCCACCTTAGACCTAGCATGGTGATTTTGGCCCACAGTTCACACATTTTGGTTCACCACACTTCCAGTGTGTGGTGTGTTCGTCGGATCTACAATACGCACATATAGATTTATTTCTGCAATTTTTCCCTGTATGTCCATATTTACTACAGTTTTGGCACTGTAGTAGCTTTGGAACATAAGGACTCAGTTCTCTGTTTTGGCCCATGATTTTAATTTTGAAAGGTAGTTCTTGGCCTTCAAATTTTATTTTTGCTATTCTCAATGTATTTTCTTTATTTTGTCTACTGGTTAAACTATATATTTCGCAATCTTGCACGTTGTTGTACCTTTTTTTAAGGGAATGCAGCAAAATATTTTTTTCAATTGGTTCCTCACTTTTAGGAAGTTATTATTATTATTATTAAAGTAGTTTAACCAGACCACTGAGCTGACTTTCAGCTCTCATAGGGCTGGCCCGAAGGATTAGATTAAAATTTAAAAAAACCATGTCTAGGCCAGAGGCAAAGCTCTGGCACCGAAGTGTTTTCTCGGTGTGATGACGAATGAGTGAAAATTAAACTAAAAACTGCACAAAGGCACACACTCACACAGGAACACATGCACACTATAAATACATTTACTCATATATCCATATTTTCATAAAAAATAAAATCAGAATAAGTTAAGTAACATTGAAAAGTTTTGTTTTAAAATTCATTAGTCTAATAATTTTCGTATTTTCAAAGTTTACTTAGATTTATATTTTATCAACTAAATTGCACTTCTTTAAGAACATAAAAATGGGCATGACTGAAAATGCAGAGGATTCTGACAAGATTTCTTTCATAGATCTGTTTCCAAGTGTCGACAGTCGTTGCTGGTTGTACTTTGGGCATTCGCATAACACATGTTTGACAGTTATAACCTCCCTGCACTCTGCGCACTCAGGAGCTGAGCTACGTGGGCTGCTCATTAAGTGTCCATGTGTCAGACGGGTATGGCCTATACGGAGACGTGTCAGAATTACTTGTTCATGTCTTTCTCTCTGATATGATGAACTCCACTTTCCTACTTCAGGTTTGATTTGCTTCAATTTGTTATTTTCTGACTCTTTCATTCCAAATATGTTGCCATTTTCTTATAATACCATCTTATATGTTTACATAATCACTCATAGGGAGATTCACACTTGATCTTGTCATTTGATTTGCTTCTTTGGCTGCTTTGTCACCTCTTCATTTCCTTTGATCCCTACATGGGCAGGGATCCAACATTTCTACTTTTTTCCCAATAATATCTAATTTGTGAGTGATAATTTAATTTGTTGTTTTACATATTATTTTTTGGTTTATAACTCTGGATGGCTTCTATGGCACTTCTTTGAGTCACTAAAAATCACCAAAATTATTTAGTGATGTTTTCTTTAATTATTCTTATGGCCGAGGCTATTGCGCAAAGCTCCGCTGTGAATATTGAAGCTGTATTGGGTAGAGAGAACTGATATGATCTGTCTGGGACACTGCAGCATATCCCACTCCATGTTCCGATTTAGATCCATCTGTGTATATTGCATAATGTGGACCTTTTCGGTTTATGTGCTCTATTGTATGTTGTCTATGGTGTGATGGCGTATATAAGTATTTTTTGATAAATATTCAATTGTGTGCAAGTTTTCATTTATTCATTGTCCAAGGCGGAGGTAATTTTACTACTGGAGGAATTTGTATATTTACATTTAGTGACTCAAACAGTCTTCTAGCTCTAATTGGAAAAAGGGGGTGGATGATTGTTTAATAAAAAATATCTCTTTGTTCAAATAATTTTTTTGTTGGAGAATCGCTTGTCTTGATTCTCAAAGCACTCTTCATTATTACAAGCTCTCTATGGAGAGAGAGAGGTAGTTCACCACATTCAACCTGTAAGGAAGATGTCGGTGATGATTTAAAGGCTCCTGAACATATCCTAAGGCCCTCATTATGAACTGGGTCCAATGCTTTCAGTGTTGCGTCTGACGCAGAGCCATATATTTCGCTACCGTAATCAATTATAGACAGGACTGTTGCTTTATACAGTAATGTAAGGGTTTGTCTATCGGCTCCCCAAGTGGTGTTTGATAATTTTTCTAATTAGATTTAATGCTTTTTTACATTTTGATTTCAGGTATGTTATGTGAGGTTTCCAGTTTAAGTGAGTATCAAACACTAAACCTAAAAATTTTGCATTTTGTCTAATTGGTATACTAAGATTTCTGATTTTTAAATCTATCACTTCACCATTCATCCACCTTTTATCTTTATAAAACACTACTGCTTAAATGGATAACTTAAATCCTACAGATGAGGTCCATTCATTTATTTTTATTATACTTTTATTAATGATGCGTTCTGCATGTTTAATACGAGAGGCTGAAGTAATATATCGCAAAATCATCCATGTATAGGTTGCTTTTAATTCCAGTAGGCAGATTTTTATTGATATCATTGATTGCAAGGGTAAACAGTGTGCCACTAAGGACACTTCCCTGTGGAACACCATTTTCAAGTGGGAATGTTCTTGACAATACATCATCAATTCTCACTTGAAAACTACGATTTGTTAAAAAATTTTGGATGAATCTAGGTAAATGTCCACGGATGTTGTTATTTTGTAAACTTTTTAATATAGGGTACCTCCAGGTAGTATCGTAAGCCTTTTCAATGTCAAAAAAGACTGCTACAGTTATTTGCTTTCGCTCAAATCCTCTTCGTATATGGTCTTCGAGGTTAGAGAGAGAATCTAATGTAGATCTGTTGCACTGTGACCCGAATTGAGTGGGAGTCAAGATTTTATTTTCTCGAATGTGCCATGTTAATTGAGTATTTACCATTTTTTCTAGTAACTTGCACAAGCAACTTGTTAGAGAAATTGGTCTGTAGTTATTTGCATTACTTGGATCTTTCCCGGGTTTGGGGATAGGTATTATTATTGCTTGACGCCATTCATCAGGAAAATAAATTTCTAAGCCATAAATGATTATAAAATTGCAACAAATATGTCTTCACTAGAGGTGCTAAGTGGCAGATCATCTCAAAACAAATACTGTCACCTCCAGAGCAGATTTATTGCTGTTAGTGAGAGCAAATTCCAACTCTTCCATATTAAATTTTCTATTATAATTTATGTCTTCTATTGTTTCGAAATTTATTGTTATTAGTTCTATATTGTTTTTCTTTGTGCGGAAGTGGTCATCTAATTTCTATCACTACTTACATTAGCTAAGTTTTCTCCTATTATATTACTTATTTCTTTTTGGATCGAGTATTCTTTTTCCGTCTTTTAATATGGCATGTCTGGGTGGTTTCACATGGGTACCATTTATTTTACGGAATTTTTCCCATATTTTTTGTATGGGAGTATTATTAGAGAGATCTGATACATATTTCCTCCATGAAATTATTCTTCCTGAATTACTTCCTTTTTAAATTTTGCTGATATTTTGTTGTATAGAGGCTTTAACGCTTCAATTTCTAGCAACAATATAGTCATTTTTTGTAAAGTACTTTCTAATATTGGTAATGTTTATTTATTTTTACTGAACTTTCTATTCAAATTATCCAATCGTTCTCCCTATTGAGTGTTTTATATTTATTAATTCTGTAACTTTTCGGACCACCATGGAACTTTGTGTTTTGTTGGATGGGGTTTTGATTTTGGTATTGCTTTATCAGCAGCATCTTTGATGAAATGAAACAAAGAAACTTATTAGTTTCATTATGATCTTTCAGATATTCAAATGGCGGTATACTTCTAGTATGTATTTCATATTGTTCCCAATCTGCTTTAAAAATGTTATAGTGAGGAACATGTTTTAGCTGGATTATTTTGTAAAAGGAAATTAATTAATATTGGGAATGATCACTGGTGTACAAGTCATCAATTGTGTTCCAATCTAATTTGTCAACTATACTTGTTGAACAGAGAGTAAGTCTACAGAGGAAAATGTTCCATGTGTTTTGAATATGTGCTAACTTCATCATCATTTATACAACACATGTCATTTGAATCTATAGTTCTTCTACTTTACTTCCTGTTCTATTTGAGTTTGAACAGTTACAATCCCATATTGGGTTGTGAGCATTAAAATCCCCTATTATTATTATAGGTTCTTTGGCATTTTTAACAAATTCTCCAAGTTTATCAATATCGTAATGTTTATTTGGTTGGTTTTATATTATTTATATTATAAAAATTATCGTTTCTTAATTCGAATTTTAATACCTGATATTTGGAGGTCAGTAATGTTTACAGGTACTTTGTCATAACATACTTTGTTATGTACATATATGGCTGTACCTAAATTTCCTTCTTCTTCCTGTGATGTTGATATTAAGGTATATTTACCTATTGTTGGTATTGTATTATTAACATGTTGTAAACATAATATCATGGTTCATATTCCTTTAATAACCTTTGTACTTCTCCCAGGTGTAATCTGGTCTGTAGACCATTTACGTTCCATTGTATAATATAATTATTGAAAATATTATGTTACATCGGTCATGTTTGTCTTCTTTTTTTTGTATTATCATCAATTTGAATTTTTTCTAAAATGTAAAATTTTATTTACCACATTCAGTTGTTTATCTTTATAATATTTTAAGTGTTCAATACACACATCCTTTTTCATGGGTGTTTAAATCGGTGGCCTCTTTCTTTCTATATTTCATAAAATTTCTTATAATGTTTGTTAAGCAATCTTTTGTTATATTTTTGTTTTCATTGCACAATGCAATGAAGCAATCATTACAGCCACATATGTTGTCATGATATCTACTGTTTTATTTTGCTCTTATTGTACCAATTATTGGTGATGGAGTAATCTCATCACCCTTGGCATAGTCACCATCATCTATGGTATTATTCTCCTTCACTTCTTTGGTGTTTTGGATCTCTGCATCCATAGGTTTTATTATTATTTTAGGAGATAAAGGTATGTTCTTATTTTGTTTTTGTTCTTTCTTCATATCTTTGTTTTTGGTTTGACTGATGTTTCTCTAATTATAGTTGGTTTCTTTGTTTTTTGTGGTGTGTTCTCTCCAAAGGTCGTTTTTTTTTCTTTAATTTTCGGTACATCACAACTTCCTTCTTCCACCTCTGTGGTAGTATCTTCTTGTGTTTCTATTTGCATTAACACGTCAAATGAATTTGATAGATTACATCCAATTCACTAGCACCTGTTTCCTGATTCTTTACTATCTTAGTTTTTTCCTGTATATTACTAACTTCTTCAGACCTACTTTGCTGTATCTTGTTACTTCTATCTGTATGTTTTTTTGTTTCATTACTGGTTCCTATAGAAGAATATGTACGTTTCTTGGCAGGATCTTGAATTCCTCTCACTTTTAATTTTAATTTAGCCTCAGCTATAGACATGCCTGTTCTTTCTTTTAACATTTTCAATCCGTTGTATATGTAATACATGCATTCTTTGGATCTTGCATGATGGTTTCTGCTCACAGTTTACACATTTTGGTTCACCGCACTTCCATTTGGTGGCGTGTTCTGTAGATCCGCAGTAAGCACACACCGACCATTCCTACAATTTCTCTTTGTGTGTCCATACTTACTGCAATTTTGACACTGCAGTGGCTTGGGTATATAGGGTCTTAACTCTCTATTTTGTCCTAAAATTTTTATTTTTTGAGGTAGATCTGAACCCTCAAATTTGATTTTTGCTATTTTTACTACTTGTTTACTGCCTCTCTTACTTGTCATGTCATACACTTCGCAATCCTCAACCTTGGGGTATCTCTTTTTGAGCGAGTCTAAAAGTATTTTCTTATTAATTGGTTCGTCGTTGTTATCAGGAAGTACAATGGTACCCTGAATGCTGTTCATATTGTCATGCTTCTCCATTGTAACATTAATAGATCTATAATTTTTAAAGACAAATAGTCTTCTGACTGGCTTTTTGTTGTGGCTTCTATAAGCCAAGTCTCTCTCTTATTTTTCTGAACGACATTTCTGCCGTTGGATGTCTATTTAGTAAAAAATTTTCTAATTTCAAGGCCGAAATATTTTGTTCTGCTTCCATAGTTAGAAATCTTGACCAACTTCCACTCCCAAAGAGGGAGTCAAAGTGAGTCAAGGTTGGGTCATGCCGGTACTGAAGTTTCCTAGGTTTAGTATATGGTATTAATGTTTTAATACCAACCTGGTCTTTGTGATCTGAGCTTCCGTTAGAATGGTCCAAATCCGTGCCAGAAGTCGTGGGGTATTTTTTAAATTTTCCATAAAATAAAATTGTAAATTTCGTCCAGGATAGGTCCCTCTCACCAAGGAGGCCCAACTGGGGAAGGAGCAATAATGTTACACAGTGGTAACTGCCCTGGGACACTCACCTGGATATACGCCATACCCACAATGCCTTAAGGGTCGTCAGTCCCATGAGATCGGGCCCAGCACTGCGGGCATGGTTTGACATAAAAATTTCCCCTCGCTCAATCACGTCAGGTACTTTAGTTTTACGGGTGAAGTGGCATGCCGTCCAACTCCACCCTCCATCAAGTTTAAAAGAGCAGTCAATTCAAATGTCCCAAATCATGCCAAGGTCGTCAACGAAAGAAGAAGAAGGGGAAAGGGGAAACAAAAATTTATAAGAAGAGGACGAAAGGAGTTAAAGGTCCCAATGTTCAGTTGGATCCACACAAAGAAGCATAGGCATAAAGGGGCATACTCTCTCTGCAGTGGATCCCTAAGCCCCCCACCTCGTCAAGGAGTTGGGATCAGGGGGACTTTTAGGAAGTACTACAGTACCCTGTACGCTGTTCATACTGTCATGTTTTCTTATGTTTACCTTTATATTATCAATGTTCTTTATAGTTAAATAGTTATCAGATTGGTTTTTTGTAGTAGTTTCATATTAACCACACCTGGTCTTTTTATTTGTCTAAATGACATTCTGAGGTTGGGTGCCTACTTAACAAATAATTTTTTCCAATCGTAATGCAGATATTTTCTATCAGTTTCCAAGGTCAAGAACCTTGAACAACTTCCACTCCCAAAAAGGGAGTCGAAGTGAGTCAAGGTTGGGTCAATTCTAAATTTGCTTTTTCTTTGCGGCTTGTATGGTATTAGAGTTTTAATACCAGCCTGTTCTTCATTACCTGGGTTTTCCTTAGAACAGTCCATTGCCATGCCAGAAGTCGTAGGGGTTTTTGTTTTGGTTTCCATATATATAAAGTTTAAATATTTCGTCCAGGATGAGATCCCTCTCACCAAGGAGGCCCAACTGAGGGAGGAGCAAATACTGTTACGCTGTGGTAACTGCCCTGGGACACTCACCCTGGATATACGCCATAACACACAGTGCCTTAAGGGTCGTCAGTCCCATGAGATCGGATCCAGCACTGTGGGCATGGCTTGACATAAAAATTTCCCCTCGCTCGACCACGTCAGGTACTCTAGTTTTACGGGTGTAGTGGCATGCCGTCCAACTCAACCCTCCATCAGGTTAAAAGAGCAGTCAATTCAATATTCCAAAACCATGCCAGGGTCGTCAACAAGGGAAAGGGGAAAATTTATAAGGAGGAGGAGTAAAGGAGTTAAAGGTCCCAATGTTCAGTTGGATCCACAGCAGACAGTGTAGGCGTAAAGGGCATACTCTATCTGCAGTGGATCCCTAAGCCCCCCACCTCGTCAAGGAATTGAATTGAATTTATAAAATTTGTGGCCATTTGCCACGCACCGGAGCCAAAGGCCATTCAGCTGATGCTGCCTCCGAAGAGGCTGGTGCACCAGCCATAGCTAATGCTACTTCCGAAGAGGCTGGTGCACCAGCCAAAGTTGATGTTGCCTACGAAGAGGCCAGTGCTCCCGCTAAAGCTCATGCTGCTTCCGAAGAGGCTGGTGCACCAGCCAAAGCTGATGTTGCCTCCAAAGAGGCCAGGCTGGTGCACGAGCCAAAGCTGATGCTGCCTCCAAAGAGGCCGGTGCACGAGCCAAAGCTGATACTGCCTCCGAAGAGGCTGGTGCACCAACCAAAGCTGTTGTTGCCTCTAAAGAGGCCAGTGCTCTCGCTATAGCTAATGCTGCCTCCGAAGAGGCTGGTGCAGAAGCCAAAGCTGATGTTGCCTCCGAAGAGGCCAGTGCTCCCACTAAAGCTAATGCTGCCTCCGAAGAGGCTGGTGCACCAGCCCACCAGTCAAAGCTGATGTTGCCTACGAAGAGGCCAGTGCTCCCGTTTAAGCGAATGCTGCTTCCAAAGAAGTTGGTGCACCAGCCAAAGCTGATGTTGCCTATGAAGAGGCCAATTCTCCCGCTAAAGCTGATGCTGCCTTCGAAGAGGCTGGTGCACCAGCCAAAGCTGATGTTGCCTCAGAAGAGGCCAGTGCTCCCGCTAATGAATGAATGAATGATTGGAAGTTTTCTAGCATCTGGACATCGAAGGTCATTGACGTTGATATCGTTTATTATAAATAAAGAATAAAATTATATTCAATTAAAACCATAAAAGCAAATATGTCATTGCAACAGTTAAATAGCTTTCAGAAGACCTGCTTCTGAAATAAATCTAAAAATGCCACTTGCATTGTACGACATATCATGTCCAAGAATCTTGGCAAGGATGAACCTGCCATCCTCATCTCGAGCCTCAAACAGATATCTATTTCTTTCCGTGCTATAAGTGGGGCATTCAGTCAACAAATGCCTCACTGTCAAGGGTATCAAACAGTTGTCAAAATATGGTTGGTGTTGGGCAGCTAGCAGAAACTCATGTGTCATCCGAGTGTGACCAATTCGAAGATGACAAAGAGTAGTCTCCCACTTTCGGGGCATCACATTATATTTCCAAGGGGATATAACATTTGTTATTTCTCTCATCTTATTATCAGCTAAGCTATCCCAATGCTTTTGCCAATTATTATAAATAAAATTCTTAATTGTGGGTAAAAAATCATTACATGGAATGGGATACCTTCTTGGTAGCAAATCAGCTGCAGCATTCTTTGCCAGTGAATCTGCCTCCTCATTTCCACACACATCTACGTGTCCCAGAACCCAACAAAATCGAACTGTTATGCCTTTCAGACCAATAATGAAAAGCCACTCTAAAATCTTTAAAACCAAAGGGTCACTAGAATTAAAAACTTCTAAAGCTTGAAGGACACTTCTTGCATCACTAAAAATGGTAAAATTGCCCTCATCTTGTAATGCTATTTTCTCAATAGCGGTTAATATGCCATATAGTTCTGCAGTAAATATGGAAGATACTAGAGGAAGTGCACCTTTACAAGTAAAATAACTACTATATACTCCAAATCCAACGCCAGCATCAGATTTGGAGCCATTATTTCCTGTAGGTTTCTGTAGAGATGGTCTTGATATATTGGGTTTTACGTTTGTCCTTTTCTTTGTGTCCTTTTGATCTATTTATTGAGGCGGATAGTGGACCTCAACTTGAATTTCTGATTTATTCAAGTATCTTCCAGTTGATCAGAAACATTAACAGATAAAACATCAAATTTATTTGACGTCATAGCTTTAATGTTTCCTTTGGAAGGGGGTGAGAGAGAAAGGGGGTGAGAGAGATGGAGGTCTCTCTCTTTTTCGATTAATAGGTGGTGGGCTTCTAGGTTTTTGCACCTTCCCCACAACAGGTGCAACCAGGTAAGTTGGTTTTAAGTGGAACCTCCATCAAATCAGGCAAGGACATGGCCTGAGAGAGGTTTGTACCACTTATTGTAATGGGGGACGAAGGTTGTACGGGAATGGGCAATGCCCCACTGTTAATACGATGTGGCAAAGCCTCAGAAGGCAATATGATTAACCCACCATACAGCATTTTATCATTAGATGGTATATTTCTTTTTCTAGAACTATTGGCAGTACTAGGTGAGTTTGATTTTAATGCCTTTGCATAGCTACTTGATTTATTTAATAGTCCTTTGGTATATCCCACATTTATATGTTCTAAATTGGATTTGTTAAGGGCAGCTTCTTCCAACTTATACAGCTTGCAGTTCCGGTCAGTGGATTTATGATTTGAGTTGCAATTTAAACACTTGGCCTCAAGTGCACATTCTCCACGGTAAGATTTGGAGCAAATACCACACATTTTTTCGTTTTTGCAAACTTTTGAACGAGTGGGTGGGGGTCCAATTTAAAACAATTGAAACATTGCAGTGGCTTCTGCTTGAATGGTCGAACTTTAATAATTTCATTTTCAATAATAATATGGGAAGGTACATCAGCAGCCTGGAAAGTAAGGATAATCACAAAGTCCCAGGTACATCAAGTACCAGGGACTTTGTGTACTTTCCATACATTTAGTGGACACATGGTCAGTATCTCCTCCTCTGTAAATTCATACAGATCTTTGTTAAAAACTACTCCCCTTCCGTCGCTAAAATTTAGGTAGGTTTTGAGATCTAACTTAATATCATCATCATTTGTTTCAAGGTTGGATAGTATTACGGATTGTGTGCATCATTTGGCATGGGATAAAGGTAACTAATTTTACCAAATCGAGATATATCTCCCGGTGCAATAGTTACTACTTTTTTCTGAATTAGTTTGCATATTTTGAAATAGTTCCCTGTAACCCCCTGAGATTCAGCTACAAGCCACATCGGAGGTTTTGGCTTCCTCTGGGAAGGCATAACTAAATCATCATCTTTTTCAAACCAGTCCGCAGGTCTATAAACATCCAAATCTTTTGGTACCTTTTCGCAAAGAGCAGCCATTTACATTCAAGTTATTATTTTGATGATTATTATTACATATTCATTAAATGCTTTCGTCATGACTATGTAAGATATCCATGAATCCCATTTTTGTATCTTCAGTTTCATTCTTATTTCTTTGTATATATCATAATTTGTCTCTATTGGAATTTGGATAACATGAAGGATTCGAAGTTTCCTTGCGTTACCCATTATTATTATAAAAGTAGTTTACCAGACACTGAGCTGATTTTTCAGCTCTCCTAGGGCTGGCCCGAAGGATTAGATAAAATGCCAGGTCTCCGCTCATAGGTCCAGAGCTGGGACCAAGTTGGTCATTCAGGATAAATAATAAATTGCACCATGGCAAATGCTTTTCATACTAAACACACACACATAAATACTTTTACTCATGTTTCCCTTACATACATACTAAACGGTATATATTTAAAATTCAGAATTAGTTTTAACATTTTGAAATGTTTTAAAATTCACTAAAAACACCAATGTTTTATATTTTATCAATTAAATTGCAGTTCCTCAAAAAAGTCAAAATCGGAACTACCGAAAATGTAAAAGATTCTGACAAAATTTCTTTTATTGTCTTATTTCCAAAAGTTGACAGTCTCTGCTGGTCATACTTTGGACACTCGCACAAGAACTGTCTGACTGTTACCAACTCCTTGCACTCCCGAACACTCTTGGAGCAGAGTCGTGTGGGCTGCTCATTAAGTGTCCATGTTTGTCAGACGGGTATGGCCTATACGGAAGACGTGTCAAATTACTTGTTCATGTCTCTCTCTCTGATATGATGAACTCCACTTTCCAACATCAGGTTTTTATTTGCTTTAATTGTTATTTTTCTGACTCTTCATTCCAAATATGTTGCCATTTCCTTAAATACCCATCTTTAAGTATGTTACATAATCACTCGTTGGGAGATTCACACTTGATCTTGTCATTTGAATTGCTCTTTGCTGCTTTGTCAGCCTCTCATTTCCTTTGATCCCTACATGGGCAGGATCCAACATATTTTCTACTTTTTTCCCCAATATATCTAATTTATGAAGTGATAATTTAATTTTTTTTTTTGTTGTACTATATTATTTTTTTGTTTGTAACTCTGGTGGCTTCTATGGCAACTTCTCGAGGGTCACTAAAAATCACAAAATTATTGAGTGATGTTTCTTAATTATTTTTTATGGCCGAGGCTATTGCGCAAATGTTCTGCTGTGAATACTGAAGCTGTATTGGGAAGAGAGAATTGGTATGATTTGTCCCTGGACACTGCAGCATATCCACTCCCATATTTCCGATTTAGATCCATCTGTGAATATTGCATAATGTGGAACCTTTCGTTCATATTTTTCTATTGTGTGTTGTCACGTATGGTGTGATGGCGTATAGTAGTTTTTTTTTGATAAATATTTTTAATTGTGTGCAAGTTTTCATTTTATTCATTGTCCAAGGCGGAGGTATTTTACTACTGGAGGAATTTGTATATTCACATTTGTGACTCAAACATCTTCTAGCTCTAATTAGAAAAGGGGGTGGGGGGGATGATTGTTTATAAAATATCTCTGAGTTCAAATAATTTTTTTGTTGGAGAATCACTTGTCCTAATTCTCAGAGCACTCTTCATTATAACTAGCTCTCTATGGAGAGAGAGAGGTAGTTCACCACATTCAACCTGTAAGGAAGAGGTCGGTGATGATTTAAAGGCTCCTGAACATATTCTAAGGCCCTCTTATTTGAACTGGGTCCAACTTTTTCAGTGCTGCGTCTGACGCCGAGCCATATACTTCACTACCGTAATCAATTATAGATAGGACTGTTGCTTTGTACAGTAATGTAAGGGTTTGTCTATCGGCTCCCCAATTAGTGTTTGATATTTTCTAATTGATATAATGCTTTTTTACATTTGATTTCAAGTATGTGTGTGTTTCCAGTTTAAGTGAGTATCAAACACTAAACCTAAAAATTTTGCAGTTTGTCTAATTGGTATACTATGATTTCTGATTTTTAAATCTATTACTTCATCATTCATCCATCTTTTATCTTTATAAAATACTACTGCTTGAGTCTGTATGGATAACTTAAATCCTACAGATGAGGTCCATTCATTTATTTTTATATACTTTTATTAATGATGCGTTCTGCATGTTTAATACGAGAGGCTGAATAATATATGGCAAAATCATCCATGTAAAGGTTGCTTTTAATTCCAGTGGGTAGATTTTTATTAATATCATTAATTGCCAGGGTAAACAGTGTGCCACTAAGGACACTTCCTGTGGAACACCATTTTCAAGTGGAAATGTTCTCGATAATACATCATCGATTCTCACTTGAAAGCTACGATTTGTTAAAAAGTTTTTGGATGAACCTAGGTAAATGTCCACGAATGTTGTTATTTTGTAAAGTTTTTAATATAGGGTACCTCCAGGTAGTATCATAAGCCTTTTCGATGTCAAAAAAGACTGCTACAGTTATTTGCTTTCGCTCAAATCCTCTTCGTATATGGTCTTCGAGGTTAGAGAGAGAATCTAACGTAGATCTGTTGCACTGTGCACCAAATTGAGTGGGAGTCAAGATTTTATTTTCTCGAATGTGCCATGTTAATCGAGCATTTACCCTTTTTTCTAGTAACTTGCACAAGCAACTTGTTAGAGAAATTGGTCTGTAGTTATTTGCATCACTTGGATCTTTTCCAGGTTTGGGGATAGGAATAATTATAGCTTTACGCCATTCATCAGGAAATAAATTTCTAAGCCATAAATGATTATAAATTGTAACAAGTATGTCTTCGCCAGAGTGCTAAGTGGCAGATCATCTCAAAACAAATATTGTCACCTCCAGGAGCAGATTTATTTTTGCTGTTAGTGAGGAGCATATTCAAACTCTTCCATATTAAATTTTCTATTATAATATATGTCTTCTATTGTTTCGAAATTTATTGTTATTAGTTCTATATTATTTTTCTTTATGCGGAAGTGATCATCTAAATTTCTGTCACTACTTACATTCGCTAAGTTTTCTCCTATTATATTACTCATTTCTTTTGGATCGAGTATTCTTTTTCCGTCTTTTAATATGGCATGTCTGGGTGGTTTCATATGGGTACCATTTATTTTCCTGAATTTTTCCCATATTTTTTTTATGGGAGTATTATTAGAGAGATCTGATACATATTTCCTCCATGAAATTATTCTTCCTTGAATTACTTCCTTTCGAAATTTTGCAGATATTTTGTTGTATATGGTTTTAATGCCTCAATTTCTAGTAACAATATAATCATTTTTTGTAAAGTACTTTCTAATATTGGTAATGTTTTATTTATTTTACTGAACTTTCTATTCAAATTATCCAATCGTCTCCCTATTGAGAGTTTTGTTTTATATTAATTCTGTAGCTTTTCGGACCACCATGGAACTTTGTGTTTTGTTGGATGGGGTTTTGAGTTTGGTATTGCTTTATCAGCAGCATTTTTGATGAAATGAACAAGAAACTTATTAGTTCATTATGGTCTTTTAGATATTCAAATGGTGGTATACTTCTAGTATGCATTTCATATTGCTCCCAGTCTGCTTTATAAATATTATAGTGAGGAACGTGTTTTGCTGGGTTATTTTGTAAAAAAGGAAATTAATATTGGGAAATGATCACTGGTGTACAAGTCATCAATTGTGTTCCAATCTAATCTGTCAACTATAACTTGAACATAGAGTTAAGTCTACAGAGGAAAATGTTCCATGTGTTTTTGAATAATATGTGCTAACTTCATCATCATTTATACAACATATGTCATTTGAATCTATAAGTTCTTCTACTTACTTCCTGCTCTATTTTGAGTTTGAACGTTACAGTCCCATATTGGGTTGGGTGAGCATTAAATCCCCTACTATTAACATAGTTCTTGGCATTTTTAAGTAATTCTCTAAGTTTATCAATATTGTAATTTTTATTTGGTTGGTTGTATAAATTATAAATGATATAATTATAGTTTTTAATTCGAATTTTAATACCTGATATTTGGAGGTCAGCTATGTTTTACAGGTACTTTGTCATAACATACTTTGTTATGTACATATATGGCTGTACCTAAATTTCCTTCTTCTACCTGTGATGTTGATATTAAGGTATATTTACCTATTGTTGAATTGTATTATTGACATGTTTGTAGACATAATATCATTGGTTTCATATTCCTTTGAATAACCTTTGTACTTCTCCCAGGTGTAATCTGGTCTGTAGACCATTCACGTTCCATTGTATAATATAACTATTGAAAATATTATGTTATATCGGTCGTATTTTGTTTTCTTTTTTTGTATTATCATCAACTTGAATTTTTTCTAAATTTTATTTACCACATTCAGCTGTTTATCTTTATAATATTTTAAGTGCTCAATGCACATACATCCTTTTTCATGGGTGTTTTAAATCGTGGCCTCTTTCTTTCTATATTTCATAAAATTTCTTATAATATTTGTTAAGTAATCTTTTGTAATATTTTTGTTATCTTTGCACAATGCAATGAAGCAATCATTGCAGCCACATGTGTTGTCATGTATATATACTGCTTTATTTGTTCTTATTGTACCGATTATTGGTGATGGAGTAATCTCATCACCCTTGACATAGTCACCATCATCCATGGTATGGTTCTCCTCCACTTCTTTGGTTTTTTGGATCTCTGCATCCATAGGTTTATTATTATTTTAGGAGATAAAGGTATGTCCACATTTTGTTTTTGTTCTTTCTTCATATCTTTGGTTTTTGGTTTGACCGATGTTTCTCTGATTATAGTTGGTTCTTTGTTTTTGGGTGGTGTTCTCTCTAAGGTCTTTTTTTTTCTTTAATTTTCGGTACATCACAACTTCCTACTTCCACCTCTGTGATAGTATTTTCTTGTGCTTCTATATGCATTACACCTCAAATGAATTTGATAGAATATTATCTAATTCATTTGCACTTGTTTCCTGATTTTTTACTATCTTAGTTTTTTCCTGCATATTACAGACTTCTTCTTGAGAT
This sequence comes from Macrobrachium nipponense, assembly GCF_015104395.2. NCBI lineage: Eukaryota > Metazoa > Arthropoda > Malacostraca > Decapoda > Palaemonidae > Macrobrachium > Macrobrachium nipponense. The sequence continues at coordinate 51,401,900 of NC_061088.1, forward strand.
CTACTTTGTTGCATCTGTTACTTCTATCTGTATGTTTTTTGTTTCATTACTGGTTCCCGTTATAGAGGAATATGTTACGTTTCTTAGCAGGATCTTGAATTCCTCTCACTTTTAATTCTAATTTAGCCTCTGCTATAGGCAATGCCTGTCCTTTCTTTTAACATTTTTAGTTCAGTGTTGTATATGTAATGCATGCATTCTTTGGATGGATGTATGATATTTAGGGCTAAAGCCCAGGCACTGGGGCCAAGAAGGCCATTCAGCGCCGTAATGAAGGTTAAATAAGTTTGAATTATGGTAAATGATGAATGAATTAGTGAAAGAAATGATTCATAAAATTAGACGTGACTAATAAATAAATTAAAAACATGAATTTTAATGAATGGAGTAATATATATTTAAAATAGTTTAATGTCTTTAAAAATCTGTATATATTTATAAAAATTTATAAATATATTATTAAAAATTTCGATACACTTTTAAAAAGGAGATGAGAGCAGAAATGTCTGCTTCATCTCCAAGATATTTTGAGAGGGATTTACCCTGGAAATATCTTTCCCTTTGGTTAAATATCTGGGCAAACCATCAGAATGTGCTCCACTGTTTGTATCTCGTCACAGTAAGCACACAATGGTGGGCTGCTTCCTTCTAAAATAACTTATGGGTTAAATAAGTGTGCCCAATCCTTAACCTCGTTAAAATAACCTCTGCTCGTCTGTCAAGCTGGAATGACGAAGCCAAGGCCACGGCTGTATATTTTTCCTAATACTTCTGTACTTACTGTTATTGGCAAGAAGAGCAGAAGTCCACCTTTCTTGCCACTTACTTTAATACAAAAGACCTAATAGGACCTTTTAGGTCTGTATGAGGCACTTTCCTGAAGGTTGTTTCTGGCAGAGCGCTAGCAGCTTTTGCTTCCCTGTCTGCAGTCTCGTTTCCGTGAATCCCCACGTGAGAAGGAACCCAACAGAAAGAAACCGACTTACGCAGACAATAATATACGAAAAAGTGACTCCTGAAGCTTTTGGATTAATGGATGAAAGACTATTAAATCTTTTGATAGCTTCTAAAGTGCTTTTAGAATCAGAGTATATGACAAAATTAGTGTCACTACTTTGAAGAACTAAGTCTAGGGCAGAGACTACGGCTGTTAATTCGGCAGTGAATATTGATGCAAAGTCAGGTAATTTAGCTGTATATGCTGTATCACCAGGATAACAGCACACCCAACACCACTATCTGACTTTGATCCATCTGTTATAAATCTTCACATAATTGGCATGGGTAACGTCGTGCTCTAAGAATTTTCCCTAATCTCCTCTTCAGTACAATCCTTCTTCTTAAATGATTTTCTTGCATACCAATGCTTCAGGAATAAGCCATGGAGGATTTACAGGATGTTTTACTTCCAGGACTTTCTGGGATTTGAGATGGTTATCCCTAACATCCTCATTCAGTCGAATTTGGAATGGTTTAGAAGCTCTTGTACCAGAGAAATTCCGCGAGTCTGTTTCCTTAAGTACTTCAAAGGAGGGATTTTTGGGAGCACTTTTTCATTCTAGCCACGTATCGCAACCCTAGCTCTTGCCTTCTTAGATCTAGGGGAAGATGATCTGTGTCGACATATATGCTTTCAACAGGAGAAGTTCTAAAAGCCCCTGAGCATATTCTCAACCCCATGTTCTGTACAACATCCAATTCCTTTAGCTTGGTTTTACAAGCTGAGGAATAGATCTGACAGCCATAGTCTAGCTTGGAGCGACACAGTGAGTCATATAGCCTCAAAAGGGTATTTTTTATCAGCCCCCCAACTAAAACCAGAAACAACCTTTAAAATATTTCAAAGATTTTTTCACATTAATCTTTAGGGCATTTATGTGGCTGGCCCATGTTAGTTTGTGTCAATAATCATCCCAGAAATTTTACTTCACTTTCATAAGGAATGATAGATCCTCTTAAACTAAGTGTGGGAACTTCTTCCACACGCCGGCATCTGGTAAATCTTACTGCAACTGTTTTGGAAGAGGAGAATTTAAACCCATTCTCATCAGCCCACTTAGTAATTGCGTTAATAGACCTTGCAGATGTTTACATACTGACAATGAATCATATCCAGTGCAGTATATTGCAAGGTCATCAACAAAAAGTGAGCATTTAACAGGAGGCAAGATTTTTTCAACCACACTATTTATTGCCACTGAAAAGAGTGTTACACTTAAAACGCTTCCTTGGGGAACTCCTTCCTCCTGCACAAAAGGTTGGGAGAAAGTTTCCCACTTTTACCTTAAAAAATCTGTCCGTTAAAAAGGAATATATAAATCTGATCATTCTTCCACATATGCCCATCTTGTGCAATTTTTTCATGATGCCAATTCTCCAGGCAGTGTCATATGCTTTTTCGAGGTCAAAAAATACTCCAATGGTCTGACATTGTTTGGCAAATCCTTGCTGGATTTGGTTGGTCAGCCTCAGCAACGGATCAAGGGTGGAGCGGTTTTTCCTGAAACCAAATTGAAATGATGATATTAATCCTTTAGTTTCTAAGTGCCAAACTAGTCTAGTTATTTATCATTTTCTCCATCAGCTTACACACACAGCTGGTTAGAGCTATTGGGTCTATAGCTGGTGGCTAGGGAAGCATCTTTATTAGGCTTTTTAACTGGAACAACTATGGATATTTTCCAGTCGTTGGTAAAATTCCAGTTTCCCATATTTTGTTTATAATCTTCAGTAAATATTTTTTGGCATCGTCTGGGAGGTGTTTTAGCATTTCATATATGATTGTATCCTCACCTGGAGTTGTGGATTCACTAGAGGAGAGCGCCTCCCGTAATTCTCTCAAGGAAAACCTGGTAGTTTGTATGGTTCAGATTTTCCTGAATCGAATTCCAGAATCATTTCAGAATTCCTAATTTTTTTAATTCTCGAGAATAATTCTTGGCGCTGGAAACTTCAGAAAAGTGTTTTCCTAGCTCACTGGCAACTTCAGTGGGCTCTGTGATCAGAGTGTCATTTATTTTTAATGAGGGTAATGGGACGCACAAATTTTCCCACTCAGTTTCCTTATTTTGCGCTACACCACTTTAAGTGGAGTCTTTGAGTTTATTCCATTAATATAGTAGAGCCAACTTTCTCTTTGGCTCTCTCTTATAAAGCGGCGTTGCTTGGCTAAAGCACGTTGTAGATTAATTTAGACTGAGGAGAACCACTAGTTTTTGTAACGTCTGTAGCACTCCTAGTAACTTTCCTCAGAATACCACAAGTCTTATTCCACCAGGGAACTGCAGGTCTACGAGGTTTGCCTTTTGTTTTGGGAATCGAGCCTTCAGCACTCTTCAGAGTAGATTCAATAAAATAATCATAAGCATCTAGATGAGATTGAAATGACTCAAACTCCCTATCTAGTATGACGCCCTTACTGAATTTATCCCAATCTGCCTCCTCTACCTTCCACTTCGGTAAACTTCAGATGGGACCATTCACAGCATATTTTAAATGGATCGGGTAATGATCGCTCCCATTTAAATTTTCGTTAACAGAACAGCCAACTAAAATCAAGGTGGATGCTTGTTGAAGAGATACTAAGGTCCAGGGCAGAGAAATGATTATCATGAATACTGTGGAAAGTCATTGACCCATTATTATATAGGATAACATCATTCCTATCAATAAACGTCTTCAATTAATTTCCCTTTACCGTCTAGAAAACCGACTTCCCCAAAGGGGATTGTGGGCATTAAAATCTCCTAGAAGTAGAAAAGGGAGCTGGAAGTTGGTTAATTAAGGCCTGAATATCTTCACTGATAAAAAACAAGATCTGGTGGAAGGTATAAGGAGCAGACTGTTATCCTCTTTTCCAAGATGACTGAAATAGCAACAGCTTGTAAAGTTGTATTTAATTTATTATGGAGTGCTGCAGAGCTTTATTAACAATAATTGCAACACCTCCATGGCCCGACCACCACTTGGGGAGAGAGTTAAATATTGAATAATTAAGTCCAGGATTATAAGGGTTGTTACCTAACATTGTCTCCTGAAGGCATATAATCCCTGGATTGGATTCATGAATTAGACTTTAAGGTCTTCTGCACGGGCTCTGAGGACCTTTACAGTTCCACTGAAGGATATCAAACATGAATGTTACGGTGGTAAAAGTGCTACTTCCACTCCTTAGAGGGGAAGTACTGTTCCTAGTGTGAGAGGAAAGTTCTCCTTTATAAGTGACTGTTTCTTTAAATACCCTTTTCATTTGAATTGGAATTTAGAGTTTTGGCTGATCATATTTTTGGTATTGATTCTGATCAGAATTTCTATTGTGATTCCGCGAATCACAAGGTTCATTTAGTCTTAGGCCGGCAAGACTGATCAGAACTCATATGTTTTTGGGCTGAAACTGCTTTTGGAACCACCTTTCTAGGTGGAGAGATCTCTTCCAAAACACTGAACCCATTTGAGGTTTTTATTTTAAAGCTGTCATTATTTGGGGATGTATTCCTTGTGCGCTTCTTAGTGGATGTAATTATAGTTTTTGCTTTCATTTTGTTTGTGGCTGTGACAATTGATGGCTCTGAAGTAGCTCTATCTAATTGGGCTTGGTCTTTGGTTTATTCTTGTTTGGAAGTGTTTTTGGAACAGCTTCCCGAATTGTTGATTGATTTTGGCTCCCTTTTTTTGGGAGGAGAGCCTGCAACTATCATATTAGTCACCTTTGTATTGACTTTGGTAGGCGAGTTTTTCTGTACTTCTTGAAGTACAACTTTTGGTGTTGGAGTTCAAGGCACTAGCAGATGAAAATTTCCTGACAGAATGGGGATTTTCATAATTTACAGTCCGTGGAGTAGCAGTATGTGATGCCTATTATCAGATGCAGTTGTTTGTTGTCTTACATTGCTGGAACTTTTCATAAGTTTTATTACCGAAGCATAGGTAGAGTTGGCACTTTTGTTTGCCCCATTACCACACGCTTTGCTTCGCTAATGCTGACATGTTCATTGTCAGCCACTGCCAAATACATCTTCTTCAAATCTGTATCTGAGGCAAGTCCTAGAATTTGGAGAGTGATCACCCTTACACTGAAAACAGTATTGGGTTGCTACACACTCGTCAAAATTATCATGCTCCGCAGAGCACACAGAACATCTTTTGTTGTTTTCACAAGAGTTTTGAATGTGGCCATATTCAAAACATTTGCGACACTGTTTCGGATTTCTTTTATATCTTTTAACCTGCATCCTCTCATGGCCAACAATGATAGTATCAGGTAAGTAACTGGAGGAGAAGGTTAAAAGGATAGCTGCATCCCACCCCTCCTAGCTTTTTTACGTGAGATACACAAGGAGGACATCGATTGAGAATCTCCTCCTCTTCAAAAACATGCAGGTCTTTTGAGTATACTACTCCTTTCAGTGTGTTAAAGAATCTATGCGATGCAATAGATTCGATATTTCCACTTTCAGGAGGTTTAAAATTTGCTAGCAAAATTGCTTGGGTTTTCATTACCAGCTTTTATTAGCAAGTTCTTTCCATAACGCTTCAAGTTTCAATGGGAATGGAACCTACCTTGCTCTCGATGCATTCAGCAGCTTTTATCAAATTTTTTCCTCCCTCCTTGTAGCTAGCAACATGCCATATAGGGGTAGGGAAGCGCTCTGGTACATGGGGCTGGTCCATGTTCTTCATTCTTAGGGATAAATCAATGGCTCGTCATTTAAATTTTTCACTGAAAACACTTTCGTGCTAAGAACCGAATCATTAAGAATGTGGCCATGGAGTCTTTGTTGTGCCTCACTAGCTTCCAAGGCGAGGAAATTTAACAAAAGCAGAAAATGACTGCTTGTCTTTTTCCAGAACTAATTTAATTCTTTCCACTTTACCAAATTGTTTCATTACACTGTACAAACATTCATAATCTAATGACAAGTTTATATTAGTGCAATGAAGGACTCTACTATAAGGATCAAATCCACCAGATTTACTAATACCCTGGTGTCTCAGTTTTTCATTCTGTCCGATAGCCGAGCTCATATCCATCTTCATGCCAGAAGTCGTTCCAGTGCCAGTAAGTCGTCGGATCCAGGGAGGGAGAACTAGTAACCAAATCCATAGAATTATGCCGGTTCATTCCATTCAGAAGTCCAAAAAGTGCGCACCCAATACCCAAGAGCCCCGCTGAGACCCCAGCAGCACATCAGAAAGGGAAATCAAGGCAGCCTCTAATGCCCAAACTCCCATCCCCCCAACAAACCGCACAAGCCCACAAAGCGATCCCAGGATACTAAGCACGCACACACCAGACCACCTCACACAAACCGGCTCACCTACACACCCAAAACTGCTTGGTTTTACAAGAAAGTGTTGTGGATCAGTCAGGTCATTCACATTCTCCACCAATGGCACAAGTGAGAGTTGATTCCCAATAGTCCACCCCATACCCTACCCTTACGGATAGCACCAATACGCTAACAGTGGCCCAGGTATAAGCCTATCCGCCTGCTGGGAGTTCTGCCCCACTAATGGGGACCGACTCCCCACTCCAAACGTATTGGTGGGCTTCCGGACAAAAGCCAGGAGTCCCATCCCAACACCAGCCCCCCCTGGATTCCGATGGGCTGATGTTTGGAGATGGTTCCGCCCTCAAGTAGCAATGGGAGGTTCCCATCACTATCTCTTGGGTCAAACCATATCAGGTGGCGACTCAGCCACCACAACTCCCACAATTGGCTTTGAATGCACAAACCCCTTCCAAAACACGACCCCTTCTCAGACTTACCTAAGCAGTAAAATTTAACAAAAGTAAAAGGAAAAATTCCACATAATTGATCCAAATGCTAATAAAAAATATTACATGAAGGAGAAGGATGTAGTAAGAATGAAAAAATTGCAGAAAGAAGGAAAAGTTCTGACTAATTTAGTTGGATCAGCAGCTGGGCCCCAAGGACCACTGAGAAGCGCAACCCCACCAGGCATCAGAGCACAGCTGCTGGTCCCACCCTAAGCCCCCTACCCACGTCAAGGGGTCAGCATCTAGGGGGATGCATTCTTTGGATCTTGCATGATGATTCTGCTCACAGTTTACACACTTAGGTTCACCGCACTTCCATTTGGTTTGTGTGTTCTGTAGATCACAGTAAGCGCACACCGGTTCATTCCTACAATTTCTCTTTGTGTGTCCATACTTACTGCAATTTTGACACTGCAGTGGCTTTGGAATATAGGGTCTCAATTCTCTATTTTGACCTGAGAATTTTTATTTTTTTGAGGTTAGATCTGAACCCTCAATTTTATTTTTGCTATTTTTAGTATTTGTTTATTACCTCTTTTGCTTATTGCATCATAAACCTCACAATCCTCTACCTTGGGTATCTCTTTTTGAGAGAGTCTAACAGCATTTTCTTATTTTTATTGGCTCGTCGTTATTGTCAGGAAGTACGATGGTACCCTGGATACTGTTCATA
>NC_061088.1:51409853-51442866 GCF_015104395.2 Macrobrachium nipponense
TTGGACGCCTTGAAGCGTCAACTAACGTCGAAAAATCTGCCTCTGTTGTCGAAGGGAGAGCGATACCCATATCCTCCCCCGTCTTGTACCATATGCCTCTTTTCCCAGCTAACCTTGCTGGAGGCATGCAAAATACTGTCCTGACTAAGTCTTTCTTCGAACTTCATCCAGGATCTAAGGCGTGTAAAGCCCGCTTCATCGAGATTGTGGGCTTCATCTTCAGAAAAGACGAAGGCTTCTTCGCCTTCGCACTTCGAAAAGAGCGAGCGCGGAGAAGGAGGAGCAGCCGTAGTCAACTCGTCTCCGTATTCCTCCAGAAGCAGGGTAGTCAACACCTTATAGTTGGACAAGCCCTCTCTTCCATGATCGTCATCATCCGAGTTTTCTTCCAACTCGTGATAAATCTGAGTTTCCGTTCTCCTTTCAGAACTTTCCTCTTCTGGAGGAGACAAACTCCTGATAGGAGAGGGGCTAAGGGAATGAAAGTCTTTCCTTTTTCCCGTTTTGATCGACTTGGAAGGCATCACAACCTGCGGCTTCTCTTGCGCTTTAGAAGACGTCTTGTATGACGCTTCCCGCTCTCCGAGCGTCATATATGACGTCTCTTGTTGACGTCTTGATGACGCTTCGCGTCTGGAAGACGCTTCGCTCTCTAAGGGCTTCCTACTCGGCGTCACAATCTTGGGCGGAGCGTCACGTCTAAGATCTGCTTGAAATGACGCTTCATTTCTAAAAGACGTCTTTCGTTTCTCTTGTCTTACAACACTCTCGTCAGCCCCCGTTCTTCGAGCTGGTGCGAGAGGACGAGACTTCTTAATTGGAAGCGTCACGTCCTTCCGACGGGGCGCTAAAACTCCCACAAGAGATGACAGTTGTTCCTGAACCGCCATAATGATCTTTCTTGACGCTTCTCCTACGTCAAGTGCATGACGTCTCTCGTCATCACTCGGAGAAGAAGCCTGATGGGGTACTTCTTCGTAAGCGTCCGGTGACGCTGACGCCACCTTCGCTTTCTTAATAGCAGACGGGGCGTCATCCGAGAAGCGCTCTGGACTAGAATCAATGTCTTGCTTCATATGACGCTTCAGCGGTCTCGATAAGTTCGACTCCTTCCACCCTCGTTTAGGTGAGGGAGAGGGAGAGGACGAGAAACACTCGCGAAGGACGCTTTTCCTATAGCGCCCTTGAGCTGGCTGCCATGAAGCAGAGCTAGCTGAAGGGACGTCTGACCGTTGGGGATTCCCCACGACCTCCTAGGCTTTCGACTTTCCTTCTCCTCTGGGCATGGGAGCTTGGAAGAGGTCTAGGCCTGGGAGCGCCGCAGGGACGATCAAACGCCCCCTCCACAACACTGATAGGACTCACTTCACTAAAATGTTCACTATCACTAGCCTTACCTTTCGAGTCAGCCATCTTGGACTTCATGTCTCGAATAGTCGCTTTCAGATTGGCGATTTCTGATGCCGAATCCGAAAAGACACTCTGAGAATGAGATCTATAGGGAGAATCTACAGTAGTAGGGTTAGAATTATCCGTGAAAGGCTCAATAGGCCTTGAATTCACACCTTTCAGTCGTCTAACTCTATCCCTCTCTAACTTCTTCAAATAAGAAGTCAAAGTCTTCCACTCTTCTGCATTCAAACCCTCGCATTCCTTACAAGTGTTAATAGCAGAACACTGAACCCCCCTACATTTACGGCATACAGTGTGAGGATCAACCGAAGCTTTCGGTATCCTCACCCTGCAGCCTACATTCACACACATTCTCACACTCACATTAGAATCAGACATACTGAGAAAAATCCAAAAGAGTTATTCCAAAAACAGTCCACAGTAGCGAATGCCAAAACACGATCCAAATACGTCACCAAAAAGCCGAAAAACGTTGATCAAATGTTGAAAAATGAATCTAAGTCAGGAGGTAATAACAACAATGTTGATACCACCGGCGACAGAGAAAATATGATAGAAAACGGGGATGGTTCCTAGTCCTGCCACCCAGGCAGGCCGGTAGATCACCTGACCTACCTGTAGCGAGTGGCGCGAAATTTGAATTTCTGTCGGGGACGACGGAGTCTTAGCTATGTATATATCTGACAGGTAAGTTGATTTGTATGAAAACAAAAAAATTTTATACAACAAAACAAAATTAATGAATAATATACAGGTAGCAACCAAACGTAAAACAGGAAGACTACCTAATTCTCCTGTCTGACGACCTGTCCTGCCATCACCAACAGGCCCAAAGAACGAAGGTCGCCTAGAACTAGAGAAATATCCCTCTAGTAAAAAGAGGCAAAAACAGAATTTCTGGGCTCAGTTCGTGTCGCTGCGCGAAATATCCTTTAATCCATTATTTCTAAGGTAAATGTACTAACACATACCAGAGAATAAATAAAATAAAGAAAAGGTCAGTACAACTGACTCGCTCACCCTCCAAGAGGGTGTCGGTATGAACACTATGGCGAGTGAGACCACTACCACGAACCGCTTGCCAATAGAAATCTCCCACTACAAAATCCCCACAAGAGGGGAGCCGACCCACAGAGTGGGCAGCAACTACTACTACTCCATCCCATGCTGCGACTGCTGCGCCTCTGGTGGCCATCCTTTTCAGTTAGCGCACAGCGTATACACGTGCCCTTTTTTGTTTGCTCTGTGTGTGCCCTTTTTTACTGGATTTATTCATCATGGAGCGTACAGCATTGCAGCAGCTAAGTTAAGTAATCAGTGTTTATTGCTATTTGGTTTTTTCCGGCCTTGAGTCAGTATTTGCCGTTTTTTAGGTATAAATACGAGCTCTAGGTCGGAAGCATGGCAGCATGGTTCTGCCTCGTGGCGGGTTCGTTCTTGGTCTTCCATACCCAGAACCTTCCCTTACTTATTACGCTCTGTTATTAGTTATCCTATTTATTTTAAGGGTACAGCCTACGGGGTTTATGTCATGCATGCATGTCTTTTCACCTTGCGTAGGCATCTTCCATCCAGACCCTAGCCACAGCTCTTAGTATCGGCCCCGGCTAGCTTTGAGTGGTAGACTTTCTTTCGGGTTAGTCGTACACTCCTGGATTTTTTCTCCTACTGTTTTATTTTCTTTCTTTACATTTAGTGATTTTGTTTATTATGTATTATGTTTACGTTAGTGTACGGCGTCTGGCTTCACCTAGCCTAGGTTATGTCCTATTGGTTCCATGTGCTTCCGCTCTTCAGTTCGGTTGCTTCTCTATAGCATCTCTCTGATCAGTCGGTTGTGTATCCTAGGCTTTATTGTTTCATTGTATCTCTTGTTACCGCTCCGTGGTCACTACGTGATCACGGAGCAGCCAGACGCCTGTCCAGTCATCTTTCCCTCCTCCCGCTCTTCCATAGGGCCGGGGGGAGGGTTGGTCTGCCCGCGCTCGCTCTACATACCCGGGCCGGGGCCTGCCTCCCTCTCCCCCTAGGCGGAGGGAGTAGGGGGACGGTACAGACCCAGACTGGACTCGACCTCTCCAGCCTCTCGGTACGCTCGGATGGCTAAGGGGGGGGTTAAGGGGGGGGGGGGGGGGGGAGAGAGAGACTGGCCTTTCCCCCCCCCCTCCGTCGTTACTCCGTCGCTCCGTTGCTAGCTCGAGTCTGTTTGCCCTCTCGCCCTTTCCCACCTTACTGGGGCTCTTTATCTACTGGAGCTCCGGCATCCACGTGGAAAGGTGCTAGTTCACCCTGACGGGCGGACTGCGGCATACAGTTGGTCTCTACTAACCACTCCGTCGCGCTGATATCGCGTCACGCTCCGCCACGCACCGGACTTAGTCCGGTACGTCCCATGTTTTAGGTTTAAGTTTAGTTTTTAATTTAAACTATATTAAGTTTAATTTAAGCTACATTAAACCTCCCCTCCATTGCATGCTCACACCGGATCTCTCCGTGGTTATAGCCTATTCAGGCGGTAAGGGAGGGGTTATGCCCGAAATTTTTTCGCGCTCGGCATGCAACGGAGTTCTTTTAAACCTTTAGCCTAAAGTAAGTGATATCTTTTAGGATGCTCATGTGTCTTTTCACTTACAGACCACCAACTGTGACATCCGGGATGCAATGCCATGCTCCAGGACCCCTGTGGGCATGAAGTCTGCCGGTCCCATGCTCCATGCGCGACTCCGCACGGGAACCTCCAAGTCTGGTATCACGAGACCTGCACAATTTGCTATGATCTGGTGAGCCAGCTCTTAGACGGGGTAAGTATTTCCAACTCCGTTAGCCAATCCCTACAAGATTATAGTTCTTAAGTTTAATTTTAACCTTATCTTAAACTTAAACGAATTTTATATGGGATCTCGCATCCTCTATAATTTTAAGTTAACCTTGTACTTAAGTTTTAATTTTAAGTTTGATCTTAAAAAACTAACAAGTACCCTCTCTTCCAGGCTCCGGCTGTTAGAGACACCGCACTGGCAACCCTGCGGGCCTGGGTCGGCGGTTTTGGGAAGAACGCCGCCAAGGGTCAGCCCTACATACTTGAGAAGAAGTTGGCGGTCCTGATCTTCCCCGGCGGCAAGTCAACGGGCTACGTCGACCCAGCGGAGGCGGGCCCGACTATTGCGCTGATTCAGCAGCAGCTCGCCGCTTCGTTGACTGATCCAGGCCAGGACATCTCGTCGGAAGTCGCGACGCTGGATTTAAACATTGAACCGATGGTAGGTGTTGACGACCTGTTGGTCGAGGTGAGTACGTTGGACGCCCAAGGGCTTCCCTTGGGCGCCACTGGATCTTCTACTCCTGCACAATCTCCAGCTTCCTTCCCAGGCTTTACAGGAGCCGAGCTTTATACTTCTCCTGATGCTTCTGTTAGACCTAAGGTCAAAGGACAAGCGGTGGTTAAAACCTTGAGTAAGACTCGTCGTCGTCTAAGACGTCGTCGGCGTCTAAAAAGACGTCGCAGGCGTCAACACTCGCAAGTCTCCGGCTACAAACCCCGGAGCAGAGAGGTCTAAGAGCTTCTGGGTCCGGCTCCAAATCCTCAAGGAGTAGATCCTCCAAGGAGAGATCACACACTCCAGCGGAGTCAACCGTTCCTTCACTTCCTTTGGTTCCTGTTCAGAGCTACCCGTCCACCTCCGCAGCAGCTCCGGCTTTGGATCCCAATGCTGGCCTGTTGCAACACATGGGGGATCTGGTTGGGTCTCTCAAGAACAGTATGGAACAGATGTTCTCCCGGTTGTCTGATAGGATCAACTCCCAGGACAACATTATCGCCGGACTAAGCCAAGCTCCGCTAGCTATTCCCCCACCTTTCGGCACAGGGATAGCTCAGTTTGCCACCATATGACTCTCTGCCTCCGTTCAGCATGAACAATCCCTGGAGAGTGGCGTCATACGCCCCCTTCCAAGACGGGCTTATCTCTATCCCGGAATGTGGAACTCGAAGGATTGAGGACTTCGAGTTCTACCCGGAAGATCTCCAACCGCCGTTCATCGGCTACGCCAGGCTCACCGCCGCTGCCATGACGCGAGATGATAAGGTCCCTAAAGAGACAGTCCTCTATTCACGTGACCAGGCTCAAAGAGAATGGCTCAGGTGCTTAGAGGACATGGACTGTTCAAACACTAAGATACAGCCGTTTTAAGAGTCCATTTACAATCTTCACAATGGAAGAGGGTACTCCGCTTCCTTTCCTGACGAAGATTGCTACGGTCACTATCCCAGCGGCCCAAAAGGGGGACTCGTTACCGCAGCTAAAGGAAGCGGACCCTACATCTCCTTTACTTCCCTCAACCGGAGATTTGTGGGAAGACCTGCCCAACACTTTTTCTGCGGGCAAACTCAAACCGGACTGTGCTATGGAGCAGTTTGGTGAAAAGCTGCCTAGACTTCCAGATAGCCTCATTCAGGCAGAGTTTGATGCCAAGTCTAGGCTGGCCAGGTCTCTCAACACCATGCCATGACTGAGGTGGCTACCATTTCTTATGGTTCCGAGCCACTGTTCAAGCTAATCACCAAGTCACTGACTCAAACGGTGCAGTCCTGACTTGTTCGAGTTCGCCACAGCCAGAACAAACTGTCGGAAACATGTCCTCCAAGAAGCAACTATTCGGCATGAACCGAATAAGTTGCTTTCATCAAACATCTGGGGAGCAGACCTCTTCCCAGATGCAATAGTAAAGGAGGTCCAGGCAGAGGCTACGAGGCTTAACCAAAGCCTTAAGGATCGTTGGGGTCTCACGGCAAAGAGACACCAAGATCAAGCTGTCAGGGGTAAGGCTCAGAAGAAACCCAGACGTTTCCAGCCTTACCAAAAGAAACAGCAACGGTTTGCCCAGCCTGTTTCGGCCGTTCCGTTGGTGCAGGCAGCCCAACCCTCTACCTCCAAGGCTCAATCACAGCCTATTTTATGTGATTTCCCCCAGCCTCAAACCCTCCACCTCTTACGCTGTCTCCCCAGCCTTCAACCAAGTGTTCGAAGGCCGGCCAGGCCTTTCAGAAGTATGAACCGCTCGGGTAAGGGAGGCAGAGGTAAGCGATCCTTTCGTCAGAGAGGATCGGGAGGGTCCCTTAATAGAGAAAGCACTTCAGGGGAGGCGCGGAGGCTACCAACACCAATGAGGACTTCCAGGTAGGAGGGAGGCTGTTTCTCTTCCGCCACCGGTGGGGATTCAGCAAATGGGCACAAGCATTGTGTCGAAAGGCCTGGGTTGGGAGTTGGGTGGCGAATCCGCCCCCACCCAGACCTTTCCGCCAACTTCCATCCAAAGAATTGACGGAGTATGCGGAGGACCTCCTTCAGAAAGGAGCAATAGCAAGAGTCAACAGATTAAAGTTTCAAGGGCGCTTGTTCAGCGTTTCCAAAGAAAGGCTCACAAAAAAGAAGGGTAATCTTAGACTTGTCCCGCTTAAACTTGGCCATTCGCTGCGACAAGTTCAAGATGCTCACCATCTCGCAGGTGCGGACCTTACTTCCCCGTGGGGCCGTCACCACCTCTATCGATCTTACAGACGCATACTATCATATCCCTATTGCAAGACACTTTTGCCCGTACTGGGCTTCAAGATAGGAGAGCAGGCATTCTCCTTCAAGTAGTTCCCTTCGGCCTCAAACGTAGCACCCAGGGTGTTCACGAAGTTGGCGGAAGTGGTCGTCCAACAACTAAGATCGCAAGGGATTATGGTAGTAGCGTATCTCGACGATTGGCTAATTTGGGCTCCAACAGTCGAGGAATGCCACAAAGCAACACTGGAAGTAATCCGGTTCCTGGAATATCTAGGCTTCAAGATAAACAGGACCAAATCAAGACTCACTCCGGAGTCAAACTTCCAGTGGGCTGGGCATTCAATGGAATCTATCCTCCCATACTCTGTCGATTCCATCAGCCCAAGAGGAAAGAATAGCGAAGTCAGTAAAGCAATTTCTAGGACACAAACTTGCGTCAAGGAGAAACCCAGGAAAGGATTCTGGGTTCACTCCAGTTTGCATCAGTGACAAACATCTTGATGAAAGCCAAACTGAAAGACTTAACCAGAATCTGGCGCTCACGAGCAAATGTCAGGTCCAGGGACAAATTATCCTCAGTCCCTCAGATTCTACGGAATCGTCTACGCCCTTGGGCAAAGTCAAGAACTGTCAGTATCAGTACCCCTTCAGTTTCCTCCTCCGGGGATTACCATCCACACAGACGCTTCGTTAAGCGGTTGGGGAGGATATTTCTCAGTTCAAGAAGGTTCATGGAACCTGGTCACCCCAGTTCCGTCAGCTTCACATAAACGTACTGGAAGCAATGGCAGTGTTCTTGACTCTAAAAAGGTTACGTCCGCCAAAGAACTCCCACATAAAGCTAGTCTTAGACAGCGCAGTGGTAGTCCATTGTATAAACAGAGGAGGCTCCAAATCACGTCACCTAAATCATGTCATGGTAGCCATCTTCTCCCTGGCGGACAAGTTCAGTTGGCACCTCTCCTCCACCCATATAGCTGGAGTGAGAAACGTCATAGCAGATGCTCTATCCCGATCAGTTCCTCTGGAGTCGGAATGGTCACTGGACAACAGTTCGTTCCAATGGATTCTTCAGAGTTCCAGGTCTACAAGTGGATCTCTTCGCATCCCAAGCGAACCACAAACTCCATGTTATGTGGCCCCCAACCTGGACCCTCTGGCCTATGCCACGGACGCCCTGGCCCTAGACTGGAACAACTGGGAGAGATTTATGTCTTCCTCCAGTGAATCTTCTCCTGAAGGTGCTGAACAAACTCAGGACATTCAAGGGTCAGGTGGCTCTAGTAGCCCCAGACTGGCCGAAGAGCAATTGGTACCCCTAATTCTGGAACTGGGTCTTCGTCCTCTTCGAATTCCCAATCCCAGGCTCTCCCAGTCAGTACAAACGAAGACTGTGTTCGCTTCCTCAGGAATTCTCAAAACCCTAACTTTATGGATTTCATGAAGTTTGCAGCTAAAAGAGATGCGAATATTGATCCTCAAATATTCTCTTCTTGGAATCTGATAAAAGAGATTCAACTTTGAGACAGTATTATGCTGCAGTCAAAAAGTTAGCAACCTTCCTGAGAGAATCAGATATTAGAATCATGACAATCAATTCAGCTATATCCTTTTTCAGGTCTTTATTTGAAAAAGGCTTAGCAGCTAGCACTATTACGACAAACAAGTCAGCCTGAAAAGATTTTTGAATTTGGTTTCAGCATAGACTTGACAGACTCCTACTTCTCGTCTATTCCCAAGGCTTGTGCTAGACTTAGACCTTCTGTAAGGCCTACGTCAGTATCATGGTTCTTAAATGATGTTTCTCAAAGCTGGCTTCAGAAACTGATAATGACACATGTTCATTTATAATGCTCTTAAGAAAACTCTATTTTTATTAAGCTTGGCTTCAGGAGCTAGAATTTCAGAAACTGTCGGCATTATCCAGGGATCCGGATCATGTTGAATTTCTTCCCACAGGGGAAGTGCTACTTTCTCCGGAACGTAGTTTTATAGCAAAGAATGAAGATCCTTTGATGAGGTGGGAACCATGGAAGGTTGTACCCCTTCCACAAGATATTTCTCTTTGCCCAGTATCGACCTTACGAGCCTTTCTGTCCAGGACCTCCTCATCCTCATCGGGTCCTCTCTTTAAGAGAGAAAAAGGTGGTACTTTATCTATTAAAGGCATCAGGCAGCAGATCCTGTACTTTATTAAGCAAGCCAATCCTGACTCCTTCCCTAAAGCACATGATGTCAGGGCAGTAGCCACCTCAATTAACTATTTCCAGCATATGAATTTCGATGACTTGAAAAAATATACTGGATGGAAATCGCCGACAGTATTTAAACGTCATTACTTAAAGTCCTTGGAAGCTCTGAAATTTTCAGCAGTTGCGGCGGGTAACATAGTTTCCCCCGACTCTGCTTAATCTTTAGTAGAAGATCCAGTCCTCATTTCTACCTATCTCACCCAACAGTTCGTCTATACCTGCCATGTTCATCTACGTTTACCTTGAGTCTTAGCTGCTCTTATGATGGTATAGTGGGTGCCCCTTATTTTTTTGCTAGGGTCACTCACAATTGATTGTATATAATGATCGCTTGGATGTGATCCCTTATTTTTATGCTAGGGGACACATAGTATTTACAATGGTTACGGGTTTTGTATATTAAGTCATATACATTCCCTTTTATATTATTATTGAAGTTTGTTCTATTCAAGTTATTGTTATAATTGCTTTGAGTTCTTTGTACATAATATATATACACAGATACTGTTTTCAACATATATTCCATGTAATCCCTGTATATATGTTAAATTTAAGTTAATTTTAAGAAATATTATTAGCATTAAGTTAAATTTAAGTAATATTTCTAATTTTGTATCATTGTGTATATGTATATTTATTAGCAATTATATTTCTTTATTTTATGTTATCTTTTATTTGAGACCCTTTTTATCTATTTGTTTTTATTCTTTACAATCTTGTGCTATTTCTCTGGTACGATTTCGCGCAGCGACACGAACTGAGCCCAGAAAAGGGATTTTGACGTAAGGAAAAATCTATTTCTGGGCGATTGGTTCGTGTCGCCAGCGAAATCCCGCCCTGCCCATCCCATCGCTCAAGATTGTCTGCTAACTTCAGGATGGCCACCAGAGGCGCAGCAGTCGGCAGCATGGGATGGAGTAGTAGTAGTTGCTGCCCACTCTGTGGGTCGGCTCCCCTCTTGTGGGGATTTTGTAGTGGGAGATTTCTATTGGCAAGCGGTTCGTGGTAGTGGTCTCACTCGCCATAGTGTTCATACCGACACCCTCTTGGAGGGTGAGCGAGTCAGTTGTACTGACCTTTTCTTTATTTTATTTATTCTCTGGTATGTGTTAGTACATTTACCTTAGAAATAATGGATTAAAGGATATTTCGCTGGCGACACGAACCAATCGCCCAGAAATAGATTTTTCCTTACGTCAAAATCCCTTTAGAACGCCAAGTCGCCGCCTCAAGCACCTTGGCGACTGAGACGTTCTTCATAAAAGCTACTGATGTAGCAACTGCTCTAATACTGTGTGCTCTCGGCGTCTGGTCTTCCCCAGCAGCCGAACCACCAGTTTTAACGATCAGATCTCTGAGAAAAAAGGATACACCATTCTTTGAAATAGGTCTCTTGACATTTCGGGGTGAAACAAACAGATGACGGGGACGACCCTGAATGTCCTTCGTGCGGCGTTAATAGCATGAGAGCGCCCTAACAGGGCAAAGAACTAATTCCTCATTTAAATTACCAACAAAGTCGACCAGCGACTTCAGTACGAAAAACCTGGGAATGGGATTATCAGACGATTCAGTCTTTGCGACAAATTCAGGAAGGTATGACAAAATCATGTCTTGTCCAGATCTGGCAACCAGAAAAGAGAGTGCTTGCAGTTCACCCACCCTCTTGGCTGTAGCCAGTGAGACAAGGAAGAGTGTCTTAGAAGAGAGGTCCCTAAATTTGGCAGAATTCAGATGCTCAAACGGAGGGAACCTTAAGGCTTGAAGGACTTTGTTAACGTCCCATGTCGGAGGCGAACACTGCGGCCTGGGTCGAGATAGGGAAAAAGATCGAAGTAAATCTCTAATGACATAGGATGAAGAGATCTCAGGGAGCCTTGCCTTAAAAACATAGTATTAGGTTAACGTAAAACTATTATGATTTCTTTTGTTGATTTAAATCAGCCTTGTTTACCTTTTTTGTTTACTTTTAAGTTAAATTTTTGCTGAGTATGTTTACTCTTGTGTTTCCGTAAGTTAAGTGGCTTTACGATTGTTTCAGTGTTTTTGGGCCTCCTCCTCCTTTTTTGTGTATTAGTGAACTATCGTTTTAACGATTGTTATTCTTTTGCTTTGAGTGTTTATAAACACTGGGAAGGTGATGAGTGGACATGGTCGACCGGTCAAGGAGAGTTCGGGTCTTGACAAGCTCTCACCAATACTGTTTCCTGTCGCAGCATATATTTTGATTTGGAGGACGACTTTGGATACTTACCTTTTGGACCACGCACTTGGATATTTCCCTCACGGATTCGGGAAGACGCAGATATACGTCTCTTGTGCGTGTGTGTCCCTGGAAGTTGGATCACGGCATTTTCCGCGCAGGTGTTGTTGTCACCTGCGACCTTCACGCTGCAGTGGGGAGTTTCGCAGAGGCTGTCATCTGCGACCGCTGTTTCTGCCCCGTTTTTCCCGTCGGAGGATTTTTACGGGACCAGTGTCGTCGCTGTATACCGGCACTGGATTCTGGATTTACCTGCCGTGTCATCCTCGTACAGCTGTTATACGGGAGTGAGAGCTATTGACTCGTGAGGTGGCTAGTAGGGAGTCTGTCGCCAGGTAAGACGTATTATCGTTCCTCTTGTATCGGGAAATGTGTTGCCCTTCAGTACCTGGCGTACAGTATTTGCCCTTCCGTTAGCAGTTTGATGGACTGATTACGGCCCTGAATTAAACTCCTCTTCTGGTACTTCACTTGAGGTGAAATTGTTTATTTTGTTAATCTTATTTACAAATATATATATGTATAAGTTTACATGTATATGTTGTCATATTTGTTTGTGTGTTAGTATTTAGTGGGACCGAGTTCCACATTGTTTAGCTTTGTGTTGTAGGTAGGAATATTAAGGTTTTCCTTGTTATCATCTCTTACTTCCTTCTACCTTATTATTATTAGGTTATTGATTATTTAGGCTAGCCTTATTTGGATCCACCTTGTTATTATCAAGTGTTTTCTCTCTTGGGGTTTTCTCTTGTTTAGGGCTTAGTGTATAGCTTTAGGTTTCTTGTGAGTTCCCGAGAACCAGTATTTGTTCTCTTTAATATTTCTAACAATTAAGTGTATTTAATCTCACAAGGTTATTAAGTCATTGTTCTAGTTTTATAATAAATAATTGTTAAGTTTTCGTGAGTTTCTGTTTCCGTCCTTCCTTCTCACTGGGAGAGGTACATTTACTGACTGCAATCCTTAAGAATATAAAGACCTAAAAAGAACCTGTACTTGCAACCTGGGAGGTTTAACAGTTTGCGACCGTAGACAGATTGCCTCAGGTGTTCGCAGTGTTTGTTTGGCGGAACGCGCTTGTGGATTTACAGTATTTGTTTTCTGTTTTTAGTGTATTGGGCCCCCCCCCTTTTAAAACTTTCCCCCCCCTTTAATTTGGAAACGCATGGATGAATTTTTTTTGATCCAGCTGAGTTTTTGGGATCAGCAGATTGCCTTAGGCATCTTGCTGTTGGTGATAGTGGACTCGAGCGAGAGGGTAGTGTGATTGAGGATGTGAGTGTCCCATCCAGGTCTTTCTTTGTTTGAAGATCCCCGCGTACTGGAACTCTTTTTGAATGCAGGCTAATTTGCAATTAAACCAAATGTGTCCACTAACCCCCTTTTTGTAGAAACCCTGGTCCCCAGTAAATGTAGCCCCAGTACAGCCTGTATGTCCCAGGAGGACAGTGAATATAACTTAATTGTAAGAGAATAGAGTTAATGAATCTCGGGTTTGAAGAGACGGAGGGTGAGGGCGGCATGAGCTAGAGATGGCCAATTGTAAATTTTGAGTTGGCTGAGTTTACAGAGGTTTCTCCTAATAGATTGAGTACGCCTGTGGCCCATCTGCTGTAAATTTAATATAGGGCAGCTCTGCAGTTGGTCTCTGTTTTGATGAAAGAATGTGCCTGAATTTTTTAAGCTTTTGGAACGGGTAGCTCCCAGGTTGTCTGGGCCCACCGAGAGTGGACAGTCTTATTCAGTGTAGGCTGGTGGGCAAGGCAATCCGGGTGTATAATTTTTAGAGGAGTCAGCCTGTGATTATAGTAAAGTGAAGCGTTGGTCCTCAAGGCTTATGACCTTGTCCCCTGAGGCCTATCGCCTAAAATTTAGAAACGTTTCTAAGCACTGTTTCCTTTCATTCGTGGAGTTTCTAGGCTCAAGGAAGACAATTTGATGATTGGCTAAAGAGTCGACCAGTAGGCCTCTTTCTCCGCCTTGAGGGCAATTAATGCTGCTAGAGAGAATTTAAGAAATATTGTAGTAAGTGAACTGAGGAATACTTGGAAGAAGTCAAGACGGTCAGTCTAAGTAGGCGCTCAGATTGCGATGATTTGTTTGACCCATCGGCGGGCTCCGTTATTTTGGGTCCCCAGGTTATAAATTTCCATTCTGCTAGGCCAAATAACTTTATTTAATAAATCTGGTAATATGGTAGATAATAGGGTAAAACATTCAGGTGTTTCCACCTTATTCTAGGATGAGAATCGCCAGGAAAAGTCTCAAGTGGTGGGCATACTATAGTCCTTTTCCAAAACAGTTAATGTCTGGTAATGTAGCAGAGGTAATGGGACCTGCTTTTTGGTGCCATAAGCCCGGGCATTATCAGTCTAATTGTAAATGCAGAAGGAGGTATCTCCAGAAGAAATGGTAACAATGTTGCAACCCTATACTTTAATTACAAACAAGGCTACTCTAACTAATCCCAAGTTGATTCCATCAGTGATTGAGAGTGGTAATTGATTAGTGGTGATTGCGGTAATGTGAATTCAACTGTGGTCAACAATCAATGACTCTAATGATAAATATATCTGGCCTGGTAGACTGGTTACTGATTCAGGGAGTTCTTAATGTGAAAATGTTTGCGAGACACAGGTCTGCTCGGTCGATTAGTTACGAAAGAATCATTGAATAGTGCCTAGTTAAATAGTCCAGGGAATTATGTGTTCTGGGAGGGTTTTCCCGAACACAGTTTTTCAGGCTCCCTTGTAGCAGTTTGAGTTAATGTCCTTCCCTGGGTAATAATAAAGTAACTGAGTTGGCTGTTGTGGAGTCTCTCCCCCATTCCAGGTATTGATGGTATTTTATTGAATGACCGTTAGACCATAAGGGTCTGAATTATCCTATTTTGACTATGGATGATGCTTGTCCCTTGCTGTGACGACCCGGGCAACTGACTAAGCAGCTATTTGAGAAATGATTATGAACTTAGATTTAAGTATTTTAGAAGTAGAGTTTAGAAAGGCCCGGGCTAGTATATATTCCTATTAGTATTAGTGATTCTTGCAACCAATTGGACCGTTTCAACGTTTATTGAGGCTCAGAACAAGAGTTTGATTTTTGAGTTGGGTGACACAGCCCATTTAACTAAACCAAGGTTTTGTGTATAAAGGTTTGTTATACAGAAGTTAGTTCCGCCCATCTACACAGATCTGAAACGAGACGTCCGCGGTGGACAAATTGTGGTTCCGCTACAGTTTAGGGGAGTTCTGTTTTGAGGTTGTCACATGATGATTCTTTTTCTGGTCACTTTGGAGTATTAAAACTTTCAAGAGGTTGGCAAGTTTTTTGGTGCCAGGATTAAAATTATCAGTGAAACAATTTGTTAGTAACTGTGAGGTTTTCATGTGGATGGGAAAACCCCCAATCAATTAATCCCTAAAGCACCTTTAAATCCATTCGCCAATTGGGAACCCTTGTATAATTGGTAATAGATGTGGTAGGCCTTTGCCCGAACACAGACTGGGTTTATCATCTCTGACGATTATGGACAGGGCTTCCAGATTCTGAGGCATTCCAATGAAATTACTCAAGAGCATATTTGAAAAAGCTTATTGAATTTTTCTCCAGATATGGACTCCCTCGTAAATTCAGACCGACTGTGGGGACGAATTTTTACGAGTAAGGTATTTATGGGTAAGGTGTGCTGACCTGGCCATATCAGCACACTACCACGTGACCTTATCATCCAGAGAGTCCAGGTTTGTGGTGTAAAGTTCCACAGACACTTAAAATCAGTGTTAAAGAAATACTGCTATGAACAAGGAGAGGATTGGGAAAAAGGCTTCCTTTGCTCTCTTTGCTATAAAGAACCATCCGAATTCATCTACAGGTGTACTCCCTTCGACTGGTGTTTTGGACACAGGAAGTGGTCCGTGGAAATTTTCCACGAATTGCTTCATCTGGTCAGAAGGGAGAAATTAATGTGGTGAATTTGTAGAGAATTTACGGAAGAAAGTAGCCTTGCATGGAAATTTGCTAGAGAAAATTTGGCTTTCTTCCCAAGCAGTCATGAAATCAAATTTTGATAGGAAACCAGGGTGCGGTCCTTTGAGCTGGGAATTAGTATTGGTGTGGAGTACAGACTCAGACAATTTCCTCGAACCAAGGGATAAGGGGCCTGAAGGTTTTGAGACAAATTGTCTGAGGTGAATTATGAACAATTGAAGCCCCCGGACCAAACGAAAGTGCCGGTCTTTCATATTAATAGATTAAAATCTTATTTTCATGTGGGTAGGATCTTTAGCTTGTTATAGCCTGTTCCCTATGGTTGTAGAGCCTCCAAGATACTTTGAGATTTAATTGTCAGTGTCTTCTGATGCTCTCTTTTAATAATATTCAAAATCTAGAGGTTTTGAAGGAGGGTTGACATCTGGAAGTTTTACCCAGAAAATGGACTTATTAATTTAATCTGTCTTTCCAGAAGTATTTCAGAGTTCGCCAGTTAGGACGAGGTTGCTTCATCATGATGTGTAATGTGGGCAGTGCTTCCCCGTAAGCAGAGTCCTTAATATCGACTAAATCCAGTGAATAGGACATAGTCGAGGCGGAAACAAAAGTATATGCTGGAGCATGACCTAATCCAACTTCGATAAGTCCTTGAGCTCTCCGATTGTTTCTGGTCAGAAGTCTGATGGAGAAGTACCGTATGTGTGTGATTACCGTAAGGTTAATGCCAGTACTAAAAGTGACTCCTTGTCCTTTGCCCCGCATTGATGACTGTCTCGATCGAATAGGGTCTGCAAAATTTATACCAAGATTGGAGTCTGTTTTGAAAAGGATATTGGCAGTGACCTGTCCTGATCGGGAGCCAGGGAAATTTCTGCTTTTGTAACTCCCTTGACTTTACGAATGTCAAGTAATGCCTTTTGGATGAAGATGCTGCAATGTCCTTTCAGCGGCTTATGACAGAGTCCATTTGTGGTTTTGGAAGGCACTGAAATTTATATTGATGATTTAGTTGTTCACAGCATGTTGGCGACTCATATGGTAAGGTTGAGAAAAGTGTTTGAAGCTTGAGGCCGCCGTTCTTGTTGTGAACTTAGGTAAGTGTGAAATTTGGCAAGGCCAAAGTAATTTTATTTTGGGTCATGAGTTTGTTTGGGACAGGTACCCCTAAACAGCAATCTCGAGGCCATTATAAATTTGAAGAGGCCAGTGCAATGTCAGAGAAGTTCGGATAGTTCTCGTATGACGGGCTATTATAGGCGTTTTTGCGAAACTTCTCGACATTGCTCAGGGCCCGCTTACTAAGCTGTTAGAAAAAGGACAAAATTTGTGTGGTCTTCCTCAATGTGAAGAGTCTTTTATTAACTTAAACTGTGTTGGTGTCCAACCCAATAGTAATTGTCCCCTGATTTTCAAACCGTTTTCAGTTTGCCGGTGATGCCATTGATGTAGGCATTGGGGTTGTCCTCTTTCATAGGAATGAGGCTGAGAGTTCGTCCTTTTGTCTTACTTCAGGCCGTATTTTGGCAGCGGAGAAAAGGTACTCCAAGATGAGAAGGAAGGCTTTGGCCTTGGTTTCGTACTCTGCTACATTTTAAACCCTATGTGACTATTTCTCTTTCCCTATAGAATTGGACTGACCACAATCCTCTAATGTTCATGCGAACGGATTGAAAGGATCCCACCAGAGGATTTTAAGGTGGGCTCTGCAGTTCAGGAACTTCTCTCTGTATTCAAACATATTAAAGGGATCTGAGAACCGTATTCCTGATAGCCCTTTCTCGTATGTAATCTTGGCTTTTGTCCACCCTCGCCCTTCTCGTGTCTTCGTGGGTTTGTATTAAAACGATTTTTTGCCTAGTAAATATGATGGCAAGTAGCAAGTATGTGTGTGAGTATGAGTGAGTCCTATCTTAGAGTTTAGTTTAGATGTAGGTTTTGGTAAGTGCTTGTTTTTGTATGTTCAACCTTATTAAGGTCTCTCAGTATTTTTTTTTGGTACTCGTGTTCGAGTCTTGTTTAGCCCCTTGTTTCCCCCCCTTTTATTTTTTTAAAGTCCTCTATGTTACGTTTTCTTCGTGAAGCTATGCTTCTTTTGGTCATGTGTATTGTAATCAATATTCATAACCTTTATTTTTTCAGGGTTTTTAAATATTTATCTTGATCTGGTTTTGTATCCTCTCATCATATTATGTTTTCCTTTTCATTTCCGCATTCTTACATTTTTTGTTTTTAAAAAAAATGTATTCTATGTGATATTTTTTTTGGTTTTTGGGGAGGAAGGTATTCAGGTTACCGTAAAACGATTATGATTTCTTTTGTTGATTAATCAGCCTTGTTTTACCTTTTTTGTTTACTTTTAAGTTAAATTTTTTTGCTAGTATGTTTACTCTTGTGTTCCGTAAGTTAGTGGCTTTCGATGTTTCAGTTTTTTGGGCCTCCTCCTACCTTTTTCGTGTATTAGTGGAACTAATCGTTTTAAAACGATTGTTATTCTTTTGCTTTGATTGTTTATAAACTGGGAAGGTGAGAGTGGACATGGTCGCCCGGTCAAGCAGAGTTCGAGTCTTGACAAGCTCTCACCAATACTGGGTTTTCCTGTCGCATCTTATTTTGATTGGGGACGACTTTGGATACTTACTTTTGGAGCCTACGCACTGGATATTCCCTCACGGATTCGGGATACGCAGATATACGTCTCTTGTCGTGTGTCCCCTGGAAGTTGGATCGACGGCATTCCCGCGCAGGTGTTGTTGTTCACCTGCGACCTTCACCTGCAGGTGGGGAGTTTCGCAGAGGCTGTCATCTGCGACCGCTGTTTTCTCTGCCCCCGTTTTTCCCGTCGGAGGATTTTAACGGGACAGTGGTCGTCGCTGTATAACCGGCACTGATTCTGGATTTCCTGCCGTGTCATCCTCGTACAGATGGTTATACGGGAGTAGAGCATTGACTCGTGAGGTGGCTAGTAGGGATTCTGTCGCCAGGTAAGACTATTATCGTTCCTCTTGTATCGGGAAATGTGTTTGCCCTTCAGTACCCTAGCCGTACAGTAGTTGCCCTTCCGTTAGCCATTTGATGGCCTGATTACGGCCCTGAATTAAACTCCTCTTTCTGGTATTCTTCACTTGAGTGAAATTGTTTATTTTGTTAATCTTATTTACAAATAATATATATGTATAATTTAATGTATCTGTTGTCATATTTGTTTGTGTGTTAGTATTTGTGGACCGATTCCACATTGTTTTAGCTTTCGTGTTGTAGGTAGGAATATTAGGTTTTTCCCTTGTTTATATCTCTTACTTCCTCTACTTATTTTATTGGTTATGAATTATTTTGGCTACCCTTATTTGGATCCACCTTGTTATTATCAGTGTTTTTCTATCTGGGTTTTCTCTTGTTTGGGCTTAGTGTATTAGCTTTAGGTTTTCTTGTTGGGGTTGGGAGTTCCCCGAAACCAGGTATTTGTTCTCTTAATATCTATACATAAGTGTATTTAATCTCACAAGGTTGATTTAAGTCATTGTTTCTATTTTATATAATATGTTAAGTTTTTCTTGAGTTTCTGTTTCCGTCCTTCCTTGTCACTGAGTACATTTACTGACTCAATCCTTTAGAAGTATAAAAGACCTAAACAGTAACCTTTACTGCAACCTGGGAGTTGTAACACATAGAAAGACATAGACCTATAACCCTAACGCACGAAGGGTGACAGGGCCTGTCATGGTAAATACCTAAAAAACTCTGCTACTTTCGGTAAGGAAGGTCTAGAAATTGCAATGTCCTTGAGACTTTTACCCAACGCTGTAACCGACTCATTTAGGCTTGATAATTTACTCTGTTGATTGCCGTCTGGCAAGAGCCAACTGGCGCGCCACGCGGAGTAGAACCTCGTGCTTGGAGAACCTCCTACAGTCTCCAGGCATGAAGATGAAGCATGTGGAGCCTCTGATGGCACCAAGAAATGGGGTTGTTTCTAGAAGATCTGTCCTCTCTGGCATGCCGAATGGGTTCCACCATTGCTTCCAGGATGGTCGGGAAACCACTCATTCTGTGGCCAAAGGGGGCGATCAAGTGAGATCCAGGACGCTTGGTTGCCCTCACTTTGTTGAGACTGACCTCACCGAGAGCACGGAGAAAAGCATAGGCTTGAAGTCCCCTCCCAGTCCTGGCAAGAGAGTCTGTCCCGGCACTCTGAGGAGTCTGTAAGGGGCCAACGAATATCTGGCACCAAAATTCAGTGGGGTGGCAACAGTCGCTGTGACGGCCATTTCTTCCTGAGGCTGTTGAAGACTTCCTGGCAAAGCTTCCACTCCGACCCTTTGAACTTCGTTTGGTCTCGACAAGGATCGCTAAGAGATTGTGATGGCCCCAGGATAACTGAGGGACCACGTAATCCCCCTGTCTTCTGCCACACAGGATTGATCGGCTCTGAGTGAGAAGATCCGACTGTGTGCCCGCCTTGGTGTTCTCAAGTACGAGACTGCTGTGGTGTTGTCGACAAGATCGCGACACCGACTCCAACAAGTTGTTCCTGAAATGAAGAAGGCCTAGGTACACTGCCCTCAGTTTCCCTCCAATTATTGACATGATCCTCTCCTCCTCAAACAAAGGCCCGAAGCGGCTTCGGAGCCCAGGTGTGCGCCCCAACCTTGATTCCGATGCGTCTGACCAAAACATTAGGTCTCGGAGGAACCGAAAGAAGAGATGTCCCTTACTTGAGGCGGTGAACTTGCATCCACCAAACGAGATCCTTCCGACTTGTGGAGATAGCGCCTATCGTGTCCTCGGACACAAATCCCTGACTGCGAAGTGTCAACTGAGGGAGGACCCTCTTCTGAAGACGACCTCCGGAACCAGTTGGATGAGGGATGACAAATGGCCCAGGAGAGACCCTCCAAAGAGAAACTGGCTGCGTTACGGAGTACAACAATTCTTCGATCAGACTCAGAAGCTTGTCTATCCGTTTCTTGAGCGGGAGAAGCCCTCAAAATCTGGGAATTCAAAACAATCCCCATATAAGTCTGATCTGGCAAGGGATTAATTGAGACTTGTCGAGTTGCACGAATGCCCACTCGACACAAAGAGACAGAACTATCTCCCCTCGCACCGGAGACATTCTCTAGAGATTCGGCCTACTAGCCAATCGTCCCAGATACCGAAGCATCCTTACATTTAACTATGCAGAATAGCGTTGAAACAGGAGGCCATCACCCAAGAAAAAGACCTGTGGAGCAGTAGTGAGGCGAAACAAGGTCCTTGAACTGGAAAACATACTCCCGATGTCCGTGAAAACCGAAGGTTAAGGTCTGCTCTTGGATGGGATGGGGATTTGCGATAAAGCATCCTGCCGATCGATGGAAATGCATCCAGTCCCCCCTCCTTACGGATGAAAGAACATCCTGTACGTCTCCATCCTGAACTGGACTTTAGAATAACTTGGTTCAAAACCGAAAGATCTATGAATGGGGGCGCCAGGACACCCGAAGCCTTTAGAACTACAAACATCCGAGAGTAAACCCGGGAGTAAGGAGGAGCTCTCCTATGGCAATTCCTTCTCCAAGAGGGCCGAAAGCTCCTTCTCCCTTCTCCAAGGCTTTGACCCCTGATTGAGTGAGGGGAATAACTGCTGAACTCGAGAGGACGATTGAAAGTGGAGGTCTGGAACAAAGGGGATCCGTAACCTTCCTTCAGGACCTCCACCACACCCAATCAAATCCACCGCTACCACCTGCCAAGCTGACCATGGCAGGGAGAGACAAGCTCCTACTGCGGTCTCCAGGCGAGGTGGATGACTCCTTACTTCCGAAATTCTTACGCAGAGACAAGGAGAAGAAGAAGAAGAAAAGGTCCTCCTGGGAGGTTGAGCTCTTTCTCTGCCCTTAGAGCCACGCAGAACGCTCTCCCCCCTCCCGCGTTTTCAAAGGGTGAAGCACCAGAGGATGAAGTGAGCACCATCAACCTAAGATGTAACTCTAGAAAAAAGAGCCAGGAGGTTTGTTGGCTGGAGAAAGGTACATATCTGGTCCTAACTTACGCTACTCCTTGAAGGAAACGGGAGAAGACCAGAGGAAAAAGCTCTTGATAAGGCCAGTGAGCTTGGGAAGAGGCATCACCTTGATGTTCCTTCAAAACTCGAGAGCACAGAAATATCAAAACGGGAATCGCCAAAGGAGAATAGGACACAGACGGGTTTCTCTGAATCTCCGATACAGAGAGGGTAACTGCGACAAATACAGGTTAACGCCTTAGAGAAACCAAAAGGCCTGCATTGAAGCAGCAAGCTCGTTTCTGAATGTACAGAAGCGATTGAAATGGATGAGCAAATTTCTCAAAAAGAGGAGCCATCAGGAGAAAAACCCGAGCCCCTTTGATATACATTAAAAGCCCTCCGAGGACCACATATTGAGGATTGAGCTTCTTGTAAGGAGCTCATAACAGCTCCTAGCAATAAAATCGTCAATTGAGACTGAGACCAAAGTCCTTAGAAAAGGCAAAATGGTTGACTGAAATCGACAAAATCAGGATTTGGCTTGGGGGGTCAAAGAATGAAGAATCATCCGCCACCTGGTAAACTCCTCTCCGGTGTCGTAGAATAGAAGAGAGCTTCCTCTTCCACTTGCCCCGATCACCTTCGAAAGTTTAGCGGCAACGTTCGTCCTCACTCTCGCGAACCTCTGGGCAAAGGAAAACGTAAAAATTCCTGGTGACCGGAAGACCGTCAGAAAAATCCCGTCTGTAATACAACGAGGCGGAGGCTGCTTCTGCCTCTTTATGCCTCGCCTGGGAAGAAAACTCAAATTAATCAAAAGTTTTCTTGAATTCTACATCATGACACCATTCGAGGAAACATCAATATCACCCGAATCCCGCGTCATCATCATCATCATAGTCAAATCCTAACTTAGAAAAACTTCCCCTGAAGTAAAATCTTGACGACTAGCTATATTAAGCCTGACACTAATATCCCTCCCCCCTTCTCCTAAATAAGCCGCCCGGTTGGCAATGTTACGGGACTAACGGGAACACGTTGGGTTAAAGATTCGTTAGGCACCTGCCCGACCGGATTCCCCCTAGCTTTCGCCACGATGGGTTCAACAAGCCGGGGTATCTGTCCGCACCGTTACCCATGGTGCTGTCGACAGGTACCTGAACGAGGAGCTGAAAAATGAATCTAAAAGTGTTTTAGGACTTCTAGTAAGGCCTTGCTTGAAAATTTCTCTGACAGAATTGTTAAACTTAGCTGAAATATCTCTATCTAGACTAACTTTAATTTCTAAAATGACCATTTGCCGAAATTGCATTTTTCCTAACGATACAAACCTGAGGTCCTTTAACAATAGGAAGGTAAACTAGCGGCAGCTGGGAACTGTCGTAAGCTTCGAACCCAGGGGGAGAACGGTAGAGTTACTGCTTGTCCGATCGTGGCGCGCGACCCGGGCGCCCGAGAGGTGAGAAGCACTTTTGGCTTTTAGGCCCATGCAAAAAGTCTGCAGATGCAGGGGTGGCATGAGGTGGGACTATATGTAATGACCTCAGTTTGTATAGTTAGGTAAAAAGCAATTTTCGCGACAAATTGTCATTTGTCCGATACGTTAATACAAACCCTCGGTCCTTTAACAATAGGAAGACTCACTTCTTGGTGGGTGGCATCTGAGTCTTTTTGGTGAACAGACTGGTGTTCGTCCAACCTTGGAATGCCTTCCCTGGTTCGAGAGAAAGGTGGGAGATGAAGCGTGAAGAGCAAGGGAGGATCCAAACCTCTGTCCGTTGATCGGGGTGTGCCCGCGGATCAATGGTCAGACCGTCTGGGCCAAGTACTAAGAAGGGCAAGCGTACTCTTCGTACCAGCAAGCAAGAACTTGTTCCTGTTTGCAAGAGACAATCATAAATGATGGGTTTTGTCTCAATTGACATCCACTCCTCCCCCTTGTTGGAGGAAGTGGTGGATAATTTAATCCTATCCCTACTGAAAAGGGAGAGAACGGTGGCCCTCTATTGAGTACTCACCTGCATCTCGTCCTTACCCAGCAGGTGACGACGTGTTCCGACTCATACCAAGGTAGAGGGAAAAAAAAGATGGGAAAGAGGAGCCAGTCACACTCTCATTCCTCATCCATTCTTACGGTCCCACACCAGGACCTCGATGCTGTTCACTGCGATGGTCTGGATTAAACTACACAAACAATCAGATTGAGCAACCCACGGTTTTCCAGGCAAAAGATCCAAGGAACTGTGGGCAATATCCCGAAGGTGAAGGAGG
Organism: Macrobrachium nipponense; assembly: GCF_015104395.2. NCBI lineage: Eukaryota > Metazoa > Arthropoda > Malacostraca > Decapoda > Palaemonidae > Macrobrachium > Macrobrachium nipponense. Next base: position 51,433,584 of record NC_061088.1, read on the forward strand.
TGCATGCGGTCCGGTTTGGACGCAGGCGCCTGCCTTCATTACCTGCGCCACAGAGAATTTCTTGCGGAACGCGAGAGAAATGATGAAGAGAGCGCCACACTCATCCTGGTGTCGAGTTTCTTCAGACCGCTCCGTCGCACCTTCACAGGACAAGCCGCATGCCTTCGTATCGGAAGGCGGTGAAGTCCCATTAGGAGGGTATTGTGAAAGACTCAAACAATCGTCGTTACTTGAAGGGTTCTGGTCCTTCGCTACGAAGATCGGTACGAAATCGAGCGTCACAAATCCCCATCCCTTTGTGCTTGACTTCTCAGAGAAGTCATGCAGTACATAGACGAAAGAAGGGGATAGTCTTATGACCTCATCCTCTTCTCGACTTTGTTTATGTCAGTACTCATACTGACAAGCTATTAGACGAAGTTAATGATTGCTCTGGAACAACCGAACTAAGGCCACAGCATAGTTCGTAACTACTCGGGGCGCTCTGACAAGCTGCCGACTGCTGGTTCGGATCAGTAGAGGCAAGTTGGTCCAGCATCCCGTTAAGTCCACGTACCTCTCCCTTTAAAAGAGTTTGCTGAGAGACAAACAAATAAAAATATTTGTTATCCACCGGTGCCGGACGGCGCGGCGATGATTCTCCTAATGCATGAAGCTCAAAAGGCGAAAGTCAATTGCCTTCCAAAGACCGAGGTCCCTGATGGCAAGAAAATCTCATAGACGTTGAATCTCAGCTTAAGGGAGAAAACAACACTTATGTGACGTTGAAGACGAAGGTAGGCAACGAATGCAACCTACGTCTTCCAGCTGAATCGAGAGAAGGAATCTCAAGATTCTAAATAACCTGTGCATTTACAAATGACTGAAAACGCTAACCGCCATTTCATTACTGTCCGGTGTGGCATGAAAGCGGGCGTCTTCAGTAATGAAACACGGGGGAGAGCAGCCTGAAGAACTGCTTCTCATGGGCTGAAAACGTTTTGAAGTAGAGCTGGCAGTGTGGGCGTAAGGGCGATGTCTTTAATACAATCTGCTAATCCGGGGGAAAAATGAACATGCACACTCCGAATACAAGATATTTTGAGGACAAACTCAGATTTCCGCAAAAATCATTCGCATTATCGAGTATACTATGCAGCAAGAGACTATTACAGATTCTGTTACCGTGCGGTAAACAGAAAGATGAGAGTCGAATAGATATCTCTGTTTAAAATTCTCGCAATACCGAAGAGTGGACGATGAATACTAGCGTCACAGCAATAGATGGTCATTCTGTATGCAGAATCCCCGTTATCAGAGACTAAGTCCGTGATTGTGGCAGAGTACGGTTGGTATTCAATCACAGCAGGTGAGAAAGAAACATAACCACTGTTCATTCTCAAGACGCAGCTGGTACTGAAAATGCCCGGGCAATTCAATACGCAGTAGCTGTCGCTGGACGTTCGTCTCCTGAGTTGTCCACAGTATCCTTTTCCGCGAAGGAATGCGTTCGGCTGGAACCACCGAGCATAAAAAGATATGCTCGGCAATATATTTATGCGAAAGCGAATTTCGGTAAATTATAAAAGCTTACATGGTGTTGTTGTGACAACCCATAAGTCTATAAAATTGGAAAACTGGGAATACTCCTGGAGGTTGCAGGCAACCCGAGTTGCAGTTCAATTAGAATACTTTTCGTTCTAAGTGCAATCCGTAGAATAACCAGGTATGCGCCTACCCTCGGAACCATTCAACAGCTTAGCTGAATCATGTCCGCGAGGTTAATATACGTAGTTTTGTGGATTCTGAACAACAGATCTCCATCTAATTCTTTCCTTCAAAGAAAACAAAATAAGGATTGGATGTCGACCACCTTCGGTCTCTATCAAGAGAGTGAAGAAGTCTTCCTCGAAGGAAAGCTTCAAATGGTGAATCAGATACTAAGACGAAGTTCAAGCTCAAACGGGATATTCCGTCCGTTCTTCTCTATTCCAGGTTGGTCGCCTACTGTGAGATAGTCTTCTTTCAGCCGCAGTCTTCTTCCTAATGCTAGAAAATTCCAGGAATTCGAGCATAGGGCGAGGTTCCCGATTATCGTGTAACATATCGGGGATTCTCGTCTCGCTCACTTTGGACCGTGGTCTCCGCCTAAGTGTTTGGAGATCGTAAGAAACTCTAACACTCTGAATGCGCTAGAAATTCCGTAGAATTCTTAAGGCAGTCTGCGAAACCCCCACCGAATTCGTCAAAACGATATCGGCTGGGTTTGGGGTGGGGGGTTTTCCTCTCGATTTCCCCGTAGAAATCGAGAATGGAGGCAGGATCCTGCTCAACAGACCGGGGCTTACGTCAGGTAGGAAACCCGAAGGTCCCCCCGGTAGCGCAGTCCCCCAACGAGGATCCTACAGAGAAATCTCTGGAGGATCCCTCCCCCTTCCGTCGTAGGCCGTAAGGAGAAGGGAATGGGAGGATTGGATCTCGCTCGCCTTCCTAGTGGAAACAGCATTTGGAAAGAGTATGAGCGCCATCGCCTTGCGGCAAAATACAATTAAATTGGCCACTCAGAGGTTTCCTGGGGGGAGGGGGGGGAAAACGTATCGTCGGAGAAAAACGTTTTCCCGAGGATGGTTACGAACTCTCACTGTATGGGTAAGGGTCCTCCTCCACTGTGAACGTCGTCTGGGTGGGGCTTGATCGACAACCTGACAGAGAGAGCCGATACCGTCCCCGACTCTTCCCGTCCTCGTCGAGGTCGAAACCTCTCAGGAGGACCGAGGGAGTAATTAAATACGGGTGTCCCGAAGACACTCGAAACGCCGCTGTTGCGTAGAGAGTTGTAGTACTTGAAATCGACCGGCCAAACTGAGAGAGCCTTCTTGTCCGGAAGACAGAGACTCTGTTCCAAGACGAATTGGCAAGCTCCGTCGGGCTACCCCCGTCGGTTTGGTTCCATCTCGGGCCCCAAAACGAACTCTAGCAGAGACATGGCTCTGCTGGTGGTAGCGGCGATCCTTCCCGCCCAGATCGGTGTGTCTGACGAATCATTGCAATAACCTGGGTAAAGTTACTCTGAATCTCGGAAGTTTACCGCGTCTTGAGGAGTACGGACCTCCAGTCCCGTCCAACAAGAGCAGCTCCCAGACCTCCTCCTTCAAAAGAAGACCCACAACAGATCCCTGACGGTTGCCTACAATCACTTGCGCGTACCGTCCTGGCTGGTTCTAAGAAATACCTGGCACGTGCGGCGTCGTGACGTTATCGTGAGCGGACGCAATCTCACTCACGATCAATCCTATATACCGTCGCTCTCCTGGCGTATGCAGGAAGTTAAGGTATCGGAGAGACAGACTGACGCTACCCTACCTCCCCCTCCCCCCCTGACGGTCCGCCTCCAATCACATTGCGGCGACGTCCTGTTGGTCTAGACCTACGTGCACGTGCGGCCGTCGTGACGGGATCGTGAGTGGCGCACCTCTCACGATCACTCCTAGCTACCATCGCTCTTCCGTTGTACCCGAGAAGTTGAAGGTAGTGGGAGAGACAGACCTGACGCTCTCCCCCCCCGCTCGCTGCAGACCATCGTACGTGGGGGGCTGCAGCCGATTCACCAACGCCTCGGTGTGGAATCGATCTGCAGGGGCCTGGCGTGCCGCTCACCTGTGGCAAGCGGCTCTCGACTGAGCACGTCGACTCCCGGTCCCCCGTGCGTCAGACGATCTGCTGCTGGTCACCGTATCCGCCCGGTCCTGTTGGAGCGGCGGTCAGGTGACCTGCACAGAGCTCGCTTTCGCGGTGAGACCGGTGAGCGTTCCTCGCGGCCCGTCAAAAAACCTCTGGTACCAAAGCCGAGGCTGATACGTCTTCCGATGGGGACACTTGGTGACCCTCTTTCCCAGCCTCAACCTGCGGGCCGTTCAGAGACCGCACGTCCACGCCGAAGTAACCGGCTGGTCGCTACTAGAGCGGCCGTTTATGTACTGGCCTGGCGAGAGTCACCTGAGCGGCTCTCGACAGTCTTTCTGCTCCTGCCTCGGTCATGCGGCTGAGCGAACTCCGCTTCTAACTCTTTCGCCCTGCATGCACGTTGTCCACCGAGGAGACCCGTACTCTCGGAAACTTCTCGTCGGGCGAGAAACCGAGCCGGTACCCTGGCTTAGCAGCAGATCTGCCAAGACGCAGGCGAGGGTGTACCATCGGTAGCCCAGCAACACCCTTGGTCCGCGCTTCTTCTTCTTCGCAGAAGGGGAACGGGCCCCGTTCCCGGAAGGAATAGGAGGACCAGCAGAAGACCCCCCTGTCACACCGGAGTGTGACGAGCCCTTCGAAGTTCCGAAGGATCCTTCTTAGGGGGGATAAACCCGGTTTACCAGCTGGTCCTGCGAGAGCGCCGCTGGCCTGGCGAGAGTCACCTAGCGGTTCTCGCCAGCCTTCTGCTCCGTGCCGTGGTCTTGGCGCCGACGAACTGCTGGCCCCGAAACTTTGGCTGGCCCGGTCTCCCGGCGAGGGAGAAGCGTACACTCGGGACTCCCATGCGAACGAGAGACCGAGCCGGAACCTGGCCGTATCGGCATCGCCGCTAGCACCAGGCGAGGAAGTACCAGAGGCTAACCGCTACTCCTCTTGTCCCCGTCTATCTCTTCCTGACGGAAGGGGAGACGGCACCCGCTCCCGAATGAGCAGGAGGACCAGCAGAAGGCCCCCCCCGTCCCACCGATGTGGGACGGCCCTTGAAGTTCCCGAAGGAGACTTCTTAGTGGGGGGAGTCAGCCTTCTTCTTCTTCGCTATGGCCTTAGAATGTGTCAAGGGAAGAGGCAGTAAAAAGGCAGACGAAGACGAAGATGACACCTTCCTCTCTTTCGTCAGCTCACGCAGGACAGTCGTAAGGTCCTCCATCCAGGCCGGAGTCGGGCTATTGCCGAAGCAACACGGCCCGACTGCGCCTGTCGGAAGGACCTGGGACTGGGGAAGACACAACACCATGGCAGGACCAGCATGGACATGCGCAGAACCAGGAAGCGACAGGAACGCAACCATCCCCCCCCTGCCGAAAACCAGCTCAGTGAGCGGCAGAACAGCGGCAGCGGAAACACAGAAGGGACGCCAAGCAGTAGCGGGAACCACATCAGCGACAGGTACGGCAGGCCCCGCCATCGATCGTAGAATCATCGGCAGCCACGGGAACCTGGTACTGGCGGCCGGTCCAGGGGCGAGCTGCTGGAACGCGGAAGTCTGGGGCAGGCAACACGAAGAAAACACGGCGGCGGCGGCATATCCCCTCCTCTGTAACGGCTGCGACCGGCCCTAGAAGCGGCAGACGGCGTCACCGGACACCGCATGGGGAGTGTAGACCACGGGGGGAAGCAGCTAAGGCGGCCGTGAAGGTTGTCGTGGAGACCGCTCCAAGGTCACCTGCCCCAGACCTCGCTAGACGCTGCAGCAATCGTGCTGGCCCCCTGTCAGCCCGCAGTGGCCCATACCTGTCAGGTCGTCTCCCACGGATTGTAGCACCTGCGGTAGCACAGACAGATTAGTAGAGGGGTTCCCTCACGCACGGGGGGAGACATGCCCCACCCCCAAACGGAGGAAACCCCAAATACAAAATACGAGGAAGCTGACGGGGGGGCAGAAAGAAGACGAAGAATCGGATACCAAGGGAGTCGCGGAGAGCTTTCCCGACACTTCCTGGCAGAACCTCGCTTCCCCTACCAAAGAAAAAAGCACAGCAGTGAAAAGTAATTAATAAAATGAAAACAGAATACTCCACTGCGATTCACTTCATAGCACTTACAAGGGGGGAAAGATCAATTCCCGGTAGAGCGAAACTTTGATCCATAATAAATATTATCTACATAAATATATATGAAAATTAACAATACTGGCACTTGCGATTTTCAACTTTCACAGCAATAATCGTAGGATTTAATTTCCGGGGAGAGCGAAATTGATCCAAAAATTAAAATTTTGATCAATTTAATAATAAAAATGAAAAGAACTGCATTGCGAATCCACTTTCATTGCATTCTATTCATCAAAATAGAGCTCGTGCCCGGGCGCAATCAGCTCCTCGGCAACGAACGCGCAGGGCAAAAATATAATGAACAAGAGTACTTACATCTTTCAATTACACACTTTCGCTCCCGAAATACATGCCTCGCGCGAGTTTCTCCCTCCCTCTTCACCGAGACAAATTCAGTCAATTTCATTAAAGAGCGGAACTCGCCGCCTCTACGGCGATAGCTTCCATGTTGATTCAATAATTAAGTAATGAAATGAAACAGTGTACTTACAGTTCATTTTCCAGATCAAACAATCCCATTAATCGAAACACAATATGCACAAAGCATACGACGATGAAACGGGCCAGAGAGCGTGACGAAACACGTCCTTACACCCGCGGCCGAAAGCAAAAGTGATTCTTCACCTCTCGGCGCGCGGTCGCGCACACGATCAACAAGCATTTAACTACCGTTCTCATGCCCTTGTTCGAAACGTCGACCGTACCCAGCTTCCACTAGTTACCTTCCTATTGTTAAGAACCGAGGGTTTTTATTACGTATCGGAACAAATCTGTTTCCAGGAGTTTTCCATTGCCAAAATCTTTGAATCTACATCAGAAAATAACTTTCCTAATTACCGTTGTAACAGGGGCAAAGCATCAATTAATTCGGAATCGGAGTCGACGATACCGAAACCGAAGAGCCATAACCATGAGCGCCCACACAAAGTCAAGAAATCGTTAGTATACAGTTCTGCAATCGTTTCTTTTTCTCCTTAACCGATCTTTTTACGCTGCAAGATTGGTTTGGCGTTTCATATAAGCAGTCATATCCTCGTCAGACCAGGGCTTACCTACGTCACAACGAGAAGTCAAGTCACAAACCTGTCCACGACAAGAGCTACAAATGTCATGGGGTTCATACTCCCTGCTACTCATCCTTGTCCCACAAACCGGGCAGTTCCTGATGTTGCTGGCAGAAGGAAGCATCGTATTTTCTTGGCAATCCATTGTAGAATTGGACAGGTCAGTAGTTCCGGGTCGCGCAAAAGTTCGTAATTTAAGATAAGAAGCACAACAGAAATCAAAGTTAATTCACTATTTCGTGATGTAATGCGTGAGTGGTAATTCACATAAAGTCTCATTTAACAAATAATGAAAGCTTTAAAGGCACAAAAATGTTTAAGGAAATTTATAAGAGCGGCCGTGATGTAAACAACACGGGCGCTCGTTAACAACTGATTTGAGGGAAGGTTTTTGTATCTGTCAACGACAGTGTTGCCAACTGGCGGACAAAATAGGAGGTAACAGGGTTGCCAATGTGGTAAATTTTGGTGCGGTTTTTGGGGATTTAGGGCTAGATGAATTATATTAAGGTAATGTTTATTAATATCACAGATTTCTCTTCGTACGACAGAAATGAACAGTGAAAGCATGTCTGTTCACTACAGCAGTCGAAAGCAAAGTGGAATGTTTACGTCCAGTTGGGCGGAACTCCCGACTATCAGACAAGCAGTTACTCCCTAACTACCTTGTTGTTATTTGGCTACGACTGATTTCCAGCTTATGCTGAAAGTAATTCCTAATGTAAAGGAAGAAGGGTTTGTATAACATGTAGGAACAAATGCGTATTATACTGTACCATATGGTATATAATTTTTTGGATATATGACTTTATATTATTGAATACTTTTGTGATTTATGGCCAACAATATGTACTAACAAAACTTAAAGGTTTTGGGAAATCCTGATTTCTTCCTTGATTTTCAATTTTGGGGGGGCTAGCAGCCCTAAATCCTGCAAATTCTACAGGACAGTTATATAATAAATAAAGGCACAAGTAAATATAATTCAAGTTTGTTAACAAATTGTTTACAGTAAATATTTGTAAAGATTATTAATCCATACTCTTGTGAATGAATTCCATTAATATTTTTTTATGACTTGTCATTGAAAATGTGAATAATTTTGTACTCAAGTTTATCAAAAATTTACACTGTGCAGTCCTATTTAAATTTCAATTTGGCCTTCTTAAATTATCTACTCTAAGATTTTACCTTAGGATCCTTTGGTCTTGTATTAAGCAACTGATTAAGAAGGGTCATTGCTGCATTATAATTTGACTTCATAAATTCTGCATGAGCTGCTTGTGCCAAATCCCTTTCTCCATCTGTCGCCTCACAGCTTTGGTTGCTCTCACCACTTGTGGTAGAACTCTGAGCTTCCTCTGTGGTGGTCTTGCTTTCTGCCATCTGAAGTAAAGATAAATGCAGTATAAATCATTTCCATCATTAAACAGGAAAAACTAGTAATAACTTACCAAATTATCAATTTGATCATAACTGTGACATCTCAGAAGTGAAATAGTTAAATATAAATGTTACATTACTTCCTTAGCAAATTTTATACTGTTATCCACAGCTTTATCAAAAACCTACCAACAGGGATTTTCTGACAATAATCTTATTCAGCAATCTTTTCTCACCATATAATGGGCATTTAGTTAAATAATAATAAAATCAAGACTGATAAGTATCCAGACCTGAAAATAGAAATAATAATGACATGGGATATGTCAGTGGAAATTGTAGCTAAGATCCCTGAAAAGGAACCTGGTAAAGCTAGATGCCAAAGTAGCTCTAGGACTCCTGCAGAAGTGTGTGCTCCTAGAAACAAGCACACATACATAGTGAGAAAAGTGATGGACTCCTAAGGAGGCAGGGTGCAACCCAGAACCCCACACTATAAAAACCACTCAGTTGAACAGGATGACTGTGATTAAAAAGAAAAAAAAATCATTTGTAGAACGCTCAATGCTGAGAACAGGAGTAACTTTGTATATTAGGTTCACAATAATATATCATTAGAATGTGAGACTTTATGAAAATGTATAAAAAGCTTTTGAACCCTATCTTGGGTTTGCCTTCAGCCCAGCTAAGTAATTATAAGATGTGACATGTTAAATTTCTGAAAAGAGTACATAAAGGATGGATGGCGGTGGTGGTTAGCTCCTCCAACAGTCACGTGACTGAAAGAAGTGATCAACTGCCCAACAAGGTAATTTCATCTCCTCTGTTTATAGTAGCCAGAAATAAAACAGAGGCGATGAAATTACAGAGTTGGGCAGTTGACCACTTCCTTCATTGATGTGACCTTTGGAGGAGTGAAGCACCACCGCCATTCATCTTTTATGTCCTCTTTCCATAAGTTTACCATGTCCTATCTTATTTTATAATTACTTAGTTGGACTGAAGATGAACCCAGGATAGGGTTAGAAAGTTTTTTATACATTTTTATAGTCTCACATT
>NC_061088.1:51443366-51718366 GCF_015104395.2 Macrobrachium nipponense
AGCCCGCAGAGCTTCCACTAGACGAGTCTATCAGTCGAAGTGGGAGGTATTCAGAAGGTGGTGTAAGTCTAGAATTGTCCTCCTCCAGTACCTCTATAACCGAAATCGCTGATTTCCCTTTTGTTCTTGAGAGAGGTCTCTCACTTATCTGTATCGACGATCAAAGGATACAGGAGCATGCTTTCGGCAGTCTTTCGAAACAGAGGCCTAGAGATTGCTGATAATAAAGATCTGCACGACTTGATTAGATCGTTTAAAACGACAAAATCTAAGGAACTAACTCCTCCCAGCTGGAACCTGGATGTAGTTCTCAAGTTCCTTTCGTCTGACAGATTTGAGCCTCCCCATTTAGCTTCGTTCAGGGATATAACAAGGAAATGCTTTGTTTCTCCTAATCTTTGGCGACAGCCAAAAGAGTTGGGAAACTTCATGCCCTGGAAGATGAAGTCGGGCTTTAACAGAGACTCGGCCTTCTGCTCGTTTAGAACTCTTTTTCTAGCGAAAAATGAAAAACCCATCGAATCCCTGCCCAAGAGATTCGAGATTAAAGGCTTATCGAGTCTAGTAGGAGAGAAACAGAAAGGTCTCTTTGCCCGGTAAGAGCCTTGAAGTTCTACTTACAAAGAAAGAAACAAATGGGAGGCTCTAGACAAAGTCTTTGGTGTTCGATTAAGGACCCCACAAGAATCATGTCTAAGAACGCATTAGCTTTCTTCATTAGGAGCGTCATTACAGATGCTCACAAGTTTCTGTCCTGACGACTCTTTTTCCGCTTTTAAAGAGTAAAAGCTCATGAAGTTAGAGCAGTGGCGACGTCTCTCTCTTTTCAGAAGAATATGTCGCTAAAGAAAATCATTGATACGACATATTAGAGGTGCAATTCGGTATTTGCATCTCACTATCTTAAAGACGTTCGCGTGACCTACGAGAAAGTTTTTCTCTGGGCCTTTTGTATCGGCGGATACGATACTGGGTACGGGAGCAAAACACCAATCCTTAACTTTTGTACATACCTTCTACTAGATATGTTCTAGATTTCTGCTGACAAGAGGGCTCGTGCTGCACTGGCGCCAGTCACTGTTGTTCAGTAAGGGACTCTTGTGATATCTTTTAGAGGAGTATAAAATTGTTTTTTTTTTTTTTGAGATTTTTGTATGAATGCGTTTTCGTTTCGAGTTATGGGTTGTTTGTAATGAGTTCGGGGATAACTCAGAACAATTCTATATACTAACATGGTGGTTAGGATCAGTGGTCGGGATTGTTATGCTCCTTCATAAGGTGTTGTCATAGAAGTGGTCCAGTACCCATTGACAAAGTCCTTTCAGGCTCTGCCGAGTAAGCGGTTCATATACCCATCGACAGACCCACAAGAACTCTAGCCATAGATCTAATATCTCGCTAAAGTCTTGAGGTGATGCAGACTACCGGGCTACAGCCACGAAGTCTACCACCTATCAGGTAGGAACCAAGGTTTTTCTTTTATACCTACAACATATGCTGTTTACCTGTCTATTCCATATTAGCTGTCTCTTACCCTCCACCAAAGGGTGCCAATCAGCTAAGTATATATCTGACAGGTAAGTTCATTGTATGAAAATGATATTGTTATAATACAATAAAGTTTCATACATACTTACCTGGCAGATATATACGATTAATGGCCCACCCAGCCTCCCCGCAGGAGACAGGTGGAAGAGAGAAAATATGATAGAAACGGGAATGGTTCCTAGTCCTGTCCTGCCGCCCAGGGCAGGCAGGTAGATCACCTGACCTACCGGTAGCGAGTGGCGCGAAATTTGAATTTCTGTCGGGGACGACGGAGTCTTAGCTAAGTATATATCTGCCAGGTAAGTATGTATGAAACTTTATTGTATTATAACAATATCATATTTAGCTTACAATTACAACGAGACATATTCAAGTCATGTTTCCACCTAAAAACCTGTCGCATAAGGAAAAATGACCTTGTCTCATATAAGTCAAGTACAGTAGAGCCTCAGTTCTCGACGATAATTCGTTCCAGAAGGAGCGTCGAAATTCGATTATTTCGAGAACTGAATCAAGTTTTCCCATAAGAAATAACTGAAAATGGATTAATCCGTTCTTGACCATCAGTTATTACCTAACCTTGCCTTTTTATACAATACATTACATGTAAATTACAACTAAATAAGTTAAAAGTTAAATAAATATCATGTTAAACGTATATTTATAATTTTAAATGTGTAATATACAGTATAAAATAAAACTAGCCTGTGTCCAACTGATTGTTGACCAAGCTCCATTGGCTACCTAGGTAAATAGTAAGTAGAACGTAGTGTAGTGGGTAGGCATAAAACGTGTTGCTAACATAATAAAAGCATTGAAAAGCAAGTCTAATTATTACAGTAAATTAATAAACTATTAAAATTAAACCCAATCTATATTTATCAAAAACTTGCAAAAATTTGCCTACAGTAAGTCGGCATTTAAGGATGTAAACAAACCATAGCGCAGCCCTGGTGGTTTATATCGGGACTATGGTAGTAAAGAAACCATATCTCGCTATAAGCCTAGAAACATTTACATTCGATATTAATTTATGGTAAATCTTTTACGGAGTCGACTGCAATACTGTATACAAAATCGCTTGAAAATTATCTTTCAGTAAATGTAATGTTATGATACTAACGATTTTGTTTCATAAATGTCCTTATAAAAAAAGGTGCGTCTTTTACGGCAAATTGTCCAATATCAGGGCTGGTTTCAAGCTTATTGACTTTGAACAATTATTATGGTACTGCATGTACTATAATACGTACACATAAGTAAAAGAATCTCTTAATGTCTTTAATTACTATACCATTACGTACCAGCAATCTCTTGAGTTTAATATCAAGCTAACCCCCTTTTTTTTTTTTTTTTTTTTTTTTTTTTTACGAGGACGCTTTTACGAAGCATACAGATTGCGCTTCGTTACCCACCGCGCACGCGTTGCATATGTAAACTGTGTCACTACCAGACCTCATACGTAAACATTGACGTCTTTTTACAGTAGACATAAAAGAATCTTCTTAATTTCTATAATTATTTTCTATACCATAGCGGCTTCTCTGATTAAGCTAAGCTAACCTCCTCTTTACCAGCAAGCTTAACAAAGAATAAGATTGCGTTCGCTACCGACGGCACACGTTACGTATGTGACAGTGGTTTCACTACCAAATCTCACACGTAAACAATGACGTATTTTTACAGTATACATATAGAATCTACTTAATTTCTATAATTAATGTATACCGTAGCGGATTCTGAGTTAACCTAAGGCTAACCTCTTCTTTACCGGCACGCTTAAAAAGCTTAGATTGCGTTGCTACCGAACCGAACATGTTACGTATGTAACTGGTTTCACTACCAAATCTTACATGTAAACATTAACGTATTACAAGTACGACATAAAAGATTCTTCTTAATTTCTTGATTACTACGCACTTAATATGGCATAGTAGCTTCTCTGATATAAAACTATGACTAACTTCTTCTTTACCGGAAAGGCTTAACCAAAGCTTAAAGATTTGCATTCGCTACCGAACTGCACATGTAACCTACGTACGTAAACATTGCCTTCACTCCAAACCTAACACTTAAATACGTATTGCATTTGCTACTGAAACGCGCGTCTCAAGTGTGAGCATGGTTTTAGAATATGTCTACGTTGATACCACGAAAAAGCAAACGAAATGCGCGCAAGGTGTACAAGACACGACACATGTTTTGAATGTTTGTAAACATTAGTTGGCGACTTTAAACAATGCTGAGTCACTGAGTGGCGTCACCAATGTTACCAACCGTTTTGCTAAATTATGCTAGTCGGTCCAAGCAAGAATTATGCCAAATATGGTGCAATTTTGTGCCAGAATTATGCTATTAATCTATCATTATCTCATTTCTCTAATACATTTGAGCTAAAACAACGATGTAATGGAAATTTAAAATATTTATATATTAGGTGAAATGATAAAAGTGACGAACAGACAATATTATAACTAATAATTTGATGATGTTAGGAAACTCGTAATAAAACACCATTTTTCTTTAATAGATCACATACGCAAATCACTAGTACAATAGTTTGATATGCAATCACTATTATACTATTTGACAAATGTGTGAAGATCACACATACAAATGTGAAGAAAAACAACAAGTTTTACTTATTACTGCATCATTATCATGCCACTCAGAACCATTTTTCTTTAACAGGTCACATAAACAATTAATAAAATACTTGAAAATGTGTGAAAATTACTTCAAATATAACATTTTGTTATTTACTGATATTTCCTGAAAAATTAAAACTAAAAAAAAAAGGTAAACAAACAAACCAGTCTCTACTCAAGAAGAAAAACATACGTACTTATTACTTGATCATTATCATGCCACTGAAACACTTTTTCTTTAATAGATCACATACACAATGAATAAATACTTGAAAATTGTGGTAAAATCACTTCAGACATAATTAAAATTTTGATTACTGAAAAAAATAAAACTTAAAAAGGAAAAAAAGTAATTCTTTACTCATGAAGAAAAAACATTATTAACACTTTACTGATTGTTTGTCATGCCACTGTGGGTATTTATTTATATTCACAAAATTTAACATTCCTTAGTTGGGTTCAAACTTAGCAATTAACTCATTTGTTAGTGCTGCTTTTGAGGCAATTTCACTTGAAGATACATTCACTATAGCTGTGTATGAAATTGAGGAATTTTCTGCATTTTATTTAAAATTTTAGTGAAAATACATTCTAAAATTGTACTAGAACCCTAAGTGTGAAAGAAATTATGCTAAGCTCCAATTCTTGGGTCAAATTATGCTAAAAAACATGAAATTATGCTACATTTGGTAGCACTGGATGACGCCAACTAGCGGCAGCTGGCGGAAACAGTTTTGTTTACAAACATCATATGGTCGGGGGTCGGAAAACAGATACAAAGTTTATTGGAAATTTAGTGGCGAAATCCGATTATGTCGAGTTCTAATACGGTCGTGAACCGGGTCTCTACTGTATATCTAGATATTCGTTTATGCTAACTAGAAGCAAGAAAATTTGCTCAGAATTGAGTTAAGTATGGTGAAACAAACTCATATTAGCCATCAGTTGATTTCCAAACCAAAACATTGACCGCCTTGTTAGTAGTATTTTGTATAGTACAATAATATGAGAATATATACAATATTGGATACAGTGTAGTAATGTATAACTTTTTAAAAGATTTATGGAAAAGATGCATATTTACTTTTTCTTCTTTGCTTATCTTAATTTCTGTCACTATGCCATCTATGCAGCAGCGGCATCTCAAGCTTGTACAATCGTACCTTAATTATTTGCTCATGTAACAAAGCAAAAAATCAACCGAGTTGCAGAGGTATATTTTGTACTTCTATCCCATAGAAAAAACAAATTGCAGTGTTACAAAAACAAATGTATATGCAAGTTTTGTCTTTTAAAATAGTTAAAATAAATTTATGCAACAATTGTAAATATAATTTGTCATAAAAATGTGATTCAATGATATAAATTAAGATTTTATTATTCGTATGTGACTGAACAACCTATTCTCTTCATCATGTACAAAAATAAAAAAAATACCCTGTGATACATTTTCATACAAATTTTAAACATGAAAGCATGAACACTTATAGCAATATGAGTTATAATTAGCTCCCAAATTGTTAAAATATGACCACGTGAAGTCTTTGTGTATGCATTTTTCGGAACGGCGATGGACAAGAACAAACATGAAAAAGCCTCCTCTAATAATGTGGGAGGCAGTTACAAAAGCTGTCTTTGTATCATATTTATGTAAAAAAAATAAAAATGCCCTTTACATACGGTGGTACCTTGTTTTGTCAAACGTTTCTTATGTTGAATTGTTCCGATACGTAATACAAACCATCGGTCCTTTAACAATAGGAAGTAGCTGGCGGCAGCTGGAACGGTCGTAAGCTTCGAACAAGGGGAGAACGGTAGTTAACTGCTTGTCCGACAGTCGCGCGCCGCGCGACTGAGAGGTAAACAAATCACTTTTGCTTTCGGCCGCGGGTGTGAAGGACGTGTTCGTCATCGCTCTCTGCCCGCTTCATCGTCGTATGCTTTGTTTATATTGTGTTTTCTACTAATGGTTTGTTTGACTTGAAAATGAAACTGTAAGTACACTGTTTTCATTTTCATTACTTAATTATGAACCAACATGGAGCTATCGCCGTAGATGCGACGATTTCCTCTCTTTTCATGAATTGAACACTTGAATTATGTCTCGGTGCCGAGGGCGGCGCTGCTCGCGCCGAGTCATGTATTTTGGCGAAAGTGTGTAATTGAAAAATGTAAGTACTTTTTTCATTATGTTTTTGCCCTGTGCGTTCGTTACAGAGAGAGCCGTTTAATTGCCGCCTCGGCACGAGCCTTTTATTTGGTATGATAAAATGCAATGAAAGTGGATTCGCAATTGCAGTATTCTTTTCATTTTCATTTATTTATTTGCATAAAATTTAATTTGGATCAATTTTTGCTCTTACCCGGGAATTGATCCTTACGATTATTTTCTGTGAAAGTGAAATTGCAAGTGCAGTATTCTGTTTCATTTTCATATATATTTTATGATAGCATCATATTATTTGGATCAAGTTTCCGCTCTTACCCGGGAATTGATCTTTTTTTTCCCCTTTAAGTTCTATGAAGTGAATCGCAAGGGCAGTATTCTGTTTCATTTTCATATTACTTTTAACTGCTGTGCTGGGGTAGGGGAAGCGAAGGTCTGCCAGGAAGTCGTCGGAAAGCTCTCCCGCGACTCCCTTGGTATCCGATTCTTCGTCTTCCTTCCTGCCCCCCGCTCAGCTTCCTCGTTGTATTTTGTATTTGGGGTCTTCCTTGCGTTCGGGGTGGGGCATGTCTTCCCCCCCGTGCTGAGGGGAACCCCTCTTACTAATGTATCTATGCTACCGCAGGTGCTACATCCGTGGGAGACGACCTTGGACAGGTATGGACCACCGCGCGGCAGGGCGTGCCTAGCATCCCGGGCTGCTGCAGCGTCTAGCGAGGTCTGGGGCGGTCTCCACTACTACACGGCCGCTTATGCTGCTCCCCCCCGCCTGGTCTACACTCCCCATGCTGTGTCGGTGACGCCGTCTGCTGTTACTAGGGGAGCCCGCCGCCGTACCGAGGGGTGGTTGCCGCCGCCTGTTTTCTTCGTGTTGCCTGCCCCCAGACTTCCGCTGTTCCAGCAGCTCGCCCCTGGACCGGCCGCCAGTACCCAGGTTCCCGCTGGCTGCCGATGATTCTACGAGGCGATCGCTGGCCTGCCGTACCTGCCGCTGATGTGATTCCCGCTGTTGGCTTGGCTGTCCCTTCTGGGTCTACCGCTGCCGCTGTTCCTGCCGCTCCTGAGCTGGTTGCTGTTCCTGTCGCTCCTGGTTCCTGAGCCTGTCCATGCTGGTCCTGCCCACGGTGTGTCTTCCCCAGTCCCAGGTCCTTCCGGACAGGTGCAGTCGGGCCGTGTTGCTTCGGCAATAGCCCCGGCTCCGGCCTGGATGGAGGACCTGACGACTGTCCTGCGTGAGCTGACGAGGAAGAGGAAGAAGAGGAAGCTGTTCATCTTCGTCTTCATCGTCTGCTGCTGCCTCTTCCCCTTCGACTTCTAAGGCCCATAAGCCGAAGAAGAGGAGGCTGCCTTCCCCCCTAAGAAGTCTCCTTCCGGGAACTTCTAAGGGCCCGTCCACCCCGGTGGGACGGGGGGTCCTTACTGCTGGTCCTCCTGCTCCTTCGGGAGCGGGGCCCGTCTCCCCTTCCGTAGGAAGAGATAGACGGGACCAGAAAGGAGTATCGGTTAGCTCTGGTACTTCCTCGCCTAGTGCTAGCGGCGATGCCGCTACGCCAGGTTCCGGCTCGTCTCTCGTTTCGCGAGATCCCGAGTGTACGTTCTCCCTCGGAGACCGTGCAGCCAAGTTTCGGCGCCAGAGTTCGCTCGGCGCCAAGACGCGGCACGGAGCAGAAGGCTGGTGAGAGCCGCTCAGGTGACTCTCGCCAGGCCAGCGGCCGCTCTTGCAGCGACCAGCTGGTAACCCGGGTTTTCCCCCCTAAGAAGGCTCCTTCGGGACCTTCTAAGGGCCCGTCTCGCTCCGGCGATTCTTCTGGGGAGCTCTTCTGCTGGTCCTCCTGCTCCCTCGGGAACAGGGCCCGTTTCTTCTTCTACCAAGGAGAAGAAGACGGGGACCAGAGGAGTACCAGCTTCGGCTGGCACTTCCTCGCCTGGTTCTAGCGGTTCTGCCGCTGAACCAGGATCCGCCTCGGCCTCACGTTCGCGAGAAGTACCGAGTGGACGGTCTCGCCGCGGGAGGACCGTCCAGCCAAAGTTTCTTTGACGCCCGAGCTCGCTCGCCGTCAAGACCGAAGCGCGGAGCAGAAGACTGGCGAGAGTCGTGCAGACGACTCTTGCCAGGCCAGCGGACGCTCTCGCAGCGACCAGCCGGCTGCTCGGGCTGACGTGACGGTCTCCGACCGGCCACGCGCTGAGGCGAGGAAGGGTCCCCGCGGCGTCGTGTCCAGCCGAGCAGCTGGTACCAGCCGAGCGGCTGGTACCGGCGGCTCGACGCGCTGAGAGGACGCTCATCCGGTCTCACCGCGACAGCGAGCCTAGCAGGTCACCTGACCGCCGCTCCCACAGGGACCGGGCGGATAGGGGGACCAGCAGCAGCTCCTCTGCACACGAGATCGGGGCCGCTGTCTCGGTCCAGCCGTTTCCCTGGGAAACGGCTCGACTAGGCCTGCAAAGTGGCGATCGCCTGCAGCCCTCCAAGCCCGCTGGTTCTGCCCGCGAGCGAAAGAGGAGCGTCATCTCTTCCTCTCCCGTGCCTGCAACTTCCTCGGTTTGCACCAGGAAGAGCGAGGCACAGCGGGGTGATCGTGAGGGGCATACCCCGCACGATCCCGTCACGACGCCGTAAGCACCAGGTACGATCTTCGGACCGACCAGGACGTACGCGCAAGTGGCAGGAGGAATCCGAGAGGGGTCTATCGCAGTTCCTCCTCCTTAAGGGGGAGGTTCTCGGAATGCTCTTGTTCGAGGGGCTTGACGGTCCTACTCTGCAAGATGCTATGACTTCCGAGATCCAGAGGAACTTTGTCGAGGTTATGGCGCTGATTCGTCAGTGCAACGACCTCGGGGAAGGATTGCCGCTCCCACCAGCAGAGCCCACGTCTCTGCTCGAGTCGATTTGGGGCCCGAGAGGGAACCCAAACCGACGGTGGGTCTGCCGCGATCGGAGCTTGCCGATTCTGTCTTGAACCAGAGTCTCTCGTCTCCGGACAAGAAGGCTCTCTCAGTTCTGGCCGGTCGATCAAGCTACTTCCACCTCCTCTACTGCGACAGCGGCGTTTCTACGTGTCTTCGGACACCGTATTTAAATACTCCTTCGGTCCTCCTGAGAGGTTTCGACCTCGACGAGGACTGGAATGAGTCGAGGACGGTATCGGCTCTCTCCTGTCAGGTGTCGATCAGCCCCACCCAGACGACGTTCACAGTGGCGGCAGACCCTTACCTACAGTGAGAGTTCGTAACCCTCCTCGGGAAAATGTTTTCTCCTGACGATACGTTTTCCCAGACTCTGAGGTGGCGATGGCTGCTCCTACTCTTCTCCAACTGCTAGTTCCACTGGGAAGGCGAGCGAGTATCCAATTCCTCCCCCATTCCCTCTCTCCTTACGGCTACAAGGGAAAGGGGAGGGATCCTACAGAGATTTCTCTGTAGGATCCCACGTTGGGGACTGCGCTACCGGGGGGACCTTCGGGTCCTACCTGACGTAAGCCCCGGTCGTTGAGGAGGGATCCTGCCCCATTCTCGATTTCTACGGGAATCAAGAGGACCACCAGCCGATATCGTTTGACGAATTCGGTGGGGGTTTCGCAGACTGCTTAGAATTCTACGGAATTTCTAGCGCATTCAGTGTTCGAGTTTTTTACGATCTCCAAACACTTAGGCGAGACCACGGTCCAAAGTGAGCGAGACGAGAATCCCCGATATGTTACACGATAATCGGGAACCTCGCCTATGCTCGAGTTCCTGGAATTTCTAGCATTGGGAAGAAGACTGCTGCTGAAAGAAGACAATCTCACAGTAGGCGACCAACCTGGAATAGAGAAGAACGGATGGGAATATCCAGTTTGGCTTGAACTATCGTCTTAGTATTCTGTTCATCATTGAAGCTTTCCTTCGAGGAAGACTTCTCCTTCACTCTCTTTGATAGAGATCGAAGGTGGTCGATCTCCAATCCTTATTTTGTTTTCTTGAAGGAAAGAATTTAGGATGGAGATCGTTGTTCAGAATCCTACAAATATACTACGTATATTAACCTCGCGACATGATTCTGCTAAGCAGTTGAATTGTCCGAGGGGTAGGCGCATATCCTAGTTAATCTACGGATTGCGACTTAGACGAGAAGTATTCTAATTGAACTGCAACTCGGGGTTGCCTGCAACCTCCCAGGAGTTTTCAGTTTCAATTTTATATACTTATGGTTTTGTCACGACAACACCATTTCAACTTTTATATTTACCGAAATTCATTTCGCCTAAATATAATTGCTCGAGCATATCTTTTATGCTCGTGGTTCTAGCCGAACGCATTCCTTCGGAATAATGGATTACCTGGCAACTCAGGATGACGAGTCAGCGAGAGGCCAGGCTCAGCTACTGCGTATTGAACTGCCTGATAGCAGCTCAGTATCAGCTGGGCCTCCGAGATGCACGGTCAGTTATGTGTCTCTCTCCCCTGCTTTGATTGACTACCGAACCGTATCTCTGCCCAACAATCATGGACTTAGGTCTCTGATTAATGGGGATTCTCGCAATAATGAGGGACCATCTACTGCTGTGACGCTAGATTCCATCGCCTTCGACATTGCGAGAATTTTCAACAGAGATATCTCTTGGACTCTTTCATCTTTCTGTTTACCGCACGGTTAACAGAAGTCTTGTACAAGTCTCCCGCTGCATCGCACTGCGATAATGCGAATGATTTTGCAGACATCTGAGTTTGTCTTCAAAATATCTCGTATTCGTAGGTGTACAATTGTTCATTGTTCAACCCGAATTAACAGATGTGTCATAAGACATCGCCTACTCTCCGACCTGACAGCTCTACTTCCAAATGTTCAGCCCATGAGAAGCAGTTCTTCAGGCGGCTTTCCCCTGTGTTTTCATTACTGAAGAACGCCCCGCTTTCATTGCAACTACGACTTCTCACCGGACAGCAATGAAATAGCGGTTAGCGTTTTCAGTCATTTGTAAGCACAGGTTATGAATCTTGAGAATCCTTCTCTCGATTCGTCTGTGAAGACGTAGGTTGCATTCAATATCTACCTTCGTCTTCAACGGTACATAGTGTTGTTTCTCCTTAGCTGAGATTCAACAACTATGAGTGTTTTGTTTTGCCTTCAGGGACCTCGGTCTCTAGAAGGCAATTGACTTTCGCCTGTTGGGCACATGCCTTAAGAGAATCATCACCTCGCTGTCCGGCATTGGTGACCAAAACAAATACATTATTTGTTTGGTCTCTCGCATAACCCAACCCTTTAAAAGGCGACGGTCACGTGACTTACTCGGATGCTTGGACAACTTGCCTCCTACCGAACGCAGTCAGTCGGCAGCTGTCACTGTCAGAGCGCCCGAGTCAGTTACGAACTAACTACGCTGTGTTGACCTTAGTTCGGTTGTTACAGAGCAATCATTACTTCGTTTTAATAGCTTGTCAACATTACCCATAGGCCATCGACACCACCATGGAGTGTCGGTGTCCTATCCACTACCGAGAACTTCGCTGCATGGGGATAGGAAGATGCGAGAGACTTCGTGGCAAACGGAAGACCAGTATGGGTACTGGACATCACCGAAGTAGAGAAGAAGGATAGGTCATGCGACTATTCCCTTCTTTTCCTCTGAGGAACTGCATGACTTCTCCTGCGAAGTCAAGCATCCAGGGGATGGGGATCCGTGACGCTCGATTTCGTACCGAACTTCGTAGCGAAGACTCAGAACCCTTCGGTCCCTGACGATTGGTTCGAGTCGTTCACAGTCCCCTCCCTAATGGACTTCACCGCCTTCGATGCGAAGGAGATGCTGCCTTGTCCGCAAGAACTTCTCCGTGGCGCAGGCACTGAAGGCAGGGGCTGGTCCAACCAGACCACATGCCCCTCCTTCTACCTTCGGGATATTGCCCACAGGTCCTTGGATCTTTTTCCCTGGGACCCGTGGTGGCTGCTCAACACGTTGTGTAGCGAACCCAGACCCTCGCAGGCTGAACAGCATCGAGTCCTGGTGTGACCGTAAGAATGGATGAGTGAATGAGAGTGTGACTGGCTCCTCTTCCCATCTTTTTCTTCCCCTCTACCTGTGGTTAGAGGGACACGGTCGTCACCCTGCTGGATAAGGACAAGATGCAGGTGAGCTACTCAACAGAGCCCCATCCTATCCCTTTCACTAGGGATAGGAGCGTATATCCACCACTTCCTCCAACAAGGGGGAGGAAGTGGATGCCAGCTTGAGACAAACCCATACTTTATGTTGCCTCTTGCAAACAGGTACAAGTTCTTGCTTGCTGGTACGAAGAGATACGCTTGCCTCTCTTTTAGTACTCGGCCCAGAGGTCTGACCATTGATCCTGTGGTGCACACCCCGATCAATCGGACAGAGGCTTGGATCCCTCCCTCGCTCTTACGACCAGGGAGGCATTCCAGGGATGGACGAACACCAGTCTGTTCATCAAAGACTCAGATTCCTCCCACCAAGAAGTGTCTTCCTATTGTTAAAGGTCCTTTACATATAGTCCCTCCTCATGCCACCCCTCACTCTGCGTATTTTGCATGGGCCAAAAGCAAAAGTGATTTGTTTACCTCCGCGCGACTGTCGGACAAGCTGTTAACTACCGTTCTCCCCTTGTTCGAAGCTTACGACCGTTCCAGCTGCCGCTAGCTACTTCCTATTGTTAAAGGACCTCAGATTTGTATACTAGTTAGGAAAAATGCAATTTTTGACAAATTGTCATTTGTTCCGACACGGCATACAAACCTTCGGTCCTTTTACAATAGGAAGGTACTAGCGGCAGCTGGATAGGTCGTAAGCTTTCGAACAAGGGGTTCGGTAGTTAACTGCTTGTCCGACAGGCGCGCGCGCGCGACTGGGAGGTAAACAAATCACTTTTGCTTTCGGCCTCACAGCGAGTGGACGTGTGTGTTCGACGCTCTCTGCCCGCTTCTCGTCGTTTGCTTTCTTAAGTATTTGGTTGTGTTGTGTATGAAAGAGTTCATTGTAAGTACAATCATTCTCTCTTTTCATATTAATTCAACTAAATTTGTTAATGATGGAATCTCCTCGCCTCGCTACCCCACGGAGACTATGCCCGGGTACCGAAGGGCGTAAATGCGGGAAGTTCCGCTCTTTCCCGGAGATAGACCCTCATATTTTGTGTGCTCGGTGTCGGGGGCGCGAATGCACCCGAGCCGAGCCTTGTGATGTTTGTAATGATTGGTCGGAGGCGCAGTGGACTTTGTATGAGGGCAGGAAGAAGCGAAGGCCTGCAAAGGAGTCGTCGGAAAGCTCTCCCGCGACTCCTTTGGTGACGGACACTTCGTCTTCTTTCCTGCCGCCCGCTCAACTTCCATGTCTCGCGCCTTCCCCTTCGGGGGGGGTGTCTAGGTCCTTCTCTTCTCCTGACTTGTCGAGTGTGGAGGAGGGCGCTAGATACCCTGACGTCCAGTTGTACTCTGGGTCCTCTATCCGTTCGTCTTCGCGCGAGCGGGTAGAGGATCCCCCTAATCACCCGACTTTTGCCTCCTCAGGTGCGGTTGCCGCGAAGGATGACCTCGGACAGGTGTGGGCATCGTTGGGGTTGCAGGGCGTGCCGAGTGTCCAGGGGCTGCTCTTCCATCTCGCTGGCGCCGTGGCGGTCACCCATGCAACGGTCACGACCACCACCACGACCCTTACAACACCCGGCTACGCTTCACCTCCTCACCTGGTGTACACCCAGCACGCGGTCTCTGTGACACCCACTACATCGGTGCAGGGGCCAGTCGCCGTAACTCGGGGGAGTGTGATGCCGCCACCTGGGTGCCGTGCTGCCGCGACCGGACTTCGTGTGCCCGAAGAGCTCGCCCCTGGACCTCCCACCGGTACCTAGGATGTCTGTGCCGCTGGTCCGCCCATCTGGACCGCCTACACAGTCTGCCGTACCTGCCGTGACCACTGCTGCCGTTCCTGTACCTGCTCCTGCTGTCTCGTCTTGCCGTTCCTGTGATGCCTGCACCTGCTGATGTTGTTCCTGTTCCTGGCGCCGCTGCTCCCGATGCTGATCTGTTCGGACAGGTGCGTCCGGGCCCTGTTGCTTCGGCAACAGCAGCCCCGGCTCCGTCCTGGATGACAGATCTGACGTCGGTCCTGAGAAGGTTGACGAAGAAGAAGAAGAAGAGGAGGAAGGTGTCGTCGTCGTCTTCATCGTCTTCTTCGTCGTCGTCGTCGTCTGCCGCCTCTTCCCCTTCTTCTTCTAAGGCTCCCCGCCGAAGAAGAAGAAGGTCGCCTCCCCCCCCCCCTAAGAAGTCTCCTTCGGGAACTTCTAAGGGCCCGTCTCGCTCTGGTGAGACGGGGGGTTCTTCCGCTGGTCACCCTGCTCCTTCGGGGGCAGGACCCGTCTCTTCTTCCGCAAGGAAGAAGACTACGGGGACCAGAGGAGTGCCGGCGAACACCGGCACTTCCTCACCTGCTGTCAGTGGTTCGGCCACAGCAGCAGGGTCCGTCTCGGCCGCTCGTTCGCGAGAGGTACCGAGTGTACGGTCGCCTACCAGCGACCGTGCAGCCAGGAACCAGACCTCTGAGTCCGCTCAGCGTCAGGTTCACGGCACGGAGCGGAAGACTGGTGACAGCCGCTCACGCGACTCTCACCAGACCAGCTCTCGCTCTCGCGGCGAGCAGCTGGCTACCCGGGCGGACGTGACGGTCCATGACCGGCCACGGGCTGAGGCTGGGAAGAGGTCCCCCCACCCGTTCGCCGGCACCAGCCACGGCTGGTACCAGCGAACTGACGCACCGTGAGGATACGCACCGATCTCACCGTGACAGTGGAGCTCGCCGGTCGCCTGACCGTCACTCTCACAGAGAGCGATCGGGTACGGCGACCAGCACCAGCTCCTCTGACACACGAGACCGGGGCCGCTGTTCTCGGTCCAGCCGTTCTCCACAGCGAGACGGCTCGACTAGGTCTGCAGCTCGATCGCCTGCAGTCTTCCAAGCCCGCTGGTTCTGCCAGCGAGCGAGGAGGGAGCGTCAGGTCTTCCTCTCCCATACCTTCAACCTCCTCGGGTTACACCGGGAGGGGCGAGGTATTGAGGAGTGATCGTGAGGGGTGCGCCCTTCAGGATCCCACCACGTCGTCGTACGTACCAGGCTCGGTTCTCGGACCAGCCAGGTCGTACGCACAGGTGGTTGGAGGAGACCGAGAGGGGTTCTGTCGCTGCTCCTCTCCTTGAGGGAGGAGGGTCTCGGGAGGTGCTCCTGTTTGAGGGACTGGACGGTCCGACTCCGCAGGACGCAGTCACTCCTGAGATCCAGAGGAACTTTGCCGAGGTTATTGCGCTGATTCGTCAGCACAACGACCTCGCGGAAGGATCGCCGCTCCCACCATCCGAGCCCACGTCCCGGCTCGAGTCGTTCTGGGGCCCGAAGAGGGAACCCAGACCGACGGTGGGTTTGCCGCGTTCTGAGCTTGCAGATCAGTGCTGGACCAGGTTGAATCGCTTGTCTCCGGACAAGACGGTTCGCTCAAGTCTGGCAGGTCGAGCAAGCTGCTTCCACCTCCTCTGCTGCGACAGCGGCGTTTTTACGTGCCATCTGAAGACCCGATGCCGCCCAAACAGGTGAACCCGGAGTTAGCCAGGCTAACTCCGGGTGTGTCTCTGCAGCAGCTCCTGTCCGAGAACCTGTGGTTCTCGCAGCAAGAGGCACTCGGCCTGGAATCTACCGCCATGGCAGCTTTCCAGGCCGTCTCCTGGCTAGATCTGTGGTCCCTCACAGTATCTAAGGTCGCAGCCAACTCCGGGGGAATTTCTCCCGAAGATGACTCGGCCTTCAGGAGACTTTGCCAGTCTGGGGGGGAAGAGCCATCTCCTTGCCCACCAGACGGTGAACCTGTGGGCCAACCTGGTTCTCCGACGAAGGGACGCGGTCCTTACTCGGGTTTCCAGGGCGGCTGGGCGTGAAGCGGCGTTGGGACTTCGCAACGGACCTTTACGGAGTTCCACGTCTCTCTTCCCAGGAGAGATGGTGGACGCTGCGGTGGACAGACGGCGCACTGACGACAGTGACCGGCTGGTTCACCAGGCGGTCTCGAAGGCTTCTGGGCAGCCTCGGACTGCGGCCAAGTCTAAGAGCTCGGCTAGCGCTTCCTCGGTGGCTAAGACGGTAGCTGCGTCGAAGCCCCGGGGAATGACTCTGTCTTCTTCGACTTCTGGCAAGGGGGGCCGTAACCAGCCCTCCTCCCAGCCCTCCTCCTCCCGTGGAGGCTCTGGGAAGAAGTCGAAGAAAGGGGGGAAACGCTAGGGACGGCGTTCCCCCTCACCTGCTGCCGGAAGTGGGGGGGTGCCTGGCCAGCCATTGGGCAACTTGGCAGCGCTACGGCGCCGAGACCTGGATTGTAGATGTCCTTCGGGAGGGATATCTATTACCCTTCGAATCTCGGCCACCCCTCACCTCCAACCCGGTCCAACAGCAGTCGTACGTTCCAGGGTCATCGAAGGACGTAGCACTGAGACAGGAGATCAAGACCATGCTGAGCAAGAGAGCTGTAGAAATCGTCACGGATCAGTCACCGGGCTTTTACAGTCGACTCTTCCTGGTGGAAAAGTCTACGGGAGGCTGGCGCCCGGTGATAGATCTCTCTCCCCTGAACCGGTTTGTTCGCCAGACCCGGTTCACGATGGAGACGGCACGCTCAGTGCTCGACTCCATCAGGGGAGGGAGAACGATTTCATGCTTTCAGTGGACTTGAAGGATGCGTATTTCCAAATACCCATTCATCAGTCCTCCAGAAAGTACCTCCGCTTCATCCTCGACGGGACGGTGTACCAGTTCAGGGCACTTTGCTTCGGTCTCTCAAACGCCCCACAGGTGTTCACGCGAGTGTTCACTCTGGTGTCTGCTTGGGCCCATTCGCACGGGATACGTCTGATGAGGTATCTCGATGATTGGTTAGTCCTGGCGAGCTCCCGCTCGCAGTTGCTACAGGACAGGGATCGACTGCTCGAGTTCTGTCGCGATCTGGGGATCGTTGTGAACTTCGAAAAGTCCGATCTCGAGCCCAAGCAGAGGATGAAGTACCGGGCCTGGGTATGCTGATCGACACGGTAGCAGGGCGAGTCTTCCCCGCAGACTCGCGGATCAGCAGATTCAGGGAGGCAGCCAACCAGTTCCTGTCTCGGCAGGAACAGGCAGCTCAGCGATGGCAAGTCGTGATCGGACACCTGTCGTCACTCGAGAAGTTAGTCCCTCACGGGCGTCTTCACCTGCGGTCTCTTCAGTGGAGACTAAAGGAGAGTTGGTCACAGGCGACGGATCCCCCAGCTTTCCAGTGTCACTGACACAGGAGGTGAGGCAGGACCTAGCCTGGTGGCTGGACGACAGGAACCTCTTAAGAGGAGTGCCCCTGCGCACTCCCCCCCCGGACATGCAGCTGTTCTCAGACGCATCGACCGAGGGATGGGGCGCACACCTGGAGGAGTTGCTGACTTCAGGAGTGTGGGACGAGAACGACAAGCACCTTCACATCAATGTACTGGAACTCAAGGCAGTGTTCCTCGCTCTCCAAGAGTTTCAGGACGCTTGATGGGACACTCAGTGGTGTTGATGTGCGACAACACCACGGTGGTGGCTTACGTCAACAAACAGGGGGGACTAGTGTCTCTCCCGTTGTACCAGTTGACTCGGCAGGTGCACGAGTGGGCCGAGGCACACTCAATAGAGCTGTCGGCACGCTACATTCCAGGGAGAGGAATGTAGTAGCAGACACGCTCAGCCGTCGGGATCAGGTGATAGGAACCGAATGGTCTCTACACCAGGACGTGGCGGAAAGGCTCTTCGACCTGTGGGGGCGACCAGTCGTGGATCTGTTCGCCACCCGGCACAACAGGAAGCTCCAGGTGTTCTTCTCGGCCGTGCCGGACCCATGGGCAGCTGCAGAGGACGCTCTTCAACACCCGTGGGACAACCTCTTCGCCTATGCCGTTTCCCCCGTTCAGCCTGATTCGCAAGGTGATCAGTCGAGCACTGGTCACCCCGAATCTCAGGATGATCCTGGTGGCTCCCAAATGGCCACAGGCCATTTGGTATCCGGACCTGCTGGCTCTTCTCGCAGGAGAACCGAGAGAGATTCCCCCTTGGCACAACCTTCTCGCCCAGCCACACGTCGAGCGGTACCACCGAGCAGTCCAGTCTCTACGTCTTCACGGCTGGCTGTTATCCACCATCTCTTGCGAACGAGAGGCTTTTCTCGTAGCGCAGCAACAGAGATGGCTGGAAACGTCCGTCAGTCCTCTGCAGCTGTGTACCAGGGGAAGTGGGCCGTCTTCTGTGGTTGGTGTCGTAGACGGGGTCTATCTCCTCTCAGAGCCACTCTTCAGCAGGTAGCGGATTTCCTCGTTTTTCTTCTTCGCCGAGAGAAGCTCCTCTCAGTCCCCACAGTCAAAGGATACAGAGCCGCCTTGGCGCTCGTCCTGAAACTGAGGGGATTGGACATCTCGAACTCGTTCGAGATCTCCTTGCTTATGAGGAGCTTCGAAAGGTCTTGCCCACCCAGGGAACTCAGGCCCCCTGCGTGGGATGTGACTCTCGTCCTTAGGAGTCTGACTCGAACGCCGTTCGAGCCACTCCGAGAGTCGTCAGACAGGGATCTGACCCTCAAGACCCTCTTCTTGCTGGCCCTGGCATCGGCGAAGAGAGTAGGGGAACTTCATGGTCTTTCCTATGATGTACGACACTCCAGGGGATGGGGATCTGTGACGCTCGATTTCGTCCCGAACTTCGTTGCGAAGACTCAGAAACCGTCGATCCCTGACGACAGGTTCGAGTCATTCACGATTCCCTCCCTATTGGACTTCACCGATAATGGATGCGGATGAGATGCTGCTTTGTCCTGTGAGGGCGCTACGGCGCTATCTGAAGAGAACTCGACACCTCAGGCCTGAGTGTCGACGCCTCTTCGTTAGCAGCCGGGGTCACCAAGAAAGAAGTATCCAAGAACACTCTTTCATTCTGGCTGCGTGAGGTCATCAGGAGGGCGTATGAGGCTGATGGTAGTGACGACATCCGTACGTCCCGTCCGAGAGCTCACGAAGTCAGAAGTATTGGCCCCTCGTTGGCGTTTCGTAAGAACTTCTCCGTGGCGCAGGTCCTGAAGGCAGGGGTCTGGTCTAACCAGACTACCTTTACGTCCTTCTACCTTCGGGATATTGCCCACAGGTCCTTGGATACCTTTTCCTTGGGACCCGTGGTGGCTGCTCAACAAGTTGTGTAGCTAACCCAGACCCTCGCAGGCTGAACAGCATCGAGTCCTGGTGTGACTGTGTGGATGGATGTGTGAGTGAGTGAGTGACTGGCTCTCTCTTCCCATCTTTTCCTCCTCCTCTACCTGTGGGCAGAGGGCCACGGTCGTCACTACGCTGGATGAGGACGAGATGCAGGTTGCAGCTATATGACAGAGCCCCATCCTATCCCTTTCACTAGGGATAGGAGCAGAATATCCACCACTTCCTTCTACAAGGGGGGGAAGTGGATGCCTACAAGAGTCAAACCCATGACTTTATATTTGCTCCTGTACAGGAACAAGTTCTTACATTGCTGGTACGAAGAGATACGCATGCCTCTCTCTTAGTACTCGGTCCAGAGGTCTGACCATTGATCCTGCGGTGCACACCCCGATCAATCGGACAGAGGCTTGGATCCCTCCCTCGCTCTTACGACCAGGGAGGCTTCCAAGGTTGGGCGAACACCAGTCTGTTCACAAAAGACTCAGATTCCTCCCACCAAGAAGTGAGTCTTCCTATTGTAAAAGGACCGAAGGTTTGTATGCCGTGTCGGAACAAATGACAATTTGTCCAAAATTGCATTTTTCCTAACTATACAAACCTGAGGTCCTTTTACAATAGGAAGGTACTAGCGGCAGCTGGATAGGTCGTAAGCTTTCGAACAAGGGGTTCGGTAGTTAACTGCTTGTCCGACAGGCGCGCGCGCGCGACTGGGAGGTAAACAAATCACTTTTGCTTTTGGCCCAAGCAAAAACTGCAGAGTGAGGGGTGGCATGAGGTGGGGCTATGTGTAAAAGGACCTCAGGTTTGTATAGTTAGGAAAAATGCAATTTTGGACAAATTGTCATTTTTCCATTTTTCTAACAAAATTTCAGAGAAAATTTTGTATCGTTTGTCAAACAAATGCTCGTACTTCGAACTGACTGATTATCTAGTTTATACTTATATTCAATGGCCTCCGGGGCTTTACAAGTTAAACTAATAATTTTTTTTTCCATTTACAATATGTAGTTCAATGACAACCATATTCGACAAAATAAATAGATACAAAGCATTCAATATAAAGTTTATGTTGAGGAGAAAAGGAGAAGAGTTAAAATATTACTGTATGTATGTAAAAGTAATAATAATTCACATAAAAAAGGGAATTTCCCAATAAATTTAACGTAATCATAAAATATGAAAACAGTCAAATGCCAAAAAAAAAAAAAAAAAAAAAAAAAAATGAGCCAGTGTTCAGTGAGCTGAGTGAGACGGTCTAGTTGAACAATAATAACAAAATAGTAATTGAAAGAACAAAGTTTTTCACAATAAAATTTAGCATAAATGATTAACAAAATCATTCTTCAAAGGGGTGATACACATTTAACGAGGTAGAGGGAGGGAGAATTAATACAGTAGTACCTCGAGATACGAAAGGCTCAACTTACGAAAAATCCAAGTTACGAAAGCCAATGCGAAAAATTTTACTGCTCTACATACGAAAAGTTTTCAAGATACGAAAGGTTGTTGCTGTAAAGTCCCGAGATTCGCCCGGACCACCGAGAACAATTTTAAAACTCCCGCGCCGCCAACTGAGTAAACTCGCCACCATCCTCCCGCTCTCCCATTGGTTCCTGATGCTAGTCAACCCATAAGGTCCTGCTCTCCTATTGGTCAGCATCTACCCCTTGTGCTTTAAGTATTCTATTGGTAAAAGGTTGCTGTAAATTGAAAAACTTATTCATGCAATACATTTAATAAAAAAAAACATGAGTTAAAGATAGAACAAAGAATAGAAATGAATGGTTATTATACTGTTTGGTAGTTTCAGTAGTTGAAGAGAGATAATGAAAATTTATGGCTTACTGTGTAAAAGTGATTGCTTGGCGATCGTTCGATACTCGTAAGTAAGTGCTGGATGTAAAAAAACTTTTGGAAGCTTTTTTTTGTTTGTTTATTATAGTTAATGGTTACTTAATAATTATTTGAAATGAGTACATGCAATACATTTAATAAAAACAATTGTGAATTAGATATCATAAAATATAAAATAAATCAGACTGCCAACAAATACGTATTTTTTAGAATTCTTCTTCTGTTTTATTATTACATTACGTATACGTATGTTTCATTATAGCTGTCAGTAACTCGGTATCTCCATTAGGTAAAGATAGAATAAAGAATAGAAATGAATGGCTATTATACTGTTTGGTAGTTTCATTAGTTGAAGAGAGATACTAAAGACAATTTATGGCTTACTGTGTGCTAGGAAAAGTGTTGCTTGGCGCTCGTTCGATACTCGTAAGACGGGTAAGAGCTGAATGTAAACAATCGATTGGAAGGTTTGTTTTTTGTTTGTTTGTGTATTATAGTTAATGATTAATTAATAATTATTTGAAATGAGTACATACTGATTATTTATACATTTTATTGGCATATTCTAAGCTTTTAGCTCTTAGGTTTAGATGTCAGAATCATAGACTAGGCTACAGTAGCAACCGCTAACATAGGCTAGGCTTATTGCTAAGGGACATCTGCTAAAGTCCTAATATATGCAGTAAAAATGGGGTTGAACATTACATGCAGTTGAATATTACTCAAGTATGTACAGTATTTTGCCTTTTTGGAGTCATATTTCTTCCATTGGATCGGCGTCGTAACCCTAGAACATGTGTTTTAGGCCTGTAAATATAATTTACTGGGGTGTTTTTGGAGGGCTTGGAACGGATTAGCCATTTTACATATAAAATGTGTTCCAAGATACGAAAAACTCATAATACGAAGGCCGTCTCGGAACGGATTAATTTCGTATCTCGAGGTACCACTGTATTTGATAGGAATAATGAATGAATTATTTTAAGTTATTGTCTGTCATGGTGTTGTTGAGGAGAGAAGAGACAGTAAAATCTTTACTATAATATGTATGTAAAAGCAGTACCAATTCACATAAAAAATAAAATAAAATTTTATTTCACAATAAATTTTAACATAATGATAAAACATGAAAACAGTCAAATGCAATACAGTAAAAAAAAAAAGCTTGCTTGAGTCAGTATTCGGTTGTGCTGAGTGAGACAATAGAGAGAGAGGAGAGAAGAAGAGACGGAAGAATGGCTCTGCTTCTCATTGACTTCTCAGCTGGGCTGGGATGATTTTTGGCCCATTTCTCT
Organism: Macrobrachium nipponense; assembly: GCF_015104395.2. Classification (NCBI taxonomy): domain Eukaryota; kingdom Metazoa; phylum Arthropoda; class Malacostraca; order Decapoda; family Palaemonidae; genus Macrobrachium; species Macrobrachium nipponense. The sequence goes on from NC_061088.1 coordinate 51,466,119, forward strand.
CACTTGATCTGCCCAAATCACTTATATTTTTGTTACGGTAAAATACCAATCCAGTGACAATTGCTTTTTACAGTTTTTTAATACTGTACAAGTAACTCAGCTCTGTAATAAACAAATTGGCGTCGCTTTCAGCTTCTGCATGCCTTCAATTGTTTGTGTAAATGGCTTCCTTGTGAAAAGTTATTTTATCTCTCTTTCCTTATCTTGCATTCTTGACTTATTACTTATTTGTTTGCAAAATCCTCATGCTTATTTTAAGTCTGTCGTGTGCCAACAGTAAGTTGATGTATTGTGGCATGATTAATCTCTTTCATGCTTAAGATCCAAGTGTTAACAAGGTGATTACTCTCTCTCTCTCTCTCTCTCTCTCTCTCTCTCTCTCTCTCTCTCTCTCTCTCTCTCTCTCTCTCTCTCTCTTTTTTCAGACACAATCATACACACACTATCGATTCCTTTGATTATCCTTGTACCTAATATGTGAATAAAATTGATTTTATTATCAACCTTTGCATACTGCAACCAATTCAGTTTGCTCAAAGGGTTCCCGTCTCTCCTCCCTCCAACCCCCCAGCCAGCCGGCGCCGTTTGTACCAAACAGTTCGTAAATCGTAAACAGAAAAAATAAAATTTCAAAAATTTTACTTCATATTACATATGGTTTCATTACTTTGCACACTTAATTTAACTTTTGAACACATTAATATTAGAAAAAATATGAAAAGGGTGACTTTTTGGGTTGTCTAGAATGAAATATCCTGATTTCCTTTATTTTTTATGGGGATATTTGTTTCATATTTCGAAGAAGTAGTACTTCGAACAGCCTTCTGGAACAGATTAAGTTCAAAGTACAAGGTACTACTGTAATAAATTTTCATACACATTTTGAACATAAAAGCATGAACAGTTATAAAATTGACACATAAATCGCTAAAGTTTCACTTTTTTAACTCTATATTTTCAGAAGAGCGGCAGGCAGCGCCAGACAAGAACGAACATGAAAAAATATCCTATTTGATAACGTGGAGGGTAGTTTCAAAAGCTGCCTTTGTATCATATTTATGTACAGAAATAAAAATACCCTATACGTGATACATTTCCATACACATTTTAAACATAAAAGCATGAACATTTATAAATCGATGCATCGATCGCTAAATTTGCACTTTTTTAACTATTTTTTTTTTGAAGAGTGACAGGTGGTGGCATAGAACAGCGTCATGGGGATATAGTTTACCCTAATGCGTACGTCGGTGGTTCGTAACCTTTGGCACTTTGAGGAACCCTTGAGACAATTTTTCTCATCCCAAGGAACCCCAATATAATATAGTATATATATATAGTATTATATATATTATATTATATCTATATATATATATATATATATAGATATATATAATATATATATTATATAATATACTTATATATATATATTATATATATACATACATATATATAAAGGTATATGCCACAAGAAAAAATAAACAATGGAGGATCCGCGAGATCTTTCGACATTCAAATGTTGAAAGATCTCGCCGATACTCTGTTGTTTATTTTTCCTCGTGGCATATACCTTTATTTATGGATATATCACGTTCCTAACTTTCGTGATTCTGTTATATATATATATATATATATATATATATATATATATATATATATATATATATATATATATATATATATATATATATATATATAATGTATATACAGGCAGTCCCCGGGTTACGACAGGGGTTCCGTTCTTGAGACGCGTCGTAAGCCGAAAATCGTCGTAAGCCGGAACGACGCTTGGAAATATGTCTTAAACTAATAAAAAGTTATAAAAACCTTACTTGTAATCCTTTGGTTACACTACATGTTGTTTCCTGTAGTTTTTATGTACAACCTGGAGTTATTTTCATAAAAGAATGCTGGTTCTTGAAGGTAAAAACTATTGTAATCCTCTGGTGACACTACATTCTTGAAGTTTTATGTACAACCTGGAGTGATTTTGCCAAATCTTGAGGGCTACAAGAACAGCTGATTACTATTTACGTATCATATAGACTAATTAAAGTAAACGTATCTTTAAATAGGCTTATATATTAGTATCAACAAAACATTTCCTGCTATGAGTCAGAGGCCGTTTAATGAAACGAGCACTTCTCTGTCCTATCTGTTCAGAAAATAAATGTTACGTCAATCCCCGAGACGGTGACCATTGTTGCCAAGGCGTCTCTCTCTCTCTCTCTCTCTCTCTCTGATCAAATTACACTGGAACTTTGACATACGATTGCCCTAATATACGAATGTTTTGAGATACAACAGAAAATTTGCAAAAATATAAGCTTTGATATACAACGAAATATTTGAGATACGATTTTGCGATGAGTGTTAGTTGTATAGGCGACCGATAAATGGCGTTCAGTCTGTTTGTTTGTTGGTGCTGCATGTTAACACGTCGTTGTTTAGTTCGTTGTATTTGCGCCTATTTTTCGTGTTATTTTGTCTATTTTATTATTAACCATGGGTCTCAAAGCTAAAGACAAAGCAGGTGATAAGAAAAAACCCAAGAAAATGATTTCGATGGAAGCAAAACATGAAATTATAGCAAAGCATAAAACCTTCCAAAGGCATCACCATTATTTCTAAACTACAAACTGATTAAAATAAAAAAATAAAAATTAGTTTAGCAATGTTATTTCATTTGTGTTTATTACGTAGTTATTAGTGTACATACGTAAATAAAAAGAGAACAAATCGTTCCCTGCACCCTTCCCTACCTCTTCCCCCTGCTGGCCTCACGTCATCTTTCGTTGTGGTAAGTAAAATTCCTTTCTTTTTTTTAATTGATTTTATAAACATTTATTATCATTTATCACATTGCTATGTTATTTTATCATTGTGTGTTATTACTCGTTTATTTGTGTATAAATTGTGTATATTATATGTAATTTAGCTGTGTTTAGGTGTGGTTTCATACCGCTAGAACGGATTAATACATATTACATTATTTTAAATGGGAAAAAATGCTTTGAGATACAACTGTTTTGATATACGACGATGGTAACGGAACAAATTAAATTCGTATGTCAAGGTTCCAGTGTACTGGATAATGTCTCTCTTTGGATACTTCGATTTTGCCAAATCTTGAGGGCTACAAGAACAGTTGATTACTATTTACGTATCATATAGACTAATTAAAGTAAACGTATCTTTAAATAGGCTTATATTATTAGTATCAACAAAACATTTACTGGCATGAGTCAGAGGCCGTTTAACGAAACGAACACTTCTCTGTCCTTACTCGGAGCGTCGGAAGACGCTGCCTCTCTCTCTCTCTCTCTCTCTCTCATTGTAATCTAACCAGAAACTTCGTTTTGTTATTATTACTGGAAACTAGCAATGATTTTTTTCATTATTTGTGCTTTTGGACTGTTATATGTAAACTTTGCGCACCGCAAGCTAGTATGGTATTCATTCGCTCGGGAAAACTAGTTCCGCATATGAGGCGTCACTAAAAAACAGAAAAATACGACATAAAAAGTGTCGAAAATCATCATAACCTCAAAATTTTTGTTGTAATCTAACCAGAAACTTATTTTTATTAATATACTGCGCTAAACTATAAAGGAGTTTTATCATAGTATGAGTTTTTTAAAAGCGTCGTTAACTCGGAACGACGGAAGCGTCAGCGTCGTAACCTCGGAACAAGCGTCGTAACCCAGGACGGATTTTTCCATTGAATATTTAAGAAAAAGCGTCGTAACCTCGGAACGTCGTAAGCCGGAACCGTCGTAACCCGGGGACCGCCTGTGTATATATTATATATATATATATATATATATATATATATATATATATATATATATATATATATATATATATATATATATATATATATATATATATATATATATATATATATATATATATATATATAATATATATATATATATATATATATATATATATATATATAATATATATATATATATAATATATATATATATATATATACAGTGGTACCTCGAGATACGAAATTATTCCTTCCAAAACGGGCCTTCTATCAAAGAGTTTTTCGTATTTGGGAACACATTTTACATGTAAAATGGCTAATCCGTTCCAAGCCCTCCAAAAACACCCCAGTAAATTATATTTACAGGCCTAAAACACATGTTCTAGGGTTACGACGGAAGAAATATGACTCCAAAAAGGCAAAATACTGTACATACTTGAGTAATATTCAACTGCATGTAATGTTCAACCCCATTTTTACTGCATATATTAGGACTTTAGCATATGTCCCTTAGCAATAAGCCTAGCCTATGTTAAGTTGCTACTGTAGCCTAGTCTATGATTCTGACATCTAAACCTAAGAGCTAAAAGCTTAGAATATGCCAATAAAATGTATAAATAATCAGTATGTACTCATTTCAAATAATTATTGATTAATCTTTAACTATAATACACAAAAAAAAAAAAAAAAAACTTCCAATCGATTGTTTACATTCAGCTCTACCCGTCTTACAAGTATGGAACGAGCGCCAAGCAATCATTTTTCCTAGCACACAGTAAGCCATAAATTGTCATTATTATCTCTCTTCAACTAATGAAACCACCAAACAGTATAATAACCATTCATTTCTATTCTTTATTCTATCTTTACCTAACGGAGATACCGAGTTACTGACAGCTATAATGAAACATACGTATACGTAACGTAATAATAAAACCGAAGAAGAATTCTAAAAAATGCATATTTGTTGGCAGTCTGATTTATTTTATATTTTATGATATCTAATTCACAATTTTTTTTATTAAATGTATTGCATGTACTCATTTCAAATAATTATTAAGTAACCATTACTATAATAAACAAACAAAAAAAAGCTTCCAAACATCTGTTTACATCCAGCACTTACGAGTATCGAACGATCGCCAAGCAATCACTTTTACACAGTAAGCCATAAATTTTCATTATCTCTCTTCAACTACTGAAACTACCAAACAGTATAATAACCATTCATTTCTATTCTTTATTCTATCTTTACCTAATGTTTTTTTTTTTTTATTAAATGTATTGCATGAATACTAAGTTTTTCAATTTACAGCAACCTTTTACCAATAGAATACTTAAAGCACAAGGGGTAGATGCTGACCAATAGGAGAGCAGGACCTTATGGGGTGACTACCCGCATCAGGAACCACAATGGGAGAGCGGGAGGATGGTGGCGAGTTTACTCAGTTGGCGGCGCGGGAGTTTTAAAATTGTTCTCGGTGGTCCGGGCGAATCTCGGGACTTTATAGCAATAACCTTTCGTATCTTGAAAACTTTTCGTATGTAGAGCAGTAAAATTTTTGGTATTGGCTTTCGTAACTTGGATTTTTCGTAAGTTGAGCCTTTCGTATCTCGAGATACTACTGTATATATATATTATATATATATAATATATATAGATATTAGATATATATATATATATATATATATATATAGATATATATAAACAAAGACCGTTGTAGCTTTTGATGAAGAACATGGCTATGTTATGTCTCAAAACCCAGATACATAGTATCCCTCGTGCATACACTGAAACCTGTCTATGCCAGCGTATGGGCACCACATACCCAACTGCACCCGACTATGGACTGGGGTTCACTCCGAGAAATTTTGTTCTATCTTAGTCTTGGGTGTGCAAAGAGCAGTGGGAGTTCTGGTGGTGATAACACAGTCAGTCCTTCTCAGAAATAAACATTTCCAGAATTCTGGTGGACTACACACACACCACACCACACACACACACACCAACCACACACTACACATACACACACACACACATATATATATATTATATATATATATCTATATATATATATAATATATATATATAATATATAAATATATATTATAGGGACTGGGTTCGGTTTCCCAGGACGGGACATCACAATTTCTTCAAAGTTCTTTGAACTTGGATCTTCAGGCTTTGTAATGACTAGCGTATCCAAAAAAGAGCAAAGGATTCAAGAAGTTAAGAGGGCATTGTGACTTTTACTATTGCATATGTATCTGGCAAAAAAGTGGTCAGTAGATTCTACATTTGTGTATACACACACACACACACACACACACATATATATATATATATATATATATATATATATATATATATATATATATATATATATATATATACATACTATATACATACATATATACATACATACAGGCGGTCCCTGGGTTATGACGGGGGTTCCGTTCTTGAGACGCGTCGTAAGCTGAAAATTGTCGTAAGCCGGAACATCGTCAAAAATCCTAAGAAAGCCTTACTTTTAATGCTTTGGGTGCATTGAAAATTATGTTAACTGCATACTTATGGCATTTTTCATCAAAAAAACCTTCAAATATTGATTATTTTGTATTTTTGGTGTCATATTTCATTTCCCAGATGAGCGGTGTAGGCGCCGTAACCCTGGAACATGTGTCGTAACCCTGGAACATGCGTCGTAACCCTGGAAATAGCGTCTTTTGACAAGTGTCGTAACCTCGGAACGTCGTAAGCCGACACCAGTCGTAACCCGGGGACTACCTATATATATATATATATATATGATAAGATATATATATATATAGTATATATATATATAATATATATATCACACAGCAGTACCTCGAGATACGAAAGGCTCAACTTACGAAAAACTCGAGATACGAAAGCCAATACGAAAAATTTAACGGCTCTACATACGAAAAGTTTTCAAGATACGAAAGGTTTCTGAAAGTCCGAGATTCGCCTGGATAACAATTTTGAAAATCGCGCCGTGCGCCGCCATCTTAGTACTGGTAGACTCGCCACCATCCTCCTGCTTTCCCATTGGTTCCTGATGCTAGTCGCGGCCATGAAATCCTTCTCTCCTATTGGCCAGCGTCCCTCCCATCATGCATCTGCTATGTATACGTGGTGGCGTGCTTCGACCACTCGGTACCAGCATTGTTATAGTATGCACGCTGTATTCGTTTTCAGGATCGTCAATGTGTACTTTATTTATAAAAAAAAGTGACCAAGATCTCTCACATGGGATAAGTGATCAAGGTCTCTCTCATGGGATAACTGGAAACTTTGCAAGGTTGGTAGAATATCCACTCCCTGCTGAACAGAGGGTGTAGACCAATCATTTACAACATGCATACCAGTACGTATAATCAAGGCACTTCAGTTTATGTTGAAGGTCAGCAGTTGAACATTCAGTACCCCAATCAGTTGCAGAGAGAGCATTTGGTTGAACAGGGTTTTGATGGACACCAGGGCCAACAGAGTCATGAGGTGCAAAGAAAGAACCAAGTGATAAAAAACAGAAAGTTGAAATTCTTTAAAAAAAAAAAGAAAAAAAAATGACAGAAATTAAAGCCGCTTTTCATAAAGTGCAATCATTTGTAGAAGACCCCCTGAAAAGTCTCACACAGGAATTGTGTACGTATATTTTTTAAATTGTACGTACGTACATATGTACAAAAGAAAAAAAACGGCAGAAATTAAAGCCGCTTTTCATAAAGTGCAATCATTTGTAGAAGACACCCCCCGAAAAGGCTCACACAGGAACATTGTGAAAAGTAGGCAGAAGCAATCTTCCTTGGATAGTTACGTATGTACGTAGCCTCACTCGAAAGGTAAGCTTCCACATTTTACGTACAGTATATTTCTTGTTACCATGGACACTAATATACACTTTATTTACAGGTTATATTTTGCATTTTTTTTATTAATTTAGATATTGAAATTGTTGTAGTATTTCATTGTTTATAGGTCAATTTAGCTTTATTATGAAATTTACTGGGGTGTTTTTGGAGGGCTTGGAACGGATTAGCCATTTTACATGTAAAATGTGGTCCAAGATACAAAAACCTCATGATACGAAAGGCGCCTCGGAACGGATTAATTTCGTATCTCGAGGTACTACTGTATAATATATATATATATATATATATATATATATATATATATATATATATATATATATCTATATATATATATATTACATGTGTTTGTTTATATAAATATAAAAGTAAGTAAACATGTGTGATAATTACCTTTAGTAAAACTGAGGAAGAAATCTCGCACAAAATGTTACGATAAAGTAAATTATAGGCCTATGATTTCTCATGGCATGTTTAACAAAGAAAAAATATATATATACTTAAAAATAACAAATAATTAAATAAAACATGAATGCTCCCGGAACCCCAGTTGAAGATGGCTGACCTATGTAATAACTCAATAAAAAAATTTTAACATCATTTGTATAACCTTTACTATGGTCTGAACGGTATTTCTACAAATGTACTTGTTAGACATAATGGCGCTTACGACACTGTTAACCGAAAATTGTGCTGTAGAAATACCTTAAAATACATTATTTTTTAATGAATATTTTTGATGACCACCCTAAAACCGATTCGATGGAAAGTGATTCTGCCTCTAACTGGGGGCAGGTGGCCCGCGGTTAATGGCGCAATCGCTCAGTGGCGAATCGGTTTTACGGCTGTCGTAAAAAATATTCATTAAAAAAATAAGGCATTTAAAGGTATATTTACGGCACAATTTTCAGTTAACAGCGCCGCCAGCGCCGTTGTCTAACGAGTTCATACATTTGTAGAAAGGCCGTTCAGACCATAAAGGTTATGCAAATTATATTAACACATTTTATGGAAAGTTATTACATAGGTATTAGGGTAAAATATATGCCTCTGACGCTGTTCTATGCCGAAAATATCAGTTACATAAGTGCAAATTTAGCTATGGATGTGTCGATTTATAAATGTTCATGCTCTGATGTTTTACAATGTGTATGAAAATATATTACATAAAGGGTATTTTTATTTCTGCACAGAAATATGATATGAAGGCAGCTTTTGAAACTGCCCTTCACATTAGTAAATGCGAAGTCTTTTCATGTTCTTTCTTGTGAACCGCTGCCTGCCGCTCTTTTGAAAATATAGAGTTAAAAAAAAGTGCAAATTAGTGATTGATTTGTCAATTTTTTTTAAATGTTTACGCTTTTATGTTTAAAATGTGTATGAAAATATATTATGTATAGAGTATTTCTGGGTTCAACCTGTGTCGGCCGATGAAATGTTCCTGTAGCACTCATTTCTAGGTATAAATAAATACTAAATATACCAGAGAAAAAAGCCATATGGAATGCCGGAGTTACTATCCCCAGCTCGCTCACATTCATAGGGTGACGGTATAGCACAGGCGCGAGTGGAAGCCACTACCGCAGATACTTTGCCAATTAGAAGTCTCCCTCTCTAGAGAGGTGCCATTACAATGTCTACCTTCCGCTCGCTACGACTACTACCTCTGCCAGAAACCCTCATTCCTGTAATAACACTCACTGTGTCTGCACGCACCGATTTTTGCTGTTCCCAATAAGTGTTTTTTGCGAAGCATCATGTCTAATCACGAACAACAAGCTTCTTCATCTAAGTTGAGTATTTCATTTATCGTTTTTGAACACGTTGGAGGACGATGCATCCAATTTTGGCCCTTATTTTAAGTCTTTTGTCCTTGTGAGCCGGGTATGATGCTTTTTTGATCTGCCATTTTGGGTGCATGACTGGCAGCGTGTGCGATTATTTCAGTTTTTATCTCGAGGTGTATTTTATCCACCATTTAGCACTTCACTATATAGGCTACTGTTTTTGTATTCTTTTTCATCTTCCTCGCTCCTGACAATTTCTGAGAGCCTTATTTTTACGGTTTTATCCTTACGTTATTAGCCTATTATAGGGCCCGTCTCGCTCCTGACGTATATTGAGGCTTTGTTTTTTACTATTTGTCGTACGTTATTAGCTTATTAGGCCCTTTTTCATTATCATCAGTCCCTCAGGAGCGCATTGGTTCCCTTTCGTGCGTACGGTGATATGCTTCTTACTTTATGCGCAAGTATTGTGTTTTTGGCATCCTAGGCAAGCCTAGCGGTTCACCAGTTTATTTTTGGAGGTGAAGATTCCTCTTTCTTTTGCGGTACTCATGCATGTATATTTCTAGTTTAGTTTTCTATTATAGTCAATAATGGCACATGATTAAATGCACTTTTTGTGATAAAACTACTCAAATATGCTATTTGATGAGGTTGGAAGTTCTTCACGATGTCCTACCCTGGCCTATCCGACCAAGCCTAGGCTAGGTTTTGGAGGGTTGGCCAGGCGGTCTTGTATATCCCTCTACCCTTAGTGGCTCCTTTTACCGCCACCCGACCAGGCAGATATGTTTGCTTGGAGGGTGGTCCAGGACTAGTGTGTCTCTCTCTTGTCATGTTTGTAGGGCCTAGGCCTATCTTACCTGACCAGATCGGAAGATTCGATTTTGGAAGGTTGAGTTAGGTTCTAAGCGTCCTCTCTTCATGACGTCCTTATAGGAGCCATCCTAGCCTACCTGACCGGATCTGTACCGATTTCGGAGGGTTGGGCTGGAATCTTAGCTGGGTGCGATTTTCTCTCTCTCTCTCTCTCTCTCTCTCTCCCTGTGTGTGTGTGTGTGTGTGTGTGTGTGTGTGTGTGTGTGTGTGTGTGTGTCAGTACCTCCAGTAATTCTTCATCAATCTATTTAGGGGGCAGTTGGCCTACCGTCTTCTGCCCCCTTTAGTGGTAGGCTAGGTTACGGCTTCTCGAGGAGTGGTTTTCACTGATCGGTTGCTGTGGCCAGGCGATCACGACTCGTCCACTCTCCTACACACACACACACACACACACACACCCCGGTCCCGGACTCGTTCCGGCGCTGCCTTGTTAGCCCGCTGACCAAGTAATCCTACCGATGAACGACAGCTAGAACGTAGAGCTCGGTCCTGGGGATTAGTCGGAGGAGATTGGGGGATAAGTAGATTATGTAATCTCTGTTGGTATGTCTCCGGGCCTGTGTGCTTTCTGGCGAGGTGTGGTCTACCATCACACCCGCCAGGAGGCTATATGCCGGAATTTACGTACCGCTGTTCCACCGCTCTGTTTTCCGTACTTCTCTAATGTTATCGCTGCTTCCCCACTTAGAGCTGCGTTTCTACTTGACTTGGAACTGCTACTCTTCTCCGGTGCGGTCAGACTCAGGCTTAGGTTTTACCTATTTTCCCTGTTCTGCTGGTATCAGGCCAACCCCCGCTTTTTTTAGCTATTGCGATGACGAGATTATGGATTCCGGAGTAGGCGGAGATATTCAGAGCTTAGTATTAAGAAATTTATTATGTAGCTTCTGTTGGTATGCCTCCGGGCCTGTGTTTATTCCGGCGAAGTGTGGTCTACCATCACATGCGCCAGAATGTATACACCGGAGTTCTACGTACCGTTGTTCACGCCGCTCTGTTTCCGTCTAATATGTTATCGCTGCCGCCCACTCCGGTGGGGCGGAACTGGGCTCAGAGAATGCGCCTCCAGTTGGTTAGGTTTTGCTACTCTACTCCAGTGCGATCAGACTCAGGCTTAGGTTTTGCCTTGTTTCCCTGTTCTGCTCATATCAGGCCCTCTCCACCGATTATAGCTTTGGCGATACTCAAGTATGGATTCCGGAGCAGGCGGAGACATCCAGAGCTTTATTAATAACAAGTAAGTTGAAGATTATACTCGATATTACCTTTAGCTGGTTAAGTAACTAGTTTAACCCTCTTACGCCGAAAGGGTATAATAAAAATCGTCTCCCATATGCCGAGGCGGTCTTGGAGCGAGCGCCGAAGCGGAAAAAATATTTTTTTCAAAAAATCACAGCGCGCTTAGTTTTCAAGATTAAGAGTTCATTTTTGGCTCCTTTTTTTGTCATTGCCTTAAGTTTAGTATGCAACCGTCAGAAATGAAAAAAAAATCTTATCATACATAAATAATGCGATATATGATAGCGCAAAAACAAAATTTCATATATAATTGTATTCAAATCAAGCTGTGAGCAAAACGGTTAAAGCTAACGAGTTAATTTTTTGTTGTTGTATTGTACACTGAATTGCAATCATTTTTGGTATATAACACATTGTAAAACGATCAAAGCAACACTGAAAATATTATCACAAAATGATGCATGAATTCGTAACTTGCGTACGTAAAAAAATGTTTTTTTCAAAAATTCACCATAAATCTAAATATTGTTTTAGAGACTTCCAATTTGTTTCAAAATAAAGATAAATGATTGAATATTACTTTACTGTAAGAGTTTTAGCTTACAATTGCAGTTTTCGACCATTTCGGACGAGTTAAAGTTGACCGAATGTCGAATTTTTTTTTTATATTTTTTTTATATGGAAATATTTCAAAAATGAGAAAAGCTACACCCTTCAATTATTTTTTGTTGTATTCTACATGAAATTGCGCACATTTTCAAAAAATAAAACTGTGAAACGCATAATATAAAATGGAGCAAATATAACGATAATGCGACGTACGCATTTTGGAGATTTGAGGTGGAGATTCGGCGCGTGGAGGGAAGGAAAGTTTTTTTTTTTTTTAATTCACCATAAATCTAAATATTGTGGTAGAGACTTTGAATTTGTTTCAAAATGAAGATAAATAACTGAATATTACTAGACTGTAAGAGTTTTAGCTTCCAATTGCGTTTTTTGATTTTCGGTAGAGTCAAAGTTGACCAAACGTAGTTTTTTTTTTCTATTTATCGTGATTTATATGCAAATATTTCGAAAATGAGAAAAGTTACAAACTTCAATCATTTATAGTTGTATTCTACATGAAATTGCGCACATTTTCATGTATAAAACTTTATGTATTGGCTAATTTAAAATGGTGCAAACATTACAACAATCGGACAAAAATATTTCTGATTTTTTTTGGAAGAGTTACCACGCGGACGTAAGGAAATTTTTTTTTTTTTTTTTTTTTCATAAATTCACCATAAATCGAAATATTGTGCTGGAGACTTCCAATTTGTTGCAAAATGTAGGTAAATGATTGAATATGACTAGAATATAAGAGTTTTAGCTTACAATTGCGTTTTTTTACCATTTCGGTAGAGTCAAAGTTGACCGAAGGTTGAAATTTTGGCACTTATCGTTATTTATATGAAAATATTTCAAAACTGATAAAAGCTACAACCATGGGTTGTTTTTCGTTGTATTGTGCATGAAATTGCGCACATTTCCATATATGAAACTTTATGTAACGGCAAATTTAAAATGGTGCAAACATTACGACAATTGCACGAAAAAATTTATCGGAAGAGTTACCGCACGGACGCAAGGAAAAAGTTTTTTTTCATAAATTCACCATAAATCGAAATATTGTGCTAGAGACATCCAATGTGTTGCAAAATGAAGGTAAATGATTGAATGTTACTAGAATATAAGAGTTTTAGCTTACCAATTGCATTTTTCGACCATTTCGTTAGTCAAAGTTGACCGAAGGTTGAAATTTTGGCACTTATCGTTATTTATATGAAAATATTTCAAAACTGATTAAAGCTACAATCATGAGTATTTTTTTTGTTGTATTCTACATGAAATTGCGCACATTTTCATATATAATACTCCATGTAACGGCTAATTTAAAATTGTGCAAAAATTATGTCAGTGACGAAATAATTTCTGAAATGTGTCACTGATACTTTTTAGAGTGATAAGAAAGAAATTCGCGCTTGCGCGCCTGGGTAACGATTGTAAACAAAACAACGTCTTGATCCATGAGCTCCCAGCATCCCCCAAGGCGCATGATTCAAAAGTTTTCGGCTGGTAGGCCTACAAGTATTTTTCCGCGAATTTAAAAAAAAAATTTGTTGTCGTTTAATGCATCCAATCGGCACCCGGGAGATAATTTATGTCGACGTTTAATACGTCCAGTCGGCGTAAGAGGGTTAGGTGTTCTCATACCACCGGAATTAACTCCGGCGGCATTATTTGACGATACTCATATATCTTTCCAACTTACAGATGGTTCGATACCAGGATGCGGGATGTCCAGCCGTCCTGTACAAGCCGTATGGGCAAGAGGTCTGCCGGTCTCATGCCAGCTGCGCCATCCACTTGGAGGGACGCACGGTCTGGCACCCAGAAGCCTGCACGGTGTGTTACGACCTTGTTAGGATCATAACAGATGAGTCGGTAAGTAGCATACTCGCCTCATTGTTACTTTGAATTTTATGTTACACATATTGGTTGGAAAATCCCCGGCACTGGGGAACCTGATCTGGTTTTTTCTTACAGGTTGATCTGGCGCTCAAGACGACCTCGATGTCGGCCCTTAGGCCTGGGTGGGGGGGTTTGGAAGAAACATGGGAGCCGGCCAACCCTAGGTGCTGTCGAAGGAGATGTGCGCCCTCCTCTATCCCAACGCCCAGGTTTTGGCAGCAGTACCAGCGGGAGTAGCGGCTCCCAATAGAGCAAATCCCCCAGGAGACCCAAGCCCCCCCGGAGGACCAAGAGGGCTTGTGTGATGTCGTGACAGAGGAGGTGGCGGCCATCAGCCTGCACCGAGAGCCTATGACCACCAAGGAACAGGACGAAGGTAGGGAGGTAAGTGAGGCAGGTAGCCATGGGGCTAATGTTCTCTCTTTTGGTCCAACTCCTTCTTTTTCTTCTTCTTCCTCCTTTCAGGGCTTCCCTGGGAAGTCCATTACCCCTTGGAATAGGTCGGGCTCGGTAATCCCCAAGGTGAAAACCTTGAAGACGAAGTCTCTGCCGAAGGTGGGTAGACCAGCCAAGCCTTCCCCGGCAGACTCCACCAGGTCGTCATTGGCCCCCAAGCCTTCGACTTCCTCGGCCAAAGCTACTCCCCCACCCAAGGGGTCGAGAGCTAAGTCTTCCAAAGCCAGACCGGCAGAGTCTGGCTTCGACCATGAGGCTTTCGCCACTCTTCTCATGCAGAAGATGAGCGAATTAGTGGACTCGAGACTCCAATCGATGTCCACTCAACTCGCCTCAGGTCTAGAGACATCTGTACTGTCCTTCATGTCTCTGACCCAGAGGTTACAAGCCCAGGAGGAATTGATGACCGGATTCCTCCACTCCGGAAACACACCGCAGTCCTTTGCGGTGCCGGACGCATCCAAGCTTCCGCCTTTCGAGAATAGCAACCCATGGTGGTTGGCTCTACATACCCCGTTTTCAAAGGGCAAGCTTACAATTGGAGGTTGCGGAACCCGACCCGTGGAAGACTATGAGTTCTTCCCGCCGGGCCTACAATTCACCTTCCCGGGCTACGCTAGACTAGCCGAGGAAGCGTCTGTCTGGGTAGACAAGGTCCCGAAGGAGACAGTTATCTACCCTAGGGATCAGGCTCAGTTGGCATGGGTCCGCACCCTCATGGAATGGGAGTGCGTCAACACCAAGTTGACACCCCACAAAGGTTGCTATACCATGTTTGTAGCGCCGGATGACATTCCGACTCCTTGCACGTCAAAGATTGCAGAATTGACACTGCAAGCCGGAATGGAGGACAAGCCTATGCCTCAGCTAAAAGAGACGGAGGCTACCTCTTTGCTCTTTCCCGGAGATCTAGAGTGTTGGGCTGGCGCTCCGGCAACGTTCATGGCGGGCAAACTCGACCCGGAGTGTGCCTCCACACAATACAGTGAACGTTTGCCTAGAATTCCGGACTCCATGATTAAGGCGGAATTCGAAGCAAGATGCAGGCTGAGCAGGTCAATTAACTCAGTCACCCCTGCAGAGTTGACGGCTACTGTCTTTGCAGATAAGCCTCTATTCTGGGTCCTGACGAAGTCGCTACTGCAGGCTTTTCAATCGGACCTGTATGATTTTATAGTGGCTAGACGAGCCTGCAGGAAGCATTTCTTTGCTAATGCCTCCATCAGGCATGAGCCGAACAAGCTCATAAAGGCGTCGATCTGGGGTACCAACCTCTCTCCTGAGGACATGGTTAACAGCGTCCTCAGCGAGGCGGCTAGAGCTAACCAGAACCTTCGTGTCTGCTGGGGACTTCCCTTCAAAAGGAAGTTTGAGACCCCCAGACCACAATCCAAAGGTAGGAAGAGGCCTAGGAAGTATCAGCCTTTCCAGACCTCTCAGTCTCAGGCAGTAGTACAGGCAGTTCCTGTCTCCCAGATCAGCAAGCCTTCGACATCTAAGGCACAGCCACAACAGCAGTTTGTTCTGCTGTAGAGTCAACCAACTCAACAGCCTTCGAGTTCGTCTGCCCTTGTAACTTCCCCAGCTTTCAACACCTCCTTTGAAACACACGGGGTGTTTCGAGGCTTTAATAGACATGCAAGGGGTAGCAGAGCCAGAGGTGCTTTCCAGCAGAGAGCTGGCTCTAGAGGCAGAGGCTTCAGAGGAAGTAAGACCCCAACCAGTCAATGAGTCTCTGCATGTAGGCGGGAGACTGTACCTCTCCCGGGACCGTTAGACCTTCAGTACGTGGGCCCACAGTATTGTATTGAAAGGTCTGGGGTGGAAATGGAAGAAAGGTCCTTCTCCACCAGTCAGTTTTCATCAGATTCCAACGACAGACCCTAGACTATGCCAAAGACCTTCTTCAAAAGAAGGCAATAAAGAAAGTCAGTCACCTGAAATTTCAAGGATGTTTGTTCAGTGTACCGAAGAAGGACTCGGACAAATGAAGAGGGATTCTGGACTTGTCCCGTCTCAACTCATACATTCAATGAGACAAGTTCCGCATGCTAACCATCTCACAGGTGCGGACCTTACTTCCCCGTGGGGTCGTCACCACCTCTATCGATCTTACAGACGCCTAATATCATGTACCGATAGCAAGAAACTTCTCTCCATACCTAGGATTCAAACTAGGAAAACAAGCTTACTCGTTCAGAGTCATGCCATTCGGGCTCAACATAGCACCCAGAATATTCACCAAACTAGGAGAGACAGTAGTTCAAGAACTAAGAGCTCAGGGGGTAATGTTAGTAGCTTACCTAGACGACTGGCTCATTCGGGCAACCAACGACGAAGAATGTTGCAAGGCAACAGCCAAAGTAATATAATTCCTAGAATACCTGGGTTTCCAGATAAACAAAGAAAAGTCTCGTCTCATTCCGGCGTCTCGCTTTCAATGGTTGGGAATTCAATGGGACCTAACCACACACAAACTATCTCTTCCACCAAAGAAGTGCAGAGAGATAGCGAAAGCTACGAGACAATTCCTCAAGAACAAACGGGCTTCTCGTCGTGCCCAAGAGAGAATTTTAGGTTCACTTCAGTTTGCTTCAATAACAGGTGTTCTGTTGAAAGCCAGACTGAAGGATATCAATCGGGTTTGGCGGAAAAGAGCCAACAACAAGTTCAGAGACAAAATCTCCTTGATTCCGCCAATATTAAAGAAAAGACTCTGCCCATGGACGGAAGTCCGGAGTCTTTCCAAATCAGTGCCACTACAATTTCCCCTGCCGTCTCTGATAGTCCACATGAACGCCTCTCTGAGCAGATGGGGTGGCTACTCCCAGTACAAGAATGTTCAAGGAACGTGTTTGAAAACATTCTGCCAGTTCCACATCAACGTACTAGAGGCAATGGCCATTTTTCTGACCTTGAAACGACTAGCTCCAGCCAGGAACATTCATATCAGACTAGTCTCGAACAGCACAGTGATAGTTCATTGCATACACAGAGGGGGCTCCACGTCGAGCCAAATAAATCATGTGATGATTGCAATAGTTTTGTTGACAATGAAACATCATTGGCACCTGTCAGCTACTCACCTATGTCATTGCAGACTCACTATCCAGAACAGCTCTACTGGAATCGGAGTGGTCCTTGGACACAAAATCATTCCATTGGATTTGCCAACAAATCCTGGGCCTTCAGGTAGACCTGTTCGCCTCGGAGTCCAATCACAAACTTCCGTGTTATGTGGCTCCCAATCTGGATCCTCTGGCTCACGCCACAGATGCGATGTCCATAGACTGGAACAATTGGCAGAAGATTTACCTATTTCCGCCAATAAACCTCTTGCTGAAAGTTCTACACAAAGTCAGATCTTTCGGAGGACAGGTAGCATTGGTAGCACCCAACTGGCCGAAGAGCAATTGGTTTCCTCTTCTACTAGAGTTGAAACTCTGTCCCAGACGGATTCCCAACCCAAAACTGACTCAAATAGTACAAACTCGGACTGTGTCAGCTTCCTCAAGAATTCTGAATGCCCTAACTTTATGGACTTCATGAAGTTTGCGGCACAGAAGGATGCTAGTATTGACCCACTAAACATCCTGTTTGTGGAGTCAGACAAAAGAGAATCAACACTCAGGCAGTATGATTCAGCAGTAAGGAAGCTAGCCATCTTTCTAAAAGAATCAGATGTCCAGAAGAGGACTACGAATCTGGCAATTTCATTTTTTAGAACTCTGTTTGAAAAAGGCCTAGCTGCTAGTACCATTACTACGACTAAATCTGCCTTGAAGAAGATATTTCAGTTTGGCTTTAATATTTATTTAACAGATTCGTACTTCTCGTCTATCCCTCAAGCATGTGCTCGTCTGAGACCGGTAGACCGTCCTCACATGGTCTCCTGGTTTTTAAATGACGTACTCAGGTTGGCTTCAGATACTGATAACGAATCATGCTCATATATAACTCTTCTCAGGAAAACATTATTTTAAATGAGTCTGGCCTCAGGCGCCAGAATATCTGAACTGTCAGGTCTCTCTAGAGAACCAAATCATATTGATTTCCTCCCGTCAGGAGAAGTTCTCTCTCTCCAGAATGGAAATTCTTAGCACAAAAAGGTGGTCTCCATGGAAGATTGTCCCTCTCCCACAGGACCCATCATTATGTCCTATTGTTACATTAAAATCTTATCTGGGCAGAACTTCGAAAAGGTCTTCAAGTCCTCTTTTTATTAGAGAGAAAGGGGGAACCATTTCCTTGAAGGCAATCAGACAACAAATTCTTCATTTTATTAAACAAGCCAATCCGGATTCAGTCCCTCATGTCCATGATATCCGGGCAGTGGCTACCTCAGTTAATTATTTTCATAATATGAACTTCGAGGATCTTAAAAATATACGGGTTGGAAATCCCCGACAGTATTTAAACGCCACTATCTGAAAAATCTAGAGGCCCTTAAATATTTGGCAGTGGCCGCAGGGAATATTGTCTGCCCTGATATGGCCTAGTTATGTAACTCTATATGTGTATTCTAACTGATATGGCCTAGTTATGTAACTCTATATGTGTATTCTAACTGATATGGCCTAGTTATGTAACTCTATATGTGTATTCTAATATTTTGCTATTATTTTTCTTTTGGTACTCACTCTCACCTACCTGCCTCGCTTGTAATCCCTGCCTTTCTGCCTTATGTTCTGGACTGGATTGCTCATCAACCCACTCCTGTACATTTACATAGTTCATTATTATATTTGTTTTTATGTTCATTACCTGTTGATTTTTCCCAGGATATTATGGATTTGGTCATATTTGGTGCTTTTTACCATTTGTAATTTGCTATTCTTACCTTTGTTATTAAAACAATAATTTTAAGAAAATTTGTATTTTCCTTTCATAAAAGATTTTTTGGTTTACCAAGCTTGTATGGCCAATTCTCTGCTACTATTTCACCGGCCGACACAGGTCGAACCCAGAAAAGGGATTTTGACAAAGGAAAAATCTATATCTGGGGAAGACCTGTGTTGCCCGGTGAACCCATCCCTCTCTTTTCCTTTTTCCCCACCCTTTAGCTGGCCCAAGCTTGGGTGCGTATTCCAGGAATGAGGGTTTCTGGCAGAGGTAGTAGTAGTAGTAGCGAGCGGAAGGTAGACGTTGTAATGGCACCTCTCTAGAGAGGGATTTTGAGAGGAGACTTCTAATCAGCAAAGTATCTGTGGTAGTGGCTTCCACTCGCCCCTGTGCTGTACCGACACCCTATGAGGGTGAGCGAGGGGGGGTTAGTAACTCCAGCATTCTATATGGCTTTTTTCTCTGGTATATCTAGCATTTATTTATACCTAGAAATGAGTGCTATAGGAACATTTCACCGGGCGACACAGGTCTTCCCCCAGAAAAGGGATTTTGACGAAGGAAAAATTTATTTCTGGGCGAGGGTTCTGTCGCCCAGTGAAATAATCCTTAAGTTCATTATTTCTAAGGTAAATGAAGCTAACATATACCAGAGAAAAATAAATTCAGGAAGATGTCAGTATAACTGACTCGCTCACCCTAAATAAAAGAGGGCGTCAGTATGGTATCTGGGGCGAGTGAGACCACTACCACGAACCTCTTGCCATTTAGAATTCTCCTACACCAAAATCCCCTTCCTGAGAGAGCCAATCCATAGGCAGGGACGGCAACTACTACTACTACGCCCCGCACCACGCCGACTGCCGCGCCTCTGGTGGTCATCCTTGTCGTTAGATGCCAATCTTGGGCTGCAGGGCGGGACACAGGGGGGATTTCACTGGGCGACATGAACCCTCGCCCAGTAATAGATTTTTCTTTCGTCAAAATCCCTTTTCTGGGCTCAGTTCGTGTCGCTGCGTGAAATAGTACCAGAGAAATAGCACAAGATTGAAAAGAAAAAGGAAGGTCTCAATGAAACTAGGAAATAAAACAAACAAATATAATATTGAGAACTTACAAGTTATCATACAAAAAAGTTAACTTAACATAAATAGAGTGGACTTATAATTAACTTAAAATTAAACTTATATTAGTATTCATAACTTATCTAGGATAGTGAGTTAAAAGGCTATATGTGGAATTACTCACTAGACAAAACTTACTCTCTAAAAGTTATAGTAAATAATATAGGTGTGCTACCCTAACATAAAAATAAGGGGAGCAACACCAATGGACACTTCATAATTTACAATAATGTTGTGGGTGCCCCTAGCAAAAAAATAAGGGTCACACCACCTAAATCATAATCATAAGCAGCTAAGGCTAAAGGACTATATGGAGCATAACGGTAGGTTAAGTGAAATATTAGTTGAGGCAGTTAGAAAGGAGATCTGGATCTTCAACTATGACCACTGTGCAGTGTCAGGGGAAACTGTGTTTCCCGCTGCCACTGCTGGAAATTTTAAAGATTCCAAGGACTTTAGATAGTGACGCTTAAAAACTGTCGGCGATTTCCAGCCAGTATATTTCTTTAAATCGTCAAAATTCATATGTTGGAAATAATTAATAGAGGTGGCTACTGCCCTGATATCATGGGCTTTTGGGAATGATTCAGGATTTGCTTGTTTAATGAAGTAAAGGATCTGCTGCCTGATACCTTTTACTGATATAGTGCCACCTTTTTCCCTCATAAAGAGAGGACCCGAGGATGTCCTAGACAGAAAGGCTCGTAAGGTCATCACTGGACAAAGAGAAGGGTCTTGGGGGAGAGGGATGACTTTCCAAGGGGCCCATCTCGCTAAAGGATCCTCATTTGTTCCGACACGGCATACAAACCTTCGGTCCTTTTACAATAGGAAGGTACTAGCGGCAGCTGGATAGGTCGTAAGCTTTCGAACAAGGGGTTCGGTAGTTAACTGCTTGTCCGACAGGCGCGCGCGCGCGACTGGGAGGTAAACAAATCACTTTTGCTTTCGGCCTGCTGGCGTGTGGACGTGTATCATCGCTCTCTGCCCGCTTCATCGTCGTTTGCTTTCGCATGATTGTGTTTTTTTCTTTTTTCTAATTATCTAGTGAAACTGAATTGTAAGTACAATCATTTCATTGAATTCAATTGTGAATTAAGGATGGGCTTGTCACCACGCCCTCCGATTACCCGAGTGCCAGGGACTGAAGGGCGGAGTTAAGTGCGGGAATTCATTTTCCCAAAAATGATCCTCGTATTGTGTATGCTCGGTGCCGAGGGCGGGAGCACTCGCTCCGAGTGTATATTGGGTTGGAAATGTGTAGATGAAAATCGTAAGTAAGTGCTCTTTTCATTTATATTTTTTTGACCTGTATGCCCGTTGCCGAACGAATGCGCTCGGCACGGAAACTTATTTAGTATGGAAGTGGAATCGCAAGTACAGTATTCTTTTTCATTTTCATATATTATTTTGATTGTAGCAATACTCATTTTGGATCAGTTTCCGAGCTTACCCGGAAATTGATCCTTCCCCCTTTTTATTTTGAATGAAGTGAAATCGCAAGTGCAGTTCTTTTTCATTTTCATTTTTTTTTTTTGAGTTTGCATTGTTTACTGGGATCAATGTTTCGCGATTCCCGGGCAAATTGATCCTTCCCCTTTTATTTGTATGAAGTGAAATCGCAAGCGCAGTAGTCTTTTCATTTTCATATATTTTTTGATTGCATCAATTCATTATGATCAGGTTTCCAGAAACCTTGATCCATAAAGGTAAGGAATTGATCCTTTCACCCTTGCGCTCGGTACCTAGGGCGCAAATGCGCTCGATCCGAGCCCTTATTCATTGTGTGTGAATCGTATGCAAGATGCATTTTCATTTTATTCCTTATTTTTTGATTGCATCAATATTTATTTGGTTCAAGTTCCGCTCAGTCAGGAATTGATCCTTATGCCCTTGCATTCGGGCCGATGGCACGATTGCTCTCGGGCTCTTATATTGTTGTTGGATACATGGGTACTGTGCGGGGGTGGGAACGAGACCCCGCCCCCCCCCGCTCAGCTCCCACAGATGGCCCTTCCCCTTGGGGGGGGGGGGAGGTATCGGTGCCGATGTACAATTGTATTATGGGGTCGTCCACTCGTTCGGAGAGGGCTCGCCCCCCGCGCGAGGGGACTTCCCCCCACTAATCGCTACTACTGTTATTTCCGCAGGTGCTACTGCCACGAGGGTGGACCTTGGTGAGGTATGGGCGTCCTTCCATTTGCAGGGCGTGCTAGTGTCCAGGGGCGGCGGTTTCTATGTCTGGGCCTACTGCGGTCACCCATGGATGGTGACCACGCAACCAGGTGACGACGTCCCTCCTCACCTGGTGTACTCGCCTCACGTGGTAACAGTCTTGCCTACAGCCGCTGTGAAGTGCCGTTCGCCGTACCGAGAGAGGGGGGCGTGCCGCCGCCGCTCGTGGTTGCCGCGCTGCAGCGACCACACTTCCGCTGCCCTAGAGCTCGCCCCTGGACCATGCTGCCAGTACCAGGATGTTGCTGGCTGCTGCTCCACTTCCTGTGTTTTCCGGTGCTGCCTTGCCGTACCTGCCGATTCTGGGCTGACTGTCCATGCAGTTGCTGCGCTGGCTGTCCCCTGTCGTTGCTGCGCTGGCTGTCCCTGCCGTTGCTGCGCTGGCTGTCCCTACCGATGCTGTGCTGGCTGTGCCTGCTGTTCCTGAGATGCCCATACCTGCTGATGTCGTCCCTGTTCGTGGTGGTACTACCCCAGACTTTGGTCTGTCTGTACAGGTGCGTCGGGCCCTGTGGCTTCGGCTACAGCAGCCCCGGCTCGCCCTGGATAGCAGATCTTACGTCTGTCCTGAGGAAGCTGACGAAGAAGAGGAGGAAGGTGTCGTCGTCGTCGTCTTCATCTCTTTCTTCATCGTCGTCGGCTGCCAGCCTCCTTCCCCTTCCCCTTCGACTTCTAAGGCTTCACAGCCGAGGAAGAAGAAGGTTGCCTCCTCCCTCCTAAGAAGTCTCCCTCGGAGCTTCTCGGGACCCGTCTCACCTCGGTGGGACGGAGGGTTTCCTTCCGCTGGTCCTCCTGCTCCTTCGGGAGCGGGGGCCCCGTCTCTTCTTCCGCAAGGAAGAAGACTACGGGGACCAGAGGGGGGTACCGGCTAACACCGGTACTTCCTCGCCTGGTGTCAGTGGTTCTGCCACTGCATCAGGGTCCGTCTCGGCCTCTCGTTCGCGGGAGGTACCGAGTGTACGGTCGTCTACCAGCGACCGTGCAGCCAGGAACCAGACCTCTGAGTCCGCTCAGCGTCAGGTTCACGCACGGGGCGGAAGACTGTTGACAGCCGCTCTTTAAGGCGAACTCCACCAGACCAGCTCTCACTCTCGCGGCGAACAGCTGGCTACCCGGACGTGACGGTCCACTGACCGACCACGGGCGGAGGCTGGGAAGAGGTCCTCTCCGTTCGCCGTTGACAGCCTCACGGCTTGAACCAGCGACCGTGACGTGCCGTGAGCCCAAGCACACCGTCTCACTGTGACAGTGGAGCCTGCAGGTCGCCTGACCGTCGCTCTCACAGAAACGACGGGTACGGTACGGCAACCAGCACCAGCTCTTCTGACACTCGAGATCGGGGCCGCTGTGCTCAGTCCAGCCGTTCTCCACAGCGAGACGGTTCGACCAGGCCTGCAGCTCGATCGCCACCGCGGGGTTGACGATCGCCTGCAGCCCTCCAAGCCTGCTGGTTCTGCCAGCGAGCAACAGGGGAGCGTCAGGTCTGCCTCTCCCAGTACCTTCAACCTCCTCGGGTTACAACCGGGAGGAGCGAGGTTATTGAGGGAGTGATCATGAGGGGTGCGCCCCTCATGATCCCACCACGACGCCCTACGTGCCAGGCACGGTTCTTGGACCGCCAGACGTATGCGCAAGTGGATGGGGAAGACCGAGAGGGCTGTCGCTGTTCCCCCCTTCTTAGGAGGAAGGTTCTCGGAATATGCTCTTGTTTCGAAGGGCTTAACGGTCCCACTCTGCAAGATGCTGTGACTTCCGAGATCCAGAGGAACTTTGCCGAGGTTACGGCGCTGATTCGTCAGCACAATGACCTCGGGGAAGGATCGCCGCTTACCACCAGCAGAGCCACGTCTCGGCTCGAGTCGTTTTGGGGCCCGAGAGGGAACCCAAATCGACGGTGGGTCTGCCGCGATCGGAGCTTGCCGACTGTGTTGAACCAGGTAGTCTCTCGTCTCCGGACAAGAAGGCTCTCTCAGTTCTGGCCGGTCGAACAAGCTACTTCACCTCCTCTACTGCGACAGAGGCGTTTCTACGTGTCTTCGGACACCGTATTTAAATACCCCTTCGGTCCTCCTGAGGTTTCGACCTCGACGAGGACTGGAATGAGTCGGAGCGGTATCGGCTCTCTCCTGTCAGGTGTCGATCAGCCCCACCCAGACGATCGTTCACAGTGGCGGCAGACACTTACCTACAGTATGAGTTCGTAACCCTCCTCGGGAAAACGTTTTCTCCTGACGATACGTTTTCCCAGGCTCTGAGAGGCCATCGCCGTAAGGCGATGGCTGCTCCTTTTCTTCTCCAACTGCTAGTTCCGCTGGGAAGGCGAGCCAGTATCCAATTCCTCCCCCATTCCCTCTCTCCTTACGGCTACGAGGGAAAGGGGAGGGATCCTACAGAGATTTCTCTGTAGATTCCCACGTTAGGGGCTGCGCTACCGGGGGGACCTTCGGGTCCTACCTGACGTAAGCCCCGGTCATGAGGAGGGATCCTGCCCCTTTCTCGATTTCTACGGGAATCGAGAGGACCACCAGCCGATATCGTTTGACGAATTCGGTGGGGGGTTTCGCAGAGTGCTTAGAATTCTACGGAATTTCTAGCGCACTCAAGAGTGTTCGAGTTTTTACGATCTCCAAACACTTAGGCGAGACCACGGTCCAAAGTGAGCGAGAATCCCCGATAATTGTTACACGATAATCGGGAACCTCGCTTATGCTCGAATTCCTGTAATTTCTAGCATTTGGAAGAAGACTGCTGCTGAAAGAAGAGTATCTCACAGTAGGCGCTTAACCTGGAATAGAGAAGAACGGACGGGAACTTCCAGTTTGGCTTGAACTATCGTCTTCGGTATTCTGTTCACCATTGAAGCTTTCCTTTGGGAAAGACTTCTCCTTCACTCTCTTGACTAGAGAACGAAGGCGTCGATCTCCAATCCTTATTCTCATTCCTCGAGGGGAAAAGATTTTAGGATGGAGGTCGTGGTACGAACTACAAATATACTACGTATATTACCCTCGCGACATGATTCTTTAACAGTTGAATTGTCCGTGGGGTAGGCGCATCCACCGTAGTTAACTCTACGGTTTGTGACCGAGACGAATTGTATCTTAATTGAACTGCAACTCGGGGTTGCCTGCAACCTCCCAGCAGTTTTTATCAGTTTCGATTTTAGATACTTGGTATTGTGACACACCAAATCAGCTTTTGTATTTACCGAAATCCGTTTCGGTTAAATATAATTGCTCGAGCGTATTCTTTATGCTCGATGGTTCTAGCCGAACGCATTCCTTCGTGGAATAATGGATTACCTGGCAACCTCAGGGATGAAGAAAGTCACCGAGAGGCTACTGCCGTATTGAGCTGCCTGATAGCGGCTCAGTATCAGCTAGGTCTCGGAGATGCACGGTCGGTTACGTTCTCTCTCTCCCCTGGTTGGATTGACTACCGAAACCGTATCTCTGCCCAACAATCATGGACTTAGGTCTCTGATTAACGGGGATTCTCGCAATATGAAGGACCATCTACTGCTGTGACGCTCGATTGTTTCATCGCCCTTCAGTACATTGCGAGAATTTTCAACAGAGATATCTCTTGGACTCTTTCATACTTTCTGTTTACCGCACGGTAACAGAAGTCTGTACTAGTCAAACCGCTGCATCGCACTGCGATAATGCGAATGATTTTTGCAGACATCTGAGTTTGTCTTCAAAATATCTCGTATTCGTAGGTGGTGCAATTTCATTGCTCGCCCCGAATTAACAGATGTCAGAAGACATCGCCTACTCTCCGACCTGACAGCTCTACTTCCAAATGTTCAGCCCATGAGAAGCAGTTCTTCAGGCAGTAGTTCCCTGTCTTCATTACTGGAAGCGCTCCGCTTTTATTGCAACTACGATCCTCACCGGACAGCAATGAATAGCGGTTAGCGTTCTCAGTCTTTGTAGCACAGGTTCAGAATCTTGAGAATCCTTCTCTCGGTTCAGCTGTGAAGACGTAGGTTGCATTTTCTGTACACCTTCGTCTTCAACGTCACATAGTGTTGTTTCTCCTTACCCGAGAATCAACTATACTATGAGATATCTTGCCATCAAGGACCTCGGTCTCTAGAAGGCAATTGACTTTCGCCTGTTGGGCACATGCCTTAAGAGAGTCATCACCTTGCCTTCTGGCATCGGTGACGAACAAATTATTTGTTTAGTCTCTTGGCATAACCCTTTTAAGGCGAAGGTCACGTGACTTGCTCGGGTGCTTGGACAACTTGCCTTCCTACGAACGCAGTCAGTAGGCAGCTGTCAGAGCGCCCAAGTCTGTTACGAACTTCGCTGTGGACTTAGTTCGGTTGTTCCATAACAATCTTTTCTTCGTCCTAACGGCTTGTCACAGTACCCATACCATTGACACCCACCATTGAGTGTCGGTGTCCTATCCACTACGAGAACAACAACGTCGCGGCAGACGGATAGACCAGTATGGGTACAGGACATCACCGAAGTCGAGAAGAGGGATAGGTCATACGACCATTCCCTTCTTTTCCTCTGAGGTAATTGCATGACTTTTCCTGCGAAGTCAAGCATCCAGGGGATGGGGATTCGTGACGCTCGATTTCGTACCGAATTCGTAGCGAAGACTCTGAACCCTTCGGTTCCTGACGATCGGTTAGAGTCCTTCACAATCCCCTCCCTAATGGACTTCACCGCCTTCGATGCGAAGGAGATGCTGCTTTGTCCTGTGAAAGTGCGACCGCGCTTTCTGAAGAAACTCGACATCCCAGGCTGAGTGTTGAAGACTCTTCGTCAGCACCAAGATGACCTAGAAGTACACTCCTCGAGTTACACAAGAACTTCTCCGTGGCGCAGGTACTGAAGGCAGGGGTCTGGTACAACCAGACCACTGGCACCTCCTTCTACCTTTTGGATATTGCCCACAGGTCCTTGGATCGTTTTCCTTAGGACCCGTGGTGGCTGCTCAACACGTTGTCTAGCTAACCCAGACCCTAGCAGGCTGAACAGCATCGAGTCCTGGTGTGACTGTAAGAATAGATAAGTGAATGAGAGAGTGACTGGCTTCTCTTCCTATCTTTTTCTACCCCTCTACCTGTGGGTAGGGGGATACGGTCATCACCTTGATGGATAAGGACGAGATGCCGGTGAGCTACTCGACAGAGCCCCATCCTATCCCTTTCACTAGGGATGGGAGCGAATATCCACCACTTCCTCCTACAAGGGGGGGGAAGTGGATGCCAACAAGAGACAAACCATAACGTTATGTTGCCTCTTGCAAATAGGAACTTGTTCTTGTTTGCTGGTACGAAGAGATACGCTTGCCTCTCTCTTAGTACTTGGTCCAGAGGTCTGACCATTGATCCTGCGGTGCACACCCCGATCAATCGGACAGAGGCTTGGATCCCTCCCTCGCTCTTACGACCAGGGAGGCATTCCAAGGTTGGGCGAACACCAGTCTGTTCACAAAAGACTCAGATTCCTCCCACCAAGAAGTGAGTCTTCCTATTGTAAAAGGACCGAAGGTTTGTATGCCGTGTCGGAACAAATGACAATTTGTCCAAAATTGCATTTTTCCTAACTATACAAACCTGAGGTCCTTTTACACATAGCCCCACCCCCCCTCCATGCCACCCCTCACTCTGCAGTTTTTGCTTGGGCCAAAAGCAAAAGTGATTTGTTTACCTCCCAGTCGCGCGCGCGCGCCTGTCGGACAAGCAGTTAACTACCGAACCCCTTGTTCGAAAGCTTACGACCTATCCAGCTGCCGCTAGTACCTTCCTATTGTAAAAGGACCTCAGGTTTGTATAGTTAGGAAAAATGCAATTTTGGACAAATTGTCATTTTTTGCTAGAAAACTACGATCCGGGGAAAGCAAAACTTCTCCTGAAGGGAGGAATTCTATGTGTCCCTCATCTCTGGATAGAGCCGACAGTTCTGAGATTCTGGCCCCTGAGGCCAAACTTAGCAAGAATAGCATCTTTCTTAGTAGCATTATGAATGAACAAGAAGAGTTGTCAGTGTCTGAAGCCAGTTTGAGGACATCATTCAAAAACCATGATACTGAACCAGGCCTTTCAGAAAGGTCTAAGTCTAGCACAAGCTTTGGGAATAGACGTAAAGTAAGAATCTGTCAAGTCTATTTGAAAACCCAGCTGAAAGATTTTCTTTAAAGCTGATTTATTAGTGGTAATTGTGCTAGCTGCTAATCCTTTTTTGAATAAGGATCTGAAGAAGGATATAGCTGAATTTACTGTCATGGTTGTGGTGTTTGTCTCCTTCAGGAAAGAT
Organism: Macrobrachium nipponense; assembly: GCF_015104395.2. Lineage (NCBI taxonomy): Eukaryota > Metazoa > Arthropoda > Malacostraca > Decapoda > Palaemonidae > Macrobrachium > Macrobrachium nipponense. The sequence continues at coordinate 51,495,151 of NC_061088.1, forward strand.
GCTAACTTCTTAACAGCAGCATCATACTGTCTCAAAGTTGATTCCCTCTTATCTGATTCTAGGAAAAGAATATTCTGGGGATCGATATCTGCATCTTTTTTAGCCGCAAACTTCATGAAGTCCATAAAGTTAGGGTTTTGAGAATTCCTGAGGAAGCGAACACAGTCCTCATTTGTACTGACTGAGATAGTTTGGGATTGGGAATCCGTCGAGGTCGAAGATCCAATTCCAGAAGCAGAGGGTACCAGTTGCTCCTTGGCCAGTTCGGGGCTACTAGAGCTACTTGTCCCTTGAAAGTCCTGAGTTTGTTCAGTACTTTCAATAGAAGATTCACTGGAGGAAAGATGTATATCTTCCTCCACTGATTCCAGTCTATGGACAAGGCGCCTGTGGCAAATGCCAGAGGGTCTTCAGGTTGGGGGCCACATAGCAAGGAAGCTTGTGGTTCGCTTGGGAGGCGAAAAGATATACTTGGAGACCCGGGACACTCCGGCATATCCACTGGAACGACTTGTTGTCCAGGGACCACTCTGATTCTAGAGGAACTGATCGAGACAGGGCGTCTGCTATCACGTTCCTTACTCCTGCCAGGTTGGTGGAGGATAGATGCCATTTGTACTTGTTCGCTAGAGAGAAAATGGCTATCATGACATGGTTCACATGTTTTGATTTGGATTCTCCTCTGTTGATGCAGTGTACAACTACTGCGCTGTCCAATACCAGTTTTATATGAGAATTCTTTGGTGGAAGGAGCCTCTTCAGAGTGAGAAAAACTGCCATAGCTTCCAATACGTTTATGTGGAGCTGGCGGAACTGATGTGACCAAGTTCCCTGAACTTTATTGAACTGAGAATATCCTCCCCACCCGCTTAGCGAGGCGTCTGTGTGGATAGTTAACGCCGGAGGAGGATATTGAAGAGCAACTGACTTGGACAGGTTCTTTGTCTTCGCCCATGGACGTAGATGATTGCGAAGGATTTGCGGGATTACTGACAACTTGTCTCGAGATTTGACATTTGCTCTTGAGCGCCAAACTCTATTTATGTCTTTCAGTCTCGCTTTCAGTAGCCACTGAAAACGAGACTCCGGAGTGAGTCTGGACTTCGTTCTGTTTATTTGGAACCCTAGGTGTTCCAGGAATTGAATTACCTTGTTTGTGGCTTTGAGGCATTCTTCGACGGTTGATGCCCAAATCAGCCAATCGTCGAGGTACGCTATTACCATTATCCCTTGTGATCTCAGTTGTTGTACTACTACTTCCGCTATTTTCGTGAATACCCTGGGGGCTACATTCAGCCCGAAGGACATCACTTTGAAAGAGAATGCCTGATCTCCCAGCTTGAAGCCTAGGTATGGGCGAAAGTGTCTTGCGATTGGGATATGATAGTATGCGTCTGTAAGATCGATAGAGGTGGTGACGGCCCCACGGGGAAGTAAGGTCTGTACCTGCGAGATGGTCAGCATTTTGAACTTGTCGCAGCGAATGAATAAGTTTAGCTGGGACAAGTCTATGATTATTCTTCTTTTTGATGAGCCTTTCTTTGGCACGCTGAATAAGCGTCCTTGAAACTTTAAATGCTTGACTCTCGACACTACTCCTTTCTGAAGGAGCTCCTCTGCGTAATCTGCCAATTCCTTTGATGGTAGCTGAGGGAATGACTTGGATGGAGGGGGACCTTTGATCCAACTCCAACCCAGCCCTTTGGACACAATGCTCTGTGCCCATTTGCTGAACCCCCATCTGTGCCGGAAGAGGAACAGCCTCCCTCCTACCCGGGAGATCTCACTGCTGTTGTGCGGGATGAGCTCCGCGTCCTCCACGGAAGTGCTTACCCCTGTTGGTAGCTCTTCCTGCGCCTCGTTGCCGAAAGGTACCTCTCGCCCTACTTCCCCTAGCAAACCTGTTGAAGGTTTGGAAAGTTTGGCTTTCAAACACCGGGTTGAATGCCGGGGAAACAGCGTAAGAGGTCGAGGGCTGACCCTGTGGGGACAGCAGGAGAATCGGTTGGTTCTGTCCTTTTGCTGCTGCTGATTGTCCTGGCTGAGCAACCGGAACAGCTTGAACGAATTGTCGTTGTTGCTGCTTCTGGTATGGCTGGAACCTCTTTGTTTTCGTCAGCTTTTTGCTAGAGGAGGAAGGGTTCTCTGGTTTCCTCTTAGCAGAGAGACCCCAACAAGCTCTGAGGCTCTGGTTAAGCCTCGTCGCCTCGTGTTGGACCTCATTAACTGCCAATTCTGGGAAGAGGTCCGCCCCCCAGATATTGGAAGAAAGCAACTTGTTCGGTTCATGCCGAATCGTTGCTTCCTGAAGGACGTGCTTCCGGCAGTTCAATCTTGCCACTATAAACTCGTACAAGTCCGCTTGGACTGTTTGAGTTTGCGATTTGGCTAGGAGCTTAAAAAGAGGCTCCGTGCCATACGTCAAAGCAGCCACTTCTGTCATAACCAGGGTGTTGAGCATTCTGCCTAGCCTGGTTCTAGCCTCGAATTCTGCCTGAATGAGGTTATCAGGTAATCTGGGTAACCTCTCCCCGAACTGTTCCATGGCACAATCCGGCTTGAGTTTACCTACCGTAAAAGTGGCCGGTAGGTTCTCCCACAAATCACCGAAAGCAGGGAAGAGAGGAGACGTAGGGTCCGACTCCCTTAGCTGTGGAAGGGGTTCATCCTTCATGCCCGCCTGCATTGTGATCTCTGCTATCTTTGTCGTAAAGGGGAGTGGTGCCTCCTCCTCCGTGGCAAAGATAGTAAACGGGCTCTTGTATGCTTGGAGTCTGGTATTAGTGCAGTCCCAGTCCTCCAAGCAATGCACCCATTCCCTTTGAGCCTGATCTCTGCTATATAGCACTGTTTCTTTAGGGATTTTATCTTCCCTATTTAAGGCTGTCTCCGTCAGCCTCGCATAACCCATGAAAGGAGGCTGTAAGCTGGCTGGGTGGAACTCGAAGTCCTCGATCCTTCGAGTTCCACATTCCGGAATAGAGATCATGCCGTCCTTGTAGGGAGCATAAGCTGCTACCCTCCAAGGATTATTCATAGAGAAGGCAGGGAGGGTGTCATAGTCCAGCAGCTGGGCAAGACCAGCTCCTGCTACCGGTCGGTCTGAGGTGCCTGGTTCAGGCCTGCCAGGCGATTCTCCTGGTCGGACATACGTTCAGTCAGGTTGTGGATGGATTGTCCTGATTGGTTAAGAGAGGTAGAGATTTGAGCAAACATCTGCTCGAATCTCGTACTGAGAGACCCAACCAAATCACCTACTTGCTGCATAACTCCTGCCGAAAATGCAGCAGGATCGAAGGTACCAGGTACCACGACCCCGGCAGGAGTCACCGGAGGAGTTCCGGCAGCAGCGGGAGAAGATACAGGCTCGGCGGGAGCGCGGGCCTTCTCCTTAGAGGACTTGCCTCTTGACGTTTAGAATGTGAAGACGAAGACGACTTCACTTTCTCTGCTCCAGGATGGGAAGCTGGAGGCTTACGGGAAGTAGAAGAAGACGACGCCTTTTTGGACGACGTCTTCTGAAGGGTCTTCTGTTCTCTGTGCCCCTTTACCTTGGGTGTCACAGATGCAGCAGGCGTACTAGTAGGGATCTCAGATCCCGTAAAGCCTTGAAAAGAGGAAGACGAAGGAACAGGAGAAGAAGATCCAGAGTCACCCAAGGGAAGCCCTTGGGCGCCCAACAAACCTACCTCAACTAATAGATCCTCTGCACCTACCGTCATTGGCTCCATATTCAAATCCAGTGTGGCTACTTCCGCCACGATGTCTTGGCCTCCTCCCTCGATCAAGGCTTGTTCCACTTGCTGTTGTATCGAGGCAATCGTCGGAGCTGCCACGGTGGGGTCCACATACCCCGTCGACTTCCCGCCTAGGAAGATCAGGACAGCCATCTTCTTGTCAAGTATATAGGGCTGTCCTTTGGGGGCATTCTTCCCGAAGCCTCCCACCCAGGCCTTCAGGGTAGCCGACGCTACTTTCTTAATGGCGGTAGCCTGGAAAAGAGTGTCATTGTAGTCCTTACAACGAAGCCCCGAGGACGGATCATTAACAAAAGTGAATATGACCATATGAAACTTAAAGTTAAGATATGTGACAGTATATATGTCATGAAAGGAACAAACCTGACACCGATATATACTTACTCCGTCCAAAAACTGGCTCACCAACTCGTAGCAAATGGTACAAGCCTTGTGATGCCAGACTATCAGCTCATTGTGGTGGGTAGCGCACGGAGCGTGAGTCCTGCAGACCTCATGCCCGCAGGGGTCCTGGAGGACGGCGTTACATCCCGCCTCCTGACAGTTAGTAGCCTGTAAGTGGAAAAATACATAAGTATCAACGTTATACACTCACAGGGCTACTGTGATACTCCGTTGCATGCCGGAGTAGTCTAAAATTATTGGGCATAATCCACCCCTGAACTCCTTGTGGAAGAAGGTCTATGACCTAAGTAGCTGGTTGGGAACTTCGGTGTACACCGGAGAGGAGAGTATGATCCAACCAAATGTTTTTATACACCCATAATGAGTTTCGAGGAGTAGTATACCACGCCGGAGAACGGGGGAGGATGCCCTATACTTAGACTAGGAAAAGTTATATTAATGTGGAGCGTGTAGCTCCGTCGTACAACCCCCACCCCCCACCCCCCACCCCGACAACTAGAGGAGCGCCCGGATAGCGAGCAAGCACTCCGCCGGAAGACGAAAGGGAAAGCTTCTAGGACCAACTGAAATCGCACCACCTCAGTAGCTGGCGTAGCCAGGCCAGGCCAGGCCCCCCCCACAACTGAAGGTACACCCGTATAGTGAGCAGGTGCTCCGTCCGCTGGCGGAGGGGTAAAACATATGTGAGGAGGGAGAGAAATCAGACCCAAGCACGCCGGAGAAGACCTGAAGCGACTGGAGGGAGGGGTGGCCAACCCCCAACCTCCGACCACGCCGGAGCTCCCCCAGAGCCCGAGGATAAAACATGCGGTCCACCAGTGCTCCCAGCTGTCCCAAACTCCCGTGACCCCCTTGGCTAGGGGGAGGGGGGAGAGGTGCTCGGGTGGTTGCCATAGCAACCGTAAGCTCGGGAGGGAGGGAAGGGGACTGGGACTAGGGCGACCAGAGGCATCACGCGATCGCGTGTGGACCAAGAGGTGAAAATGCAACAAAACCGACTAGGTCAGCGACCACGTGAGCCCGAAAGTACCACGGGGCGATAATGCAACAAAACTGTGGAGAAAGATCTAATGCAACAAAACCGCTTGGGAACTGGTCGCCCTAAATGCTAACCCAACATACAATATGACAAAGAAATAAAAACTTTTACATCGTAAGAAAGAGAGAGAGGGAAAACACGAGTTAGAGAGAAAGAGATGTCCAGGAGGAGTAGGCTAGTTCCGAAGAAACAGCTAATTACTCAAAAGCTAGCCTTAGCCGATACATAGATGGAGGGCAATAGCCAGGGTGCTGGACCAGGAAAAATAAATAATCACTCTAGCGCCTACACACCTAGACAAAGAGACATGCATGCATGAACGAGATCTAAGGTATAGGCTATGAAATCCCTACATACGATGTAAAAGATAATGGGAACTAGTGTAGCACGTGATAAAAAACCCATGAAAGGTAAAAACTATGGAAGATGTCTCGGTATAGAGGACCGGGAAATCTAACCAAACCGATGGCCGCCATGCGCCAGACCAGGCGGCCGTATTTCGGACCTAAAAAACGGTAAATACGGGCCCCTGGCTGACCAAACTAAATCCAGACCTTCCGGGTTACTTAACTTAGCTGCGGCGATAGCTGCGCATTCCATGGTGAAGATAAATCCAAAGGAAATGGCACAAAACACAGAGCAAAGGATGGCACGTGCTACCTAGTTCGGCTAACGAAAAGGATGACCACCAGAGGCGCGGCAGTCGGCGTGGTGCGGGGCGTAGTAGTATTAGTTGCCGTCCCTGCCTATGGATCGGCTCTCTCAGGAAGGGGATTTTGGTGTAGGAGAATTCTAAATGGCAAGAGGTTCGTGGTAGTGGTCTCACTCGCCCCAGATACCATACCGACGCCCTCTTTTATTTAGGGTGAGCGAGTCAGTTATACTGACATCTTCCTGAATTTATTTTTCTCTGGTATATGTTAGCTTCATTTACCTTAGAAATAATGAACTTAAGGATTATTTCACTGGGCGACACGAACCCTCGCCCAGAAATAGATTTTTCCTGTCAAAATCCCTTTTTTATTTTTGTACATAAATATGATACAAATTAAGGCAGCCTTTGTAACTATGCTCCATGTTGTCAGGGGATGTTTTTTCATGTTCGTTATTGTCCGCCACTGTTCTGAAAAATGCATGGTGTTATTTTATTAATTATGCACCTTTTCCATAAATCCTTTAAAAAGTTATACATTACTTCACTGTATCCAATAATGTTGTGTGTATTCCCATATTGTATTATAAAATAACGGGAAATCTAAGCCAGTATTCTGTCTGCGGGGCAGCCAATGTTGTGGTTTGAAATCAGCTGATGGCGAATATGAGTGTTTCCCCACATCGCGATTCTGAGCGAATTCTCTTACTTCTAGTTAGCTTAAACAAATAGCTAGAAACTTGACTTATATGAGACAAGGTTATTTTTCCTTATACAACGTGTTTTTAGGGGGAAATATGAATTGAATATGTCTCATTGTGAATGTGAACTACTTTTTTTTTCTTTAACAGATTATTTTGGCGGCATGTTTATTGCGTAAAAAAATTACGTGATTCCGTTCGCAACTCTCCTTTATATCATCGTAATACAAACTTTACGTTATTTATCTTTAAATCGACGTGAAACCAACAGTAATATGTGTTCTTTCAAGCACAGTAGTTTTGATTAAAATTATTTTATCTAAATTTTATCTACGGTTGCGTTTGATGGTATAAGTTTACTGGAGTTTTATCCTTCTTGCCGATGTACGATAATACTCATTAGCAGCCTGAACAGTTTTCTCAGCTTCAGTTATAACTAGGTTTATATTTAACAGTATATTTCCCGATTGATCTTTGATCCATAGCGAATAAAGTTATTACATTAAGATATCTCTGTTCTATTCTATACATAATCCCATTTATAACAAAAATAGTGTGCTGTAGTACGATGATTGGAATACAAGCTAACAGTGTTATCCAATTTGGTTGTACTTATAAAAAAAAAAAAAAAAAGTGGTTTCTCCTTCGGTCGTTCATGGCTGTACACTTTCACGCAACGAGTATAACGTTAAAACCATACTTTCATCATTCTCTTTTGCTGTTATTGAACTTGTGTAACTAGAAGATGGATAAATTTAGGCTATTGTAATTTGGTCTCTCATAAAATCGGACTATCGTAAGACAAATTATCGTAACTTGAACACTATAGCTGCCTGTACACTGTATAAACCTTATTATATCTTTACATGCTCTAGACACCCAAAGGATTAAAGCTAGGCTTATTTTTCTCTCTATAGTATTTATAATACTATAATGTACTGTACAGTACTACTGTACAGTAAATTCTATAGTACTATACTGCATAAGTATAATTTTACTTATTGCGCCATTGTGGGATTACGGCGCCTTTGATTGGTCTAGAGTTTTGAAAGAAGGTGTGCAGCTGCCGTAGGGTATATAATTGCTTAGCGTCGAAAATTACTTGGCGTCGGCGGCCAGGAACAGAACCCCTGCTGCTAACTGAGGGCCGCCTGTAGTAGTCCCCGGTTATCAGCGGTCTCGGTTAATGGTGCACCATAAAATCGGCAATTTATTACACCATAACAGGCTGAGTTTCGGTTGTCAGTGCCATAAGGTGTCATTACATAATAGAGTTATGGTGCCATAGTTATGCTATGGCACCATAACTCTATTATGGTGCCATTAACAGAGGTGCCATTAACTGAAACTCAGTGCCATAAATTGCCAAGTTTCAGTTAATGGCGGTTTTTGCTTGTCAGCAATAGCCAATAACCAGGACTGCCTGTATTTGGAAATTTCTTAATGTTAACCATTCAATTGCCTAAGCAGTGTCAACAGAATGCCAAAGATTCAATAAAATGAGCACATACTGGATTTTCTAGGAATATTTTATTGTGCAAAAATAACTTGGAGATACAGTCTTCCCCTGGTGTTTATGGGAGATGCATACCACATCCACTCACAAATGCAGAAAAATCTGCTTATTTTGATAGTTCAAACACCAAAGACCTTTCTAAAATGCTTATAACTGCCTACTTTAATAGCTGAAATACCATTTACAGTCTCTCTCTCTCTCTCTCTCTCTCTCTCTCTCTCTCTCTCTCTCTCTCTCTCTCTCTCTCTCTCTCTCTCTCTCTCTCTCTCTCCTGGTTTTATGTGTTTCACATTTATGCGGTCCACTTTGTCATGGATTTTTGTGGAACACATTATTAATGTTTCCACATGGAACTTTCACTAATTTGCGGTTTTTTCCTATTGACCATATCTAAAATTATCACTAATTTGCTGCCTTTATTATTTTTTTTCTGGAGCAACACTATTTATTCACTAATTACTGTATTTTTTCATATTGTGTATATGACTAAATGCTGATGTTTGATGAAAATTATTTACAGCATACTTATAATGTATACTTATGCATCTACATATTAGGCTCATTCCAGGTTAGGCCCCATACTGAGCATAATAGGTCTCTCTCTCTCTCTCTCTCTCTCTCTCTCTCTCTCTCTCTCTCTCTCTCTCTCTCTCTCTCTCTCTCTCTCTCTCTCTCTCTCTCTCTAAGAGTAATGTAAAATGTATTTGAAATGATATTGCTGTAAGGGTGCATGATTGCAGAAGATGGAGAAGATTTAATAAATAGTGACCCCATATAAGGATGATAAAAGCTTGAAGAAGAAGATTGCTGTAAATATTTTTTTATGATAGAGCATATTGTACAATATTTAAAAGAAATATATTCATTACTTATTTGAATTTTATTTTGCAATTAAAGCAGACTAGAAAATAAAATGAAAATAATTAGCAAATATTTTAAATATTGTACAATATGCTTTATTATAAAAAGCTTTAAAGTATGTAATATTATTTCAAATACATTTACATTACCCTCACAGAGAGAGAGAGAGAGAGAGAGAGAGAGAGAGAGAGAGAGAGAGAGAGAGAGAGAGAGAGAATCGTGCACATTATGCTCAGTCTGGGGCCTAACTTGGAGTGAGCCTAATAGATACATAACTACACTATAAGTATACTTTATTAAAAGTAATTGGTACTTCAGCAGCATTACACTTTTAGAGATTCTTCTCGATTTTACGAATACCAGATTTTTCCGTGCTACTTTAACAGACTAGTAGAGTGCCTATAGAGGTCATGATCAAATACAGTGTCAAAATAGGTGTATATATTTGAATTTTACAGATAAACTATGATACCAAAGTCATTAACAATTCTCTCTCTCTCTCTCTCTCTCTCTCTCTCTCTCTCTCCTCTCTCTCTCTCTCTCTCTCTTTCTTAAGGGGGCCGGCCGGCTAATGCCATTTTTTAAGGACAGGACTTTGATATTCATACCACTTAGCCCTTAAACGCCGACTGGACGTATTTTACGTCGACATTTTTGTCTCTCGGGTGCCGACTGGACGTATTTTACATCGACATAAAAGTTTTTTTTTAAAATTCGTGGAAAAATACTTTTAGGCCTACCAGCCGAAAATTCTTGAATCACGCGCTTTGGGGGATGCTGGGAGTTCACGGATCAAGGTGTTGTTTTGTTTACAATCGTTACGCAGGCGCGCAAACGCGAATTTCTTTCTTGCCGCACTAAAAAGTATCTGTGACACATCTCGGAAATTATTTCGTCACTTTGACATAATTTTTGTACCATTTTAAATTAGCCGTTGCATGGATTATCATATATGAAAATGTGCAAATTTTTATTTAGAATACAACAAAAAAATACTCATGATTGTAGCTTTTATCAGTTTTAATATATTTTCAAATAAATAACGATAAGTGCCAAAATTTCAACCTTCGATTAACTTTGACTCTACCAAAATGGTTGAAAAATGCAATTTTCAGCTAAAACTCTTATATTTTAGTAATATTCAATCATTTACCTTAATTTTGCAACTAATTGGAAGTCTCTAGCACAATATTTTGATTTATGGTGAATTTATGAAAAAACTTTTTCCTTACGTCCGCGCGGTAACTCTTCCGAAAAAAATCATACATGCGATTGTGGTAATGTTTGCACCATTTTAAAATTAGCCGTTACATAAAGTTTTATATATGGAAATGTGTGCAATTTCATGCACAATACAACTAAAAACAACACATGGTTGTAGCTTTTATCAATTTTGAAATATTTTCATGTAAAAAATAAGTGACAAATTTTCAACCTTCGGTCAAATTTGACTCTACCGAAATGGTAGAAAAATGCAATTGTAAGCTAAAACGCTTATATTCTCGTAATATTCAATCATTTACCTTCATTTCGCAACAAATTGGAGGTCTCTAGCACAATATTCCGATTTATGGTGAATTTATGAAAAAAATAACATTTTCTTTACGTCCGCGCGGTAACTCTTCCGAAAAATTCATACGTGCGGTTGTGGTAATGTTTGCACCATTTTAAATTAGCCGTTACATAAAGTTTAATATATGAAAATGTGCGCAATTTCATGTAGAATACAACAAAAAATAATTGAAGGTTGTAGCTTTTCTCATTTTTGAAATATTTGCATATAAATCACGATAAATAGAAAAAAAACCACGTTCTGTCAACTTTGACTCTACCGAAATGGTCGAAAAACGCAATTGGAAGCTAAAACTCTTACAGTCTAGTAATATTCAGTCATTTATCTTCATCTTGAAACAAATTCAAAGTGTCTAGCACAATATTTAGATTTATGGTGAATTTAAAAAAAAAAAAACTTCCCTCCGCGCGCGGATTCTCCGCCACAAATCTCCGAAATGCGTACGTCCCATTCTCGGAATATTTGCTCCGTTTCATATTAGGCATTTCATAGACTTTTATATATGAAAATGTGCGCAATTTCAAACGAAAAATATTTGAAGGTTGTTGCTTTTCTAATTTCCGAAATAATTACATATAAATAAATATATATACAAAAATTTGACATTCGGTCAACTTTAACTTGTCAGATATGGTCGAAAACTGCAATTGTAAGCTAATACTGTTAGTAATATTCAATCATATGTCTTCATTTTGAAAGAAATTGGAAGTGTCTAGGACAATATTTAGATTTATGGTGAATTTTTGAAAAAAATATTTGTTCATGTCCGCGCGTTACGAATTCATGCATTATTTTGTGATAATATTTTCTCTGTGTTGCTTTTATTGTTTTATAATGTGTTATATACCAAAATGATCGCAATTTAGTGTACATTACAACGAAAAAAAAGTAACTAGTTACCTTTAACCGTTTTGCGCACAGCGCGATTTGAATACAATTATATATGAAATTTTGTTTTTGTGCTATCATATATCGCATTATTTATACAGGTACTATTCTACTTACAACCAAGTTTGGTTCCGACCCACTGGTTGTAAGTCAGAATGGATGTAAGTCGAACCTTAGAAAGTGGCCAACGTACTGGGTAGGGTATACTATCAAACCTTTGCTATATAAAAGTGCCTACTTAGTACTGTAATGTAATGTACAATCATTATTTCAATCTTTTTACCATAATGTACTTCTTCCAATACATTTTAATCATTTATGTAATACAGTGTTCCCCCGTATTTGCGGGGGATGCGTACCAGACCCCCCCGTGAATAGTTAGAATCCGCAAATGTTTGGAACCCCTATAAAAGCGCTAAAAACAGCCTATTTTGTTAGTTAAAACTTAAAAAAAACCACTAAAAATTTTCATACTTGGTTTTTTTAATAGTTTTATCACAAAAAGTGTATTTTATGATGAAATTGATCACAAAAACCAGGAATTTGTGGATATTTCTCATAGAAAAATATCGCGAATGCGCGAATTTTCCGCTAATAATGCGGGGAAACGTTCTCGAGAGAAATCCGCGAATCCGGAGAACGCGAATACGGGGGGTCCACTGTAGTATATATCACGTACAATCAGGCATTGAGTTTCAATGGGGTTAGGTTCTTGCATGCATGTCAGAAGTCGATTCTTACGTAAATTGGTTTGCAATTCAGTCTACAGTACAGTTAATACCAAATGATGCTGCAGATAGGGCCGAGTAACTCAAACTGATGCTGCCTGAGTGATGAGAGTTCTCATGAGATGGCGCAGTGCCAAGTAACTCAATGGTCAACTGTCTGAAGTAAGGTTGTAAGTACGAGTGGTCGTATGTCGAGTAGGTTGTAAGTCAGATAGTGCCTGTATATGATAATGATAATTTTTTTTCATTTCTGATGGTTGCATACTATACTTCAGCCAATGACAAAAAAAGGAGCCAAAAATGAACTCTTAATCTTGAAAACTAAGCGTTCTGTGATTTTTTGAAAAAAATATTTTTTTCGCTTCCGCACTCACTCCGAAACACCTCCGGCACATATGAGACAATTTTTATTTTACTGCTTTGGCGTTTAAGGGTTAGTAAGGTGACTTGGGACATCTCCAAACTGCATATGATTTTTGCCTCTGACCTTCGGTTTTGTGACGCCAGGACGATTTATCCCGAAAATAACCATTTTTGAAATTCTATCGCCTCCCTTGATATTTAATATTAAGACCTGGGATTACTACCATATATAGAACTCCAATGGAATGAAGAGTTTTTTTTATAAGTCATTTTTTTGCTAGATATGAGTTTTTAATTATGGTAAAAAAATAAACCCTATAAATCAAGAAAAAAAATTTATATAAAAAAAAGAAAAAACAAAAATTGGAAAAAGGGCTTTATTTGATTGTTCTATAATGTCTTTCTGAGTTATATTCCAAATTCCAATGTTATAGCTTTAAAACTAAGTGAGAAGATAGATTTTGAAGGTCAATAAGTATAGTTTTGAGATACGGGCGTTCAAAGTTTTCCTTTGTAGTTTTGTAAAGAGAATGTTTATAAATATGTAATGATTATTATGAATGTATATTTCTTTTTTGTGTTAATAATCCAAAACTTATTTATCATAATTTAATCATAAATGATGATCCCTTTGCTCATACATCGTAGCCTGGGGCACTGCGTGAGGCAAGACGGGGTATTCCTTCCTACGCAACTCTCTCTCTCCTTCACTAACTCGACTTATTACAGCAAATTTTCTTCTTCTGTATGTTAGTGAGATGTTTTCCTTGTATTTTCCTCTTTGGCATGATGAAATTCTTGCCGAAACAATGACAAACAAACGTAAATGCAAGAGAATGTCAGAGGTGAAACTCGAAGGTGTAGTACTTTCTTTTTACAAAGGCATTTTAATAAATCATGATTATTATGAATTTCATACTCCTTTTTGGGTGTTAATAAACCAAAACTATGTTATTTATCATAAATGAAGATTCCTTTGCTCAAAGATTGTAGCCTTGGGCACAGTGTGACGTGTGTGTCAGGCAAGACGGGGGCGTTACTTACTACGCAACCCTCCCTCTCTTCACTAACTACGCTAATATCGTGTATATTATGATATTCTGTAATCATATTTGAGCGATTTTTCTTCGTCTGTATGTTAGCAAGATGTTTTCCTTGTCTTTTCCTCATTGGCATCATGAAATTCTTACCAAAACATAGATAAACATATGTAAAAGCAAGCGAATGTCAGAGGTGAAACTTGAACGTGTAGACTACCTGAGGTTTGTGCTCACACTGAATCATGGTTGAACTTGGTAGCTGACTGACTCCCTTCTGCGACTCATGGAATCTTTACAGATGCCATTTCTCACAATTTCTTTGACAATAATTATCAAAATTTATGATAACAGAAGAAATATTGCATTTTCTTGTACGGATCAATGTTTTAGGCTTATTGAGTTACGTTTACTAATTACCCTGTAACTATGGAAATAAGAGGATTTTGATTAAATATTTTGTATACGTATTCTCAATTGCCATATGAAGCTCCATGAATTTTTCATGACTGCATTTTTTGCCCAATACCCCCATATATATATATATAAGGGTTCCGGCCGGCACCCTTAAAGCGAGCTTTCGTCTGGAGCTGCCAGACATCCTTGAGCTGGGAAGCTGAGAGTGGACTGATCTTGGTGTGGTGTCAGTCCTCCTTTTATTTGAGGTTGACAGTAGGAGGTCTGCCCAAGCTGAGCTGCTATTGGCAGGTGGCGGTGAGTCTTCGTTTTCATTGGTGGCTTGAGCCAGGTCTCAAGCCACTTTCTCCGAGTCAATGGTTGCGATGCTGCAGGTTCTGCAGCCGTCTAGACCTCCTGAGCGGCGCGATAACGTTGATGGGCATTGCGCTATACTGCGTGACGTCACGGCTAATTTGATTTCCATCAGCTGCAGGAGTACCTCATTCGGGGGCGTTGTCTTCCATGGAGTTGTCGTGATCGGTAGTGTCATTGTTGGTGGCAGGTCTTCTCATACTCGTAGGGAGGAAGAGTTCTTCCTGCGTCATATTCAGTGTAGGTTTTATTTACTGGATGAGAAGCCCCTCCAGCAGGTGCAACCGACGACGGGCATCAGGGGCCTTCCCGATGATCTTCGTGTTCTGTATGATGACATCCCAGGAGAGGGCTTCTTACAAATGACCAAACAACTCTCTCTCTCTCTCTCTCTCTCTCTCTCTCTCTCTCTCTCTCTCTCTCTCTCTCTCTCGCTCCTCTTCTCCTCCTCTCTCTCATCTCTCTCTCTCTCTCTCTCTCTCTCTCTCTCTCTCTCACGCAACTCTCGAAGACGTTGTCAAATGCAACTACCATATCACTCCTCCATCTTAGGAGTATCCCTCGTTAATTTAACTTCGGATTTCTAAAGTCTTCTCATGTGACTTACAGAGCTAGTGTTCAATACTGTAGGTTGGGTTTTGTTCAGTTGGTGTACATTCATGTCATTTGAAGTTCAAAAGTTTTAATGCTCCTTTCTTCTCGTTTTAGAACAACCAGTTGCAAAAGCTCCAACTCCATCTACTAGCTTGCCCGCAATATCATCGGGTGAGAGTTTGTTTAGTAATATTACAGCTACTACTTCTACACCATCTCTAACTCCAGCTTCCACATCATTACTTGGTAAGTAAAGTACTAATGTGTATTACATCTGGTATCTATCTAAAATGAATATTTTCTTTTAGGTAGATATGGCATTTTAACTTTTAATATTTTTTAGGCTGCTAGTAATTTCATTTTTGTTTTCTTTGTATTTAATATTGCTTTTCTGTATCAGTTGGTTTTAGTCATGGTTATTATACTTTAAATTATGTCCTGTGGTTTTGTAAAACAAGGAAGGGTATCAGATATTTAATTTAAATTTTTCCAAAAGCTTTCAAAAAGCCAGAATAAAAATAGTGTGATATTTTCTTTCCAATTATTATCTGAAATAAGTACAGTTGTTTCTAATGAGTTAACTGTTGTAAGTTTACTGCTGCCTGACTTATAGTAAGACCCATCATTTCTTACTTACAGTATTATTATTATTATTATTATTATTATTATTATTATTATTATTATTATTATTATTATTATTATTATTATTATTATTATTATTATTATTATTATTATTATTATTATTATTATTAATTGCAGGTCCACAATAATATCGCAAGTGAAGTATGAAGTCTTTAATTAAAGACTTTATACTTCACATGCAATATTATTGTGGGACCTGCAATCATTGCCATCATTTTCGACATGGAAAATTCTTCTTCTTCTTCTTCTTCTTCTTCTTCTTCTTCTTCTTCTTTTCTTCTTATTCTTCTTCGTCTTCTTCTTCTTCTTCTTCTTCTTCTTCTTCTTCTTCTTCTTCTTCTTCTTCTTCTTCTTCTTCTCAATAATAAAAAAAATGTTATGAGTGTGTGTATAATTTTTAAAACTCTTAACAAAAAGCTTTCGAACCCTTCACTGGGTTTATCTTCAGTCCAATTTAACAATTAGATACACCAGGTACTGAGGTGAATTTAAAAAACAAACGAGCTAACGACTGGTGTCAACAATCTTCAACGACTTGTTTGTTTTTTAAATTCACCTCGGTACCTGGTGTACCTAATTGTTCATTTGGACCGAAGATGAACCCAGGAAAGGGTTCGAAAGCTTTTTGTAAAGAGTTTTAAAAATTATACACAGACTCGTAACATTTGTTTTATTATTGTGGACCCCTTAGAATAATATTATTATTAACTGAAAATATCAGTAAACTATATTACCTAAAAGGTACCATAAAAATGCTTTCATCTAAGTAAGAGAGAGAGAGAGAGAGAGAGAGAGAGAGAGAGAGAGAGAGAGAGAGAGAGAGAGTGTGTTTAGCTCTATTCTCTCAAATATTAATCCATGTACAGTTCCCTCCATGAATTTCGATACACATCGTATGGATATTGGTAAGCCATACTTGAACTGTTATGGTAATAGTGCAGAGGGCGGTTACAATGTATCTGGGGCTGTTTTGTTTTGTCTTGTTGCAAACTTGATTGTCTGGAAGTATCTCGATGACAGTTTGTTCTCATTAATTTTGTCTAGTAAGTCCATTGTAAAAAACAAGCAACATTGTAATAATAAAGTTTTATTGTAAGAATACTATTGATATGATGAGCTTCAAAGTACAGTACACAAAACTAAAATTAGGATAACAACAATCTCTGTAAAAATAATTTTGTTCATGAATCTTACCTGCCAGATATATATATAGCTGTATTCTCCGAAGTCCGACAGAATTTCAAAACTCCCGGCACACGTAGTGGTCGGCCAGGTGGTAGTACCCATTCCCGCCGCTGGGAGGCGGGCGTAAGGAACCATTCCCATTTTCTGTCAGATATTTTCTGTCGCCGGTGCAGACAACAAGTGTTTTCTGCACCTCCGTCATTGGATTTTGGAACTTTTGGTCACTTGAGTATCCCGATTGATTTTTGGTTATTTGATTTGGATCGGTGGTTAGGCATACGCTAATTGTGGATTGTTTTTATTTTGGCTTGATTTTTCCTTAAACTTACGATGTCTGGATCTAGTTCGACTAGGCCAGAGTATGTTGTGTGGAAGAATGCAAGGTTAGGCTACCGAAAACTTCGGTAGACCTTCATACAGTGTGCGCGAATTGTAGGAAACATGTTTGTATGTTTGATGACTGTTGCAACGAGTGTGAAAATATGTCTGATTCTGCGTGGAAGGCTTATGAATCATAGGTACGTAAACTAGAACGTGATAGTGTAAGGAGGTCTTCCTCCAGGCGTGTAACACAAGTTACCCGTCCAGTAGAATTTATCCCTCCAAAGACCTGTGATGCCTTCGGGCCCTACAATAGTGTCTTTGGAGGGTAATACCCTATCTGTGATTCTTAAATCTTTGCGTAGCCTGGAATCATGTTTGCATTGGAAAGTTTTAGTAGTGTAGTGAAGTATAGTGATAATGCCATGAGTGTTCATTCTATCGCGTAAGCGTATAATTTCTCATTGACAAAACACTACCGCATGATGGCTCTCCCTAACTCGGCAAGGCAGAATGTAGTAGGGAGGTAGCTGTCCAAGTGTCTAAAATACTCTACGTTTGTTCATAAAACTTACCAGTCCACATATAATATATATATATACATATATATATATATATATATATATATATATATCTATTATATATAATATTCTATATATTATATATATAATATATATATATAATATATATATTCATATATATATAATATATATATATAATAGATAATATAATATATATATATATATATATATATATATATATATATATATATATATATATAATATATATATATATATATCTGCCGGGTAAAGGTGAACAAGCGTTGTTGTATCATAGTAATATTATTTTTGCCCTTACGTCATATTACTATCAAGCGGTTGTATGGTTCAAGTTATATACTCATACCATAGTTACTCCTACGGAGGACAACCGAGAGTACGATTAGTCTTATTACATTTAATCGGTTCTCCCTGCAACTATTCAGGGGTTGCCGGTTTCCCTATTTTTTAAACATTTAAGGTATTGTTATGACAATACCAAGTTAGCCTTTTATATTTAGCAAATTCAGTTCGCTTAAATATACCAGTTTGATGGTTTTTTGTTTCTGCTCTAGAATGATAGTAAACCTATTCATTCATAGAATGTGTAGTGGCACTCAGGCAGAGCAGTGCGAGAACGACGAACGTTCTCTGAGTCTGCTGTCACTAATGCCAGTGCTCAGTTCCAGCTGATTGTCTGCCATGCGTGGTAGGTTACGTCTCGCTCTCTCCTGCGGGATTGATGGACTAACCATATTTCTACCCTACATCACGGCCTTAGCCTCGGGTTGAGGGGAATTCTAGCATACATGACTGAACATCTTCACTTTGCGAGAATTTTTCATAAAAAAAAAAAAAAATAAATAAATAAATAAATAAATATATATATATGTGTATGTAGTATATGTGTATATATATATGTATATATATAATGTGTGTGTATGTATATATATGTGTATTAGACCTTTTTCGGTTCTGTTTACCGCAAGGTAACAGAATTCTGTCCGAGTCTACAGCGGCATAGCACACATGATTTCCCTCGAAACAAGAATGATGTGCAAGAGATGCCAGTCAATTAGCTCGCTGAGACTTCACTCCCCCCTCGCTCGATTATGAGGGGACTCCTTCCGCTGCCAAATACGACAGCAACCGAGTGGACGCTCGCAGTATGCTCAGCTGGACGCTTGGCTGGACGCACACGTAATGCTTCTTCAGACATTCGCCGAGAATCAGAGAATAGTAATGGATCTCAGGAAGGAGACTTTTAGGAAGAAACAAATGAACAATCTTTTACAGTGTCTTCAGATTACTCCTGTTTAAGTGAAACGCAGCCTTATTAGGGAAGGAAACATGCTCGGTGAGGGAATGAATGAATTGCAGGGGACCATTTCCTCGCTGGAGAAGTTTGTTTTCCCTGAATAGACTGAAATTCACACCTCTCCAGTTTTTCCTGCAGAAAAAATGGACTAGCATAGATTGATCTAGAAATGATTCTGAACATCTCTCATAGTCAAGATTCGTCTATAGGTGATGTCATGGCTCATAATCTCATAGAATTCGAATCTTGAAAGATTACTTTTGTGTTCTTTCAGAGACGTCCTCCCCGCGCAGGAGTTGGAACTCTCGGAGGGTCTCGCTCCCTCTGAGGAGAACGAAGACGCTATATGTCGCACAGGCGGCCGTCGTCTTTGGTTCCTCGGAGGGGGACGCTTCTCGTCCGTTAGCTCCCTTCTGCTTTGCGGTCGTCTCCTGGGCAATTGGAAGACTTTCCGCCGTAAAAGAGAGCTAAGATGTATGATGTATGTCGCACAAGTGGCCTTCGTCTTTGGTCTCAGGGAGGGGGACGCTTCACGTCCTCTCTTTTCTGCTGTGTTGCGATCTTCACCGGAGAGGACGTCTTCCGACGAGTATGCTTTTGAGCGCTTCGGTCGCTCCAAAGATATATCCTTGGCGGTCCATGTGAGAAGGAGGAGGGCTTCCCCTCGCCCATCGTCTTCTCAAAGGATCAGCCCTTTGCCTGAGAAGGAATGTTCTCCAACGAAAAGGATGATTGTGTCTTTGCAACAACAACTTGTTTCGTTGATTGCAGTGAGAAAGGCAAAGCCACATCGCGAGAGGAAGGATGATAGGCTGCCAATCAAGAGTCCAGGCAGTCCCCTTCTCCTTCTCCTCGTTCCGCTCTTTCGCCAGTTGCCTTGCTCTCTAGATTTCATGCAGCTCTCCAGAGGTTGTCTAGAGAGCATGGTTACCATCTTCCCGAACGTGTGTCAGTTGAGAAGAAGAAGAGGTCTTGGTTCAATGGCTTCGAGCCTCTTTTGAAGAATAGTTTCAACCTGTGGCCCCTCAGTCTCCTCCTTCGCAATTGTTATCTTCGAAGGACGACTGGCTCATTCATGCCTCCACTCAAACGTGGTGTCTGAAGGATTTTCAAACAACTTAATCGTTGGTGAAGTCCCTGGGACTACTGGTGAATTTCGAAAGTCACATCTGGATCCCAACCCAATCCATTGTGTATCTGGGGATTCAGAATGGATTTCAGTGGCTTTTCGAGCTTTTCCGTCCCAGGGACTCGCAGCAAGGCTTAGACAAAGTGTCAGCCTTCCTAAGGAAAGATTCGTGCTCGTGAGGGAATGGATGAGTCTAACTGGGGACCATTTCCTCGCTGGGAGAAGTTTTGTTTCCTTGGGGGGAGACTGCACCTCAGACAGTTTACAATTTTTTCTCAAGTACAATTGGAAAGAAAACAAGAATCTACACATGATCTTGGAAATTTCAGGAGAGGTAAAACATCACTTGAAATGTTGGCTAGATCCAGTGTAGCTGTCGGAGGGCGTGTCTCTCAAGCTTCAGAACCCCGACCTAGTGTTGTTCTCCGATGCGTCCACCACGGGATGGGGAGCATCATTAGGGGGAAAGAAGTGTCAGGCACCTGGAGAGGGGAACAAGTGTCCTGGCACATAAACCTAAAGGAAATGGCAGCCATCTTTTTGTACATGAACTTTCCTGTCAGACATATTCTTAGCTTACGTCTCTGACGTCACGACAGAATTCAAAACTCGCGGCAAACGCGACAGGTAGGTCTGGTGATCTACCTTACCCGCCGCTGGGAAGCGGGTGTAAGAACCAACATACCTTTCTTGCCAGATTTTTTCTGTCGTCGGTGTCGACCACACCTGTTGTCGGTACCTCTTGACAGTTGGATTCTTTTCTCGTTTTCGCCCTGGATTGTTTCTACGGACTTTTGGTGAAGTACCCAATCTTTTGGCCTGGCATTCGCGATTTGTGGACAGTTATTTGACTTTTCTTTGGATTTTTCTTTAAATTCATGATGTCTGATGTTGATACTAAGAAAACTGCTATGTTTAGAGTTTGTTGTATGACTGAGTGTAAGGTGAGGTTACCGAAAGCTGCGGTAGACCCTCACACAGTATGTTTGAAGAGTAGAGGGAATGAATGCACCTTTAATAATCCTTGTAATGAATGTGAAAAGCTGAATGAGGATGAATGGAAGTCTTTGTCTTCCTACTTGAGGAAGCTTGAAAAGGATAAAGTTAGGAAAGCTTCTTCTAGGAGCAGTAGTAGATCTCGTATTAGCGAGTTGGATATAGATATAATCCTATTTTAGAAGTAGCTCCTTTGTCAGTTTCAGCTCCTGCTCCCTGCACCGAAGCCGAAGATGCGCCTTCGGAAGTGGCCTCCATGAAAGCCACCATTCGCAGTATGGAGATGAAAATTAAACATTTAGAAGGTAAGAGTGATTCCAATAGTGATTTGTGCAGTGAACCCAGTGCAGTGGAGGGTGCGTCTGATCGGCTCCCTAATGCTTCCAGGCCTAGACCTCTTCCAGACTCCCAGCCCCAGTGGAGGAGGAAAGTCGAAAGCCGCAGGAAGGTTAGGGAGCATCCACACCGTCAGTCGTCCCCTCGTAGCTCCTGTTGATCGTTCCCAGGCTACCTTGGATCGCTCCAAGAGAGAAATATTGCGCCAATGCTTCTCGTCTTCGCCTCGCCTTCTCCTAAACGAGGATGGAGCTCTTCGGAAGCTCGCCCTTCGAAGAGAGCCTGGAACGCTCCCTGCGCCCGTCCATCCAGCCCTGAAGTTTTTTTGGAAGAGCCTGAGGTGGAAGCGAAGAAACGTAAGAGATCTATGGAGTATCGTTCCCCGAGCAGAGATCAAGCCTCATCACCTGTTCAAGAGTTTGTGAATTCTCCTGCAAGGGTGTTGGCTAACCTTCAGGCGCAGATTTCGGCTCTGGCTGGCTCTCTCTGCGTGTCGTCTCGTCGTAGGAAGGACGTCTCGCTTCCTGTAAAGAAGTCCAGGCTCCCCTCTCCTGACTCTTCGCTATTCGACGGAAGCGGCCCGCTCACCTGTGCGTTCAGAGTCTCGCAGGAGACTTTCTGCTTCGGACAAGATCCCATCTGCGTCCAAGCGCCATTCGCCTGACAGACAGGATGTCTTTGTTTCTCCTTCAGACAAGGAGCAGGCTGCTCGTAGGAGATCTTCGCCCTACAGACGCTCTTCTCGAGACAGGATCGCTCCCCTTGATAGGCACCAAGAGCCTAGTAGGCGCTACTCGCCTCGTAGCCGCTCCTCGTCTCGCCTCGTAGCCGCTCCTCGTCTCGCCTCCACTCTCCTGTTGACAAGCGCCCTAAATCGGACAGGCGCTCTTCGCTGGACAGGCGTCAAGAGCCTGTTAGGCGCGTTTCTCCTGCCAGGCGCTCTTCACCTGACGTTCACACTCCTCGAGTCAGGCGCCGAGATCATGGCAGACGCTTCTCCCCTGGTAGGCGCTCTCCCAGTGGGCGCTCGTCGCCAGAGAGCCTCTCACCTCGTTTCAGGCGCCAAGAGCCTGGTAGCCGCTTTTCTCATGGCAGACGCTGTTCGCCTGGTAGCCGCTCTCCTTTGGATAGGCGCCAAGAGCCTGATAGAAGTTTTTCTTCAAACAGGCGCTCTGCTCCTGACAGTCACCTTACTCCTGTTAGGCTCCAAGAATCTGGGAAACGCCCTCCTCAAGACAAGAAGGATTTTGCGAGTAAGCAAGTTCCAGAAGTTTTGTCTCCAAGAGTCAAACCTCACTCTTCTAGAGACTTTTCTAAAGGTAGACGCGCCTCTAAGGATCATGAGGGCTCTTCTGATGACGAAGAACAGGATCCCTTAGAAGAAGAAGGACCAAAAGACTCCTCTGTTTCCTCGTATAAGAGGTTAACAGATTTGCTCCTTCAAGAGTTTGGAGATATCCTTTCTCCTGTGGCTCCTCCTTCTCCTCTTTCTTTGTTCTCCACTTGGAAGACTTCGAAGGTTTCATCTTGTGTAAGGATGAAACCGACTATTTCTATGAAGAAGGCACTTAGAGGTTTTGGGGAATGGCTCCTTACTAAGGAAGAGAAAGGGAAGACTGTTTTCTCTTTCCCTCCGTCTAAACTGACTGGCAGATTAGGATTCTGGTACAAATCAGGGGAACCTTTAGGCCTTGCTCTCCCTTCTTCTGCTGACTCGGACTTCTCTTCACTGGTGGATTCCGCTTGTCGATCTGCCCTCCTGTCTGCCAAGACTACGTGGGGGATGAACGAACTTGACCACCTACTGAAGGGAATGTTCCGAGTCCTGGAAGTTTTCAACTTCCTTGACTGGTCTTTAGGAGTTCTGGCTAAGAAGACCCAGACCCAGGATTCCCTGTCTCCTGAAGATCTTAATTGCGTCCTCACTTGCATGGACAAAGCAGTGAGAGAGCGCTCGAGTGAAGTCTCTTCACTGTTTGGAGCCGGAGTGATAAAGAAGCGGTCGGTTTTTACTGTTCGTCTCACGAAGGCAGTTTCGCATGCACAAAGGGCCTCACTTCTTTATGCTCAGCTTTCTCCTCTGCTTTTTTCCCAAGAAAAAATCATTCAGGATGTCTCGAGGTGCCCTTTCAGCCAAGGCTACTCAGGACATGTTAGCCCAGTCGGGCAGGAAACCTCGCTCTGTCTTCCAAACCAAGACCAAGAAAGAGACTCCTCTGAGGCAGGAGCCCTTTCGAGGAGGACCCACTGCCAGAGTTTCTTCAACCAGAGGATCTAGACCTTTTAAGAGAGGTAAAACCTTCTCTAGGTCAATCAGAGGTAAGAAATAGCGATCAAGGACTCCAGACATCAGTGGGTGCTAGACTACTGAAATTTGCCGATGTCTGGGCCCACAAAGGGGCAGACAATTGGTCCCTATCGATTGTCAGCAAAGGATATCTCATTCCCTTCTCGTCAAGGCCACCATTGACGACGACTCCGAGGGAGTTTGGTGGCCAGGTACAAGGACCCCATCATGAATCAAGCCCTTTCTCTAGAAGTAGATCTGCTAGAGAAGGAGGCTATAGAACTAGTGGAAGATCCCCGCTCTGCGGTTTTTACAACAGCTATGCCTAGTTCCGAAGAACTCAGGAGGATGGAGACCGGTTTTTTGGATGTGAGCGCCCTGAACGTCTTTGTGGAAAAGAGGAAGTTTGCCATGGAGACGACTTCCTCAGTGTTAGCGGCTCTTCGTCCAGGGGACTGGATGGTGTCACTAGACCTTCAGGACGCTTACTTTCATGTGCCGATCCATCCTTCTTCACGGAAGTATCTGCGATTCTATGATGGGAGGAAACATCTTCCAATTCAAGGCCTGTGCTTCGGCCTGTCGACTGCACTCCCCAAGTTTTCACGGGGTTTAATGAAAAAACGTGGACGCAGTGGCTACATTTGGAGGGAGTGAGGGTGTTCGCTTTATCTCGGACGACTGGCTTAAATTCAGAGCAGAGTAGAGTCCTCAAGAAAGAATGTAGGAGGTCTGGAGGGGGGGGGACCTTCACAAAAGGGACCCTTACATTGGCAAGTTCTCTGGGGACTTCTGGTGAACTTCCAGAAGGCTCCATTAATCCCCAGTCAAGAGCGGATCTATCTGGGGATTTCGGATAGTTTTTCTCTGGCTTTTCGGGCTTTTCCGTCGCCACAAGAGGATAGCTCGTTTTGCTACGAGAAACTAACGACCTTCCTAGAAGACAAAGATGCATGCACCACGCGGAGGGAGGATGGAGTCTTGCTGCTGGGGAACAACACTCCTCGTTGGAGGCCAATTCGTTTCTCCTAGGGAAAGGTTGCAATTCTCAGAGGCCTCTACAGTTTCTTCATTCCTATACCAGAACTGGAGGCGTCTCTCCCTCCTAGATCTGGAGTTCTCCTTCAAGAAAATCTCAAAGGGGAATCAAGAGGGGTACCTTCGGTGGTGGAACAAACCCACTCCGTTTTGTGGAAGGAATAGTCCTCTGTTTACATGACCGAACTCCCCAACCCTATGGGTTTGTTTTCCCGACGTGTCGGAAGCAGGTTGGGGTAGCGAGGACGCTCGGGGACAAGAGAAGTGCTCAGGCACTGGAAGGGGGATCAGGTGTCCTGGCACATCAACAAGAAAGAGTGATGGCAGTCTGGATTGGCATTGAAAGCCTTCGAGCCCCAACGTCCGAAATGCAGTAGTTCAGGTCAATTCGGGACAAACAACCAACACCACAGCCTTGGCATACATCAAAAAATAGGGGGGGACCACACTCCGTTTTCCCCTGGTAACGAAAACAGCCTAAGGGATCTTCTGCTGTGCTCTCAAACAAGGAAGATCAGTCTTCTCACCAGATTCCGTACAGGGAGAAAGGAACGTCAGGGCCGATCTCCTGAGCAGGAAGAATCAACTCCTCCTTCCGAGTAGACCCTCCACTCAGAAGTATGCCAAGACCTGTGGAGAAGATGGGGCAGGCCTCACATCGACCTCTTTGCAACAGCAAGGAACGCAAGGATCGAACTTTACTGCTCCCCGATCTCAGACCCAGGAGCAGTATCAGTGGATGCGTTTCTCCTAGATTGGACAGGTCGAGATGTCTACGCCTTTCCCCCCTTCAAAGTACTGGGACAAACCCTCAAGAAATTTGCTATCTCGGAGATGACAAGAATGACGCTAGTAGCTCCGTTCTGGCCCGCCCGCCCAAGATTGGTTCACGAGTACTGGAATGGAAATGGTTGGTGGACCTTCCAAGAGCACTTCCACAAAGACAAGATTTTGCTCAGACAACCCCACTTCGACAGGTATCACAGAAACCTCCCCGCTCTCAATCTGACTGGCTTTCGACTGTCAGAAGTCTTGTCAGAGCGAAGGGGTTTTCGACAAAAGCTGCTAAGGCTATCGCCTCAGCTAGAAGACCTTCGACCCTTAAAGTCTACCAGTCGAAGTGGGACGTCTTTCGCCGGTGGTGCAGGAACCAGAAGTTTTCTCTTCCAGTACCTCTGTGACTCAGATCGCAGATTTCCTAGTTTTCCTAGAGAAAAATGCGGTTTGGCAGTATCTACCATCAAAGGATACTGGAGCATGCTGGCTGCAGTGTTCAGACATAGGAACTTAGATCTTTCGAATAACAAAGATCTGCATGATCTATTAAGATCTTTCGAAACTGCCAAGAAAAAACTTCGAACGAAGTTCCAAAGTTGGAATCTGGACGTGGTTCTTCGTTTCCTGAGGTCCTCTAGGTTTGAGCCACCACATTTAGCCTCCTTCAAAGATCTTACGAGGAAAGCTCTATTTCTCATGGCTTTAGCATCCGCTAAAAAGGTTAGTGAGATTCATGCCCTAGAAGGAAGGGTAGGTTTCAAAGGAGATTCCGTGATTTGTTCCTTCCTTCCTTCGTTTTTTTTTAGCAAGAATGAGAACCCCTCAAAGCCTTGGCCAAGAAGCTTGAGGTTCGTGGTATTATCTGCCCTAGTAGTGGAAGAACCCGAAAGAAGTCTTTGCCCTGTTAGGAGTTTAAAATACTACCCCCAGAAGAAGAAAACCCTTAAGGGCATTGAGGACAGACTGGATGGTGCTCTGTAAAGGACCCCAGCAGACCATTGTCGAAAAATAGCGCTGTCTTTCTTCATTAGAAGTCTTGTGAAAGAAGCACCATAGATCTTTGTAATGAAGAACATTTCAAGCTCCTAAAAGTCAAGGCTCATGAAGTGAGAGCCATTGCCACTTCCTTGGCCTTTAGTAAGAATATGTCTCTTCAGAAATCTGATGAAAACTACATTCTGGAGATGTAATTCAGTATTCGCCAACCACTACCTTAAAGACGTCAGTATTACGTTATGACGAGTTGCTTTTCGCATTAGCCTGTACGTATCGGCGGATTCGGTGCTGGGGGCAGGGAGCTGGAAAACATATCCTTAGTAGTGTTTTTTTTCCCTTGTTTTTGGTAATTGAGTTCATATGGGTTTGTATAAAAATGATGCAGGTAGGCATCTTTTTTCGTTTTGTAATACTAATAACTTTAGTTTGGTTAGGTGATCGGATTTGATTTGAAGCTCCCTGCGTTGGTAGTGGACAGGTTCTGTCATAGAAGAGGGCGAACCCCCATTGACATGATCCGACTTGGATTCTACTAAGTAAGCGGATATCAAGTCCCGTTAGTAGACCCAAAGAGTCTTTTCAGCTGTAGGTCACGCCCTCGCTGTAGCTCTTATGGCTATGCAGACTAATAGACAGTACCTATGAAGTCTTCAGCCTAAACAGGTAAGAAAACCAAGGTTATTTTTTTTATCCTACAACAGGTGTTGTTTACCTTTTCTTTGTTATTTTCTGTCTTGTACCCTCCACCAAGGGTGACAGGTATAAGAGAGAAAAAATCTGGCAAGAAAGGTATGTTGGTTCTTACACCCGCTTCCCAGCGGCGGGTAAGGTAGATCACCTGACCTACCTGTCGCGTTTGCCGCGAGTTTTGAATTCTGTCGTGACGTCAGAGACGTAAGCTAAGAATATGTCTGCCAGGTAAGTATGTACAAAACTTTATTGTAAAATAACAATATCATTTTTAGCTCTCCAGTTTTTCCAAGAAAAATTCTCTCATCGAATAGTCCAAGTCAACTCAGACAACACCACAGCTCTGGCATACTTGAAGAGTAGGGAGGAACACAGTCTCGGTCCCTTTTTGCTCTGGCAACAAAGGAGAATCTTGCTGCTGTGGGCCAAGGGAACTGGACTTGACTCATGATCCTTACGAAGTTTGTAGCAGGAGTAGAGAACGTCTGGGCAATCTCCTCAGCAGACCGGAGGTCAACTTCTGCCAACCGAGTAGACTCTGCATCAGGAGGTATGCCAAGAGCTGTGGGGTGGGGGTTATGGGGACGCCCGCTCTGTGGATATCTTTGCGACGGTTCCAGAACGAAGAGGCTTCCACTGTACTGCTCCCCAGTACTCGACCCAGCTGCAGTGACGATAGCACACTTCTCTGGGACTGGACGGGGATGGACCTGTACCCGACGGCCTTTTCCCGTTCAAGATCTTAGGGGAAGGTCATGAGAAAGTTTGCGGCATCGAAGGGACGAGAATGACTTTGTTCGCCCCGTTCTGGCCTGCGAGAGAGTGGTTCACAGAGGTCATGGCCTTCGTAGTAGACTTCCCTAGGACGCTTCCAGTAAGGACAGATCTACTCAGACAGCCCCACTTCGAGAGGTACCATAGAAGCCTCTTCGCTCTGAGTCTGACTGCATTCAGACTATCCAAAAGTTTTGGCCCGGAGCGAGAGGCTTTTATACGTCAATGGCGAAAGCATCGCCAGTGCAAGAAGAGCGTTTTCCAACGCAGTGTACCAATCGAAGTGGACAGTCTTCAGGAGTTGGTGCATAGAAGAACAAGGCATTTTCCTCCACCACGACCTCTGTGAGCCAGATTGTCTGACTTCCTTCTATGAGAAGGGATCTAAAAACTTGCTGTCTCTACAATCAAGGGTTATAAGAGTGTGCTTTTAGTTGTCTTTAGGCACAGAGGCCTGGACTTGGCGGACAACAGAGACCTTCACGATCTCTTGAGATCTTTCGAAACGATGAAGGTTCAACAACCCAAGTTGCCGTCTTGGAACTTGGATGTAGTTCTGAAGTTCCTCATGTCCAGTCCATTCGAACCTATGCATGAAGTGCGAGCTTTTATGAATTCTTCTTGGTTCCATAACAATATGTCATAAAGGACATATGAGCTGTCACTTACGGGAGATGCAATTCTGTGTTGACCTCCAATTACACGAAGGATGTCAATTTAACCTACAAGAGATCCTTTTCTCTTGGTTATTCGTGTCTGCCAATACGTTGCTGGGATAGGGAGCCGACACTGATCCTTAACTAGTGAGTTAATTTTTAGTTTAACTTAGTGATTTTTATTGGGGTTTTTGAAAGGAGTTTGGGGATACGTAACTCTTTTCAAATTAAGCGCTAACCCTCGTGTTAGGATCAGGTGATCGGGATCGGTGTTGTGCTCCTTAATTATGCTAATAGGCATAGGTATATTGTCATATGAGTGGATTAGCACCCATTGACAAATGCCAGTTAGGCTCTGCCGAGTAAGTGGATAAGACCCCATCGGCAGACCCACAAGAACTCTTAGCCATAGGTCACATCCTCGCTGAGGCTCTTGAGACGAAGCAGACTCCTAAGCAATAGCTAGGAAGTCAACCCTCGGTCTGAAAAGATAGGAACCAAGGTTTATAAGAGGTCCTTCTGATAACTTGTGGTGTTTGGTCAGGAAGCAAGTTTACCAATATCAAAGAATGCTTTGGCTTTTTTCTTGAGGGACACCATCAAGGAAGTGCATTCATCCTGTCAAAACAGTGATATGAAAGTGTTGAAGGTGAATGCGCATGGACTGAGGGCTACTTCTACGTCGGTTTAGCCTTCCAAAAGAACATGGCACTCAATGACATCTTGAATGCCACATTTTGGCATAGTAATTCAGTGTTTGCCTCTCACTACCTTCGGGAGGTGAGGATTACATACGAGAACTGCTACTCTTTGGGCCCATATGTCGCAGCAGACACTATATTGGGGACAGAGAGTAGCACTCTTCCTATCATTTAGAAAATAATATGTTAGTTTGGACTTTTTAATTTTATTTCTTTTTATTTTTTGTTTTTATTATGTTTATGTAGGTGTTTAGTTTTTTGTGGTCTTGGGTAGGCCGTCTTAGGCGGACTTCCCTCCATTAGCCTTGGTTATACGAAGTTTAACCAGATAGGCTAGGTCAGGTGGTAATGTTTTTGCTTCGCCCTCATAGTAGGGTAAAATGTTTTTGTCACAGTTGTGGTCACGCCCCCCGTTGACAAATCATCTGGAGCGCACCAGCTACATAGGTCACGTCCTTGCTGGCACCTCCAGTGAAGCATTAACAGCATTTGGTGTCTAAACAACACCTATATGATCTGTCACATTGTGGTCACGCTCCCCGTGACAGTTCATTAGAGCGCACCAGCTACACAGGTCACGTCCTTGCTGGCACCTCTAGGAATGCAGTACCGAAATACCCGAATTGAGGTCTATAATATAGGATCTAGTTGTATTGTGGTCACGCCCCCGTTGACAGATCCTCTAGAACTCAACAGCTTCACAGGTCACTACCTAGCTGGAGTCTCTAGTAAAGCAGAAGCAGACTTGGGTGACGGTACTCACGAAGTCAGCTATGCTAACAGTTAAGGAACCAAAATATCAATCATATATATGAAATTGTTTCCCAAAATCGAATCTGTCTCCCCCTTCCTCCAAAGGTGGGATTCAGCT
Source organism: Macrobrachium nipponense (assembly GCF_015104395.2). Taxonomy (NCBI): domain Eukaryota; kingdom Metazoa; phylum Arthropoda; class Malacostraca; order Decapoda; family Palaemonidae; genus Macrobrachium; species Macrobrachium nipponense. The sequence continues at coordinate 51,525,293 of NC_061088.1, forward strand.
ATATATATATCTGGCAGGTAAGATTCATGAACAAAATGATATTGTTACGATACAATAAAGTTTGTTCATACTTACCTGGCAGATATATATAATCAAAGTGCCCACCCACCTCCCCTCAGTGGCACTAGAAAAATCTGACAGAAAATGGGAATGGTTCCTTACGCCCGCCTCCCAGCGGCGGGAATGGGTACTACCACCTGGCCGACCAATGCGTGTGCCGGGAGTTTTGAAATTCTGTCGGACTTCGGAGAATACAGCTATATATATATCTGCCAGGTAAGTATGAACAAACTTTATTGTATCATAACAATATCATATTTAATCCTAATTATCATACATCACCATCATTAGTTAAATTAACGTTCCTTGATTCCTGGAAATTTGCATGGGAGCTAGAAAACCAAAAAATGAAAGAAATACCTACCACCATCTTTCCTTGGAAGTATTCATAAGTGATCAGGCAAAGGGAAGTAATAGTCAGCTTAGAATAGCTCATACAAAAATGACATGGCTTTCTGATGAGTGGGGATCATCAGCCTTATTGTAACAACTGCTTGGTATCATTGACAGTCAGACACCTGATAGTTGAGTGTCCCAGTTTGTCAGATGAGAGAGAGATACTTTCCTCCGAGTTGCAGGAGAACTGAAGGTGGTTTTTCCCCTGCCAAGATTTTAGAGGCAGATTTTAATGAAAGAGCCCTGTTTAATTTTTATTAATGCCATTGGTATTTTAGATAAGATTTAATTTTTACTATTGATCTTTTAAAGTTTATATGTTTTACGATTATCTATTAATTTTTTTGTCATGGGGATTTTCCTTTATTAATTTTATTTTATTAAATTTAAATGAATTTTTAATGTTTTTATTTTAAGTTAATGATTTAGTCTTGTTTGTGTATTTATGTGCTTATGAATGTATTTGGTTGTTTGGATATGCATACATATGCTTTATATATTCCATTGTAGTGGTGTCAATAACCATTAGCAGTTGCAGCCCTAGATAATCTTTAATAAATCTCTCTCTCTCTCTCTCTCTCTCTCTCTCTCTCTCTCTCTCTCTCTCTCTCTCTCTCTCTCTCTCTCTCTCTCTCTCTCTCTCCACAAGATATGTATGTCATTGTGGTAACACTCTCCCTCTGTTTTGGCTGGAAGTGTTAGAAGTGTATGTATATATCTTTGAGGGTACGAGTACTGCATTTTATGATGAAATAATAATTTACAGTACTAATTTTTTAATATTAAATTTAATGAGATTAAACAATACAATAAAAAAAAAAAAATTTCTCTCTCTCTCTTACTTATGTATACGGTATTTGTGTATGTATGGTTATTGCTTTGTAGAACGTACTATAAATAAATGATTTACCTAATAACTAATTTTAATATGTTAATTAGAAAAGAAAGTGATACCCAGTTTTTTTTTTATCTACCACAAGAAACGAGGGAGGGGGGAATAAATGACTGTTTGATATGTACAGTTGGCCGCCATATTCGCGTTCTCGGGATTTGCGGACTCACGGATTCCCTGATTTCTCTCCGGACCATATCTACTCATTATTTGAGAGGGGATTCGCCTATTCGCCATGCTTTCCGACGAAAATAATCACCAATTAGTGTATTTTGATGTTATTTTCATGACTAAATACATTTTTATGATACAAAAATGATTTACTAGTTTTCAAATATTAATATTGATTGATACTGTATTAGTAAGATTAATAAAATTAAATATCACTTAGTAAAAATAAACATTCTCTCTCTCTCTCTCTCTCTCTCTCTCTCTCTCTCTCTCTCTCTCTCTCTCTCTCTCTCTCAGAGAAGTATGTCTTTTGCATGATAAATAAAATTATTTACTATTTTTAAATATTAATGTAAACAGAAATAATATAAATTCATTAACAAAAATGCGAATTACGAATGAGTAAGATTTCAGTTTATAAATTTAAAAAATTGTAAGAATGAAGGAAATCCCAGTCTTCTCTCTCTAACTCCAGGTACTAAAACTGTCAAATATATCAAGTAATGTGACCTGAGGGGAGGAGCTGTTGTGTTGTTGCCACCAAGTGTTCATGTAATTTCTCTTCTCTCTCTCTCTCTCTCTCTCTCTCTCTCTCTCTCTCTCTCTCTCTCTCTCTCTCTCTCTCACCGAGACGAGAGAATTTTTATAGTATATGTACTATGTTTATTATATTTTCAAATAATATAATAATAATGTAACTTTTATCACAAAATTCATATTTTGTTATAGTTTTTTTAAAGAAATACAAAAATCTATCCATTTTACTCTTTTAAATCAGGATAACTCTCTCTCTCTCTCTCTCTCTCTCTCTCTCTCTCTCTCCTCTCTCTCTCTCTCTCTCTCTCTCTCTCTTGCTGCGCTGGAAGTGTTAAAAGTATTTTCTGAGAGAACAGTGATAAACTCACTCTCTCTCTCTCTCTCTCTCTCTTCTCTTTTTTTTTTTTTTTTTTTTTTTTTTTTTTTTTTTTTTTTTTACTGAGATGAAAGCATTTTTTTGGTACTAGTATGTAATACGTTTATTGATATTTTCAGTTGTTAATAATAATAATAATAATAATTACAAATTCGTGTGTGGTAGTATTTTAAAGAGAAAAATACCTTTCCATTTCACTTACGTTAGGATAACTCCTCTCTCTTACCGAGATTAGAGATTTTTTATGAGAGGTATCTGTTTATTAATATTTTAAAATAATAATGATAATAATAAAACTAATTTCAAATGAAAATTCTTCCGTTCGGCTTTCTCTGTGAAGCTTGAGCTGGAAAGCTGTCAAATATGTCAAGTAATGTGACAGAGGAGGGAAACATTGCCATATAACGGTCAACAAATTTAATGATTTTTATGCAATTTCTCTCTCTCTCTCTCTCTTCTCTCTCTCTCTCTCTCTCTCTCTACTCGTCTCTCTCTCTTTTAGAAGAGATCAACTTTATGGTACATGTATGTAATAAATTTATTAATATTTTCCAATAATAATACTATAATATGTATTATATATGTATTATAATATTAATACTATAACTGTAATTTCAACATTCATATGTGAGTATTTTAAATACAATAATCTTTCCATTTCACACTTTTAAATACTGTAAGAACAATCTCTCTCTCTCTCTCTCTCTCTCTCTCTCTCTCTCTCTCTCTCTCTCTCTCTCTCTCTCTCTCTCTCCCCCCATAAGATATTTATGTCAGAGTGGTAACTCACTCTCTCTTGGCTGCAAGTGTTAGAAGTACTATGTATGTATGTATATATACACCTTTAAGGGTACTTATGTTTAAGATTACTTTGAAATTATATTAATTCAATCTCTTAAGATTAATACAGCAATATGATAATAATTTAAGGAAAATTAGATGTAGGATGTTTACATAAGGTATACATTTGGTGTTTCTATTTCTTCCTTCTTTTATCTTTTTCTCTCTCTCTCTCAGCAGAAGAATTGATAGACAGACAAATAGATACTTGTTCAGCCCTCTCTTTCTCTCTTTGGAAAAGATATATGTATTTATGGGAGGGGAAGAAGCATTGCCCATAGAAGATCATTTCAATCTTTTGATATATAAGGAGTTATTCTCTCTCTCTCTCTCTCTCTCTCTCTCTCTCTCTCTCTCTCTCTCTCTCTCGTTGCTGAATAACCACTGGTTCCATGCAAGGTAAAAACACCTTACAAACAAACAAACAAAACAATTCTCTCTCTCTCTCTCTCTCTCTCTCTCTCTCTCTCTCTCTCTCTCTCTCTCTCTCTCTCTCTCTCTCTCTCTCCAAACTTATAGATCAGATAGAAAAAATAGGAATCAAGGGGGAACCGCAATATATGGGAAAGACAAAAAACAAGGAAAAATATATGAGAAATATAGTAACTCAGAATGTGAACTAATAGCGGTAGAATTTGAATCTGAAAAATTGATGAACATAGTAATATATAGACCTCCTAATACTAAAGAGTTTGACTTAATAATTGAAAAATTGGATGATATATGTAGAAATCACAAGGACTGGACTATTCTCCTATCTGGTGACTTCAACTTTCCTTTCGTAGAATGGAAAGAACGAATAGGAGACTGTGGTTGTACTTATACATATAAAAAAGAGAGTAATAGTAGTGCAGAAGATAAGAGGCAATTTGAAAAGCTATTAGATATGCTACTAGAATACAACATTCAACAAATAAATCACCTGCCAACAAGAAAGGAAAATACTTTAGACCTAGTATTTGTGAACGAGATGAATTATGTTAAAGAAATAATAGTTTATAATGCGAGTATTTCAGATCATAATGTCATAGAATTAACAGTTCATTCCAAAGCAAAGTGAAAATAGAGATAAGCAAGAAATGAAAAAGTGGGAAGGATATTGGGATAACATTTTCGTAAGTGATGACATAAAGGTAAATACGGAGATATTATATATATTGGAGAAAATAGTGGATATATATACCGAAGAAGAAAAGTAAACATCATTCATGCATACCAAGAGACAGAAGGATCTTGTTCCAGAAAATCAGAAAGTGGAAAAAAGGTCTTGCAAAAGAAAAAAAATGCATGGAAAGTTATAGAACTAAAAAGTAAGATAGAAAATGCAGAACAAAAGATTATACAATCAAAAGAAAATGAAAAACGGGACTTGGAAGAAAAAACCCTATTAAATATCAAGCAAAACCCCAAACTATTATACTCATATGCGAAGAAGATGAATAAAAGAAGAATAGAAATAGGACCTCTGAGAATTGAAGGGAGATTAACGAATGAAAAAAAGGAAATTTGCAACATACTGCAGAACGATACAAGAGAGAATTCACCCCTAGAATAGATAATGAAGATAATGATATAGAAGTAAGGGACGAAAATAGTGAATATTTAGCTGACATAGAAATTAATGAAGCTGATATTGTGCAGGCAATTAATGAAATTAAAAATGGAGCTGCTGCAGGGCCGGATGGAGTCCCTGCTATTTTGTTAAAGAAAGTAGTTCATTCTATCGCAAAGCCACTTGCAATATTATTAAGACAAAGTGTAGATACAGGCAAGATTTATGATGAGCACAAATTAGCATATATCACCCCTACTTTTCAAAAGTGGATCAAGACTAGAGGCAAGTAATTATAGGCCTGTGAGTCTAACATCACATATTATGAAAGTGTATGAAAGGGTAATGAAGAAAAATATTATGAAACATTTAATAAAAAATAATTTGTTTAATATAGGACAACACGGTTTCGTACCCGGAAAAAGTACACAAACCCAACTGTTAGTCCACCGTGAGAACATATTCAAAAATATGAAAAGCGGAAATGAACAGATGTGGTTTATCTAGACTTTGCAAAAGCTTTTGACAAAGTAGACCATAATATATTAGCAAAGAAAATTAGAAAACACATATCGTAGATAAAGTAGGAAGATGGTTAAAAGAATTTTTACACAACAGAAAACAGATAGTTATTGCAAACGATGAGAAATCGGATGAAACCAAGGTAATATCCGGTGTGCCACAAGGTACAGTGCTAGCTGCAATATTGTTTGTTATTATGATTGAAGACATAGACAGTAATGTTAAGGATTCGGTAGTGAGTAGTTTCGCTGATGACACAAGAATAAGTAGAGAAATTACTTTGTGATGAAGATAGGAACGCTCTACAAAGAGACCTTAACAAAGTATATGATTGGGCAGAGGTAAATAGGATGGTATTTAACTCTGATAAATTTGAATCAATAAATTATGGAGACAGAGAAGGAAAGCTATATGCATATAGGGGACCTAATAATGAGACAATCACAAATAAGGAAGCAGTTAAACGACCTTGGTGTGATGATGAATAGGAAAACATGTTATGCAATGATCAAATAGCCATTCTGTTGGCAAAATGTAAAGCAAAAATGGGAATGTTGTTACGGCACTTCAAAACAAGAAAAGCTGAACACATGATTATGCTTTATAAAACATATGTTCGTAGTCCACTTGAATATTGCAATATGATATGGTACCCACACTATCAAAAGGATATTGCACAAATAGAGAGTGTACAAAGGTCCTTTACAGCTAGAATAGAAGAAGTTAAGGACCTAGACTACTGGGAAAGACTACAATCCTTAAAATTATATAGTCTAGAAAGGAGAAGAGAACGCTACATGATAATTCAGGCATGGAAACAGATAGAAGGAATAACAGAAAATATCATGGAACTAAAAATATCAGAAAGAGCAAGCAGAGGTAGATTAATAGTGCCCAAAACTATACCAGGAAAAATAAGGAAAGCACACAGAACATTAATACACTACGCACCAGCATCGATAATGCAGCGTCTATTCAATGCGTTGCCAGCTCATCTGAGGAATATATCAGGAGTGAGCGTAGATGTGTTTAAGAATAAGCTCGACAAATATCTAAACTGCATCCCAGACCATCCAAGATTGGAAGATGCAAAATATACCGGAAGATGTACTAGCAACTCTCTGGTAGACATTAGAGGCGCCTCACACTGAGGGACCTGGGGCAACCCGAACGAATTGTAAGGTCTGTAAGGTAAGGTCTCTCTCTCTCCTCTCTCTCTCTCTCTCTCTCTCTCTCTCTCTCTGTTATTGGCTGTCCATATATATTTGTAATGGTAAAATGTTTAAGGTAACTTTGAAATTATATTAAAATATAATCTCAAAGATTAATACTGTAGTAGGATAGTAATTTAAGGTATATTTGAAGTAGGATGTTATTTAAGGTATACATTTGGTATCTGAACTTTCAAGATAGGTAGGTATAACCATTTTGGGGGGGCGGGGGGTTCTAATTATTCGCGGGGCCTGGTTCGCATCCCTGCGAATATCACCAGACTTTGCAAGATATTGTATGTCCAAACATAGTTGCTTTTTACCTTTGTAAACTTGTGCTGTATAACTTGAATAATTAATTGCATTACATGTCACTGGGATTATGTGCCCAAGGAACGACTTGTGGTGCGTAAGCGATCTGTGTCCAGCAACCTATTATACATTGATTTTGGTTGTCTCATACAAGTGCATTTTTTTTATTTGTATAAGAGGGGAGACCATATATAATTATTTCATGTCGGTCTGCCTTTCCATTCTCGGATAATTAAACCAGTCACTAGGGTAAAGTTTCAATTCGTTAAATGAACTATCTTGTTTTTCAACCATAGTTCAGTTCTGGTTCTCCTTTTTTTCTGGGGTTTTCCAATTTCTGCTGCAAGAGTACAGCCTATAGTGTCATCACTGAGCGGAGTGGCTATGTCCTCACTCTACCAGGTTTCAGCAAAATGAAGTGAATTTGAACGTCTGTGGATAAAGCAGATGCTGGAGACAGAATGGAACCTTCTCTGCTTGTCAATTAGTCTGTGGGGCCCTTTAAAGACTCCAGAATCCCGGGGCCACAGAAAGGCAGGCATGCCTGCACCTCTCTCTCTCTCTCTCTCTCTCTCTCTCTCTCTCTCTCTCTCTCTCTCTCTCTCTCTCTCTCTCTCTCTCTCTCTCTCTCTCTCTCCACACACACACCAATGCAACCAAGGAATTTAATATAATAGACTAGCAGATGCTCACTATTTATCACATTTGCTAGTACCTCCATTAAATGTGTTGTAATGGTTTGTTGCTTGAAAGGTTGTTTTATCGTCTGTTTTTGAGAAAACTCATCCAGTTGTATAGCTACAGCTGCATGCACTCCAAAAGTTACCATACCTTCATCCCATACCCCCTTGTAGACCTGGCTATAAGTAGTAAATAGTTATAAATCGAGACTGCTTCATGTTAAGATATTTCTACTGTAATTGGAGTAAAAAGTACAGAGTTTATTATGTATGTTACATAATCACTAACATTGTCTCCCTTTATCTCTCTGGTCTCGTAGCACCTTGGTAAAGTGCACTCATCTCACATTCAGAGGAACCCTAGTTCAAATAATAACTGGACGAGGAGGGATGAGTAGGCATGTTCCCTAAAACTCTGCATATCTGTTGACCTAAAGAGTGAATTTGATATTTAGTTATTAGCTGAGTTATTCAAATTGCAGATTCTTTGAGTGGTCCTAAATGCAATTAGATATATTTTTTCTATTTCAGGTACAGCACCAACAACCTCTACTTCTGCTTTGACCTCAGGAACTGCAGCAACACCTCTGGCCACCCTTACAACTGCTACTAGGTAATCTTCAGTGTCCATCTAGTACTTTGGTATCTTGAAATGAAAGGCATATCATCCAGAATTACTGTTTGGCAAGTACGTACAGTACAGGTTTTCAGAAGGTGGCAAGTCTCCAACATCCTCACATGCTTAATTTTTTCATGTGACTCAAGCTAGTGGGTAATACATTTTTGTAAATAGTATTTTCACATTGTTGCTTCTTTCTCCATTTTGCTTAGAGATGTGTACATAACTCAAATTTTTTTTAATTTTTGTTGTTGTCATTGTTAAGTAGTTTAGTTAGAAGATAGAGTTCAAGTTGAGGTTGTTTTAATGGCTAAGTGCATTGAGCTTATGAAGCATAGATTTAAACGTATGTAAGTATATATAGGGAAGCTAGGAAATTGCAATTCCAGTGTGTATTTAAATGAAAATAATGTCTATTGTTGTTTGGTTAAAAATAACTTGCAATATATCAAAAGAATCTATTAGGGACAGGGTGTTTTTTGTTAAAAATAAAAAATGTATTGTCTATATTATATGATTTTTGGATATTTTACGCATGGAAGCACAACTAGGTAGTAGAACTACTGCTGTTGGGTATGTTTTTGTGAGGCTGTAGTGTACAGTACTGTATTGTACATATTTTTGGAAGCAATTAATTTTTTTATAGATATATTTCTGACTTTGAAATATAATTTACTTAATATTTTTAATTAGTTGACAATTATACAATATCATTTGGGATTAGCCGTTACTTTATATAGAATTGCAATTGTTGCACTGTAAGGTCTTTGAGTTGGTTCTAGGTTATTGTGTAGGCTACATGTTAAACTTCATTATTTGAAGATGTTACTTACTAGGAGGACAAACTGCCTAGCTATTTGTTAAGTTAACCCTTTAACGCCGATTGGACGTATTAAACGTCAACGAAAATTGTCTGTCGGGTGCCGATTGGACGTATGGTACGTCAATATAAAAAAGTTTTTTTTAAAATTCGTGGAAAAATTGTTATAGGCCTACTAGGCGAAAACTTTTGAATCACGCGCCTTGGGGGATGCTGGGAGCTCACGGATCAAGACGTTGTTTTGTTTACAATCATTACCCAGGCGCACAAGCGCGAATTTCTTTCTTCTCGCACTAAAAAGCATCAGTGACACATCTCAGAAATTATTTAGTCACTTTGACATAATATTTGCACCATTTTATATTAGCCGTTACAGAGTACTATATATGAAAATGTGCACAATTTCATGTAAATACAACAAAAAACAACTCATGGTTGTAGCTTTTATCAGTTTTGAAATATTTTCATATAAATAACGATAAGTGCCAAAATTTCAACCTTTGGTCAACTTTGACTTGACCGAAATGGTCGAAAAACTTAATTGTAAGCTAAAACTGTTATATTCTAATATTCAATCATTTATGCAACAAATTGGAAGTCTCTAGCACAATATTTCGATTTATGGTGAATTTATGAAAAAACCATTTTCTTTACCTCCGCAAGGTAACTCTTCCGAAAAAATCATAAATTTTTTTGTCCGATTGTCGTAATGTTTGCACCATTTTAAATTAGCAGTGACATAAAGTTTTATATATAGAAATGTGCACAATTTCATGTAGAATACAATTATAAACAATCCATGGTTGTAGCTTTTATTAGTTTTGAAATATTTTCATATAAATAACGATAAGTGCCAAAATATCAACCTTTGGTCAACTTTGACTCTACCGAAATGGTAAAAAAAACTAGTAATATTCAACCATTTACCTTTATTTTGCAGCAAATTGGAAGTCTCTGGCACAATATTTCAATTTATGGTGAATTTATGAAAAAAAAAAAATTCATTTTCATTATGTCCCTGCGGTAACTCTTCCGAAAAAATCTGAAATTTTTTGTTCGATTGTCGTAATGTTTGCACCGTTTTAAATTAGCCGTTACATAAAGTTTTATATATGAAAATGTGCACAATTTTGTGTAGAATACAACTAAAAACAACCCATTGTTATAGCTTTTATCAGTTTTGAAATATTTTTATATAAACGATAAATGCCAAAATTTCAACCTTCGGTCAACTTTAACTCTGCTGAAATGGTAAAAAAACGCAATTGTAAGCTAAAACTATTACATTCTGGTAATATTCAATCATTTACCTTTATTTTGCAACAAATTGGAAGTCTCTAGCACAATATTTCGATTTATGGTGAATTTATGAAATAAACTTTTTCCTTACGTCCTCGCAGTAACTCTTCCGAAAAAATCATAAATTTTTTCGTCCCATTGTTGAAATGTTTGCACCATTTTAAATTAGCCGTTACATAAAGTTTTATATATGAAAATGTGCACAATTTCATGTAGAATACAACATAAAACAACCCATGGTTGTAGCTTTTATCAGTTTTGAAATATTCTGCTTCGGCGCTCACTTGCGAACGCCGCCGGCATATGGTCGACAATTTTTTAAATACCGCTTCGGCGTTTAAGGGTTAAGTGCCACTAGGCAGTCCCCAGGTTACGACAGGTTCAGCTTATGACGTTCCGAGGGTACGGTGCTTTTCAATTATATTCATCAGAAATTATTAACGGTTACGGCGCCTACAACGCTGATCCGGCAGAACAAATATGACACCAAAAATGCAAAATAATCAATAATTGAAGGTTTTTCTGATGAAAAATGTAATAAGAATGCAGTTTACATAGTTTTGAATGCACCCAAAACATTAAAAGTAAGGTTTTCTTAGGGTTTTTGACGATGTTCCGGCTTACGACGATTTACGGCTTATGACGCACCTCAAGAACGGAACCCCCGTCGTAACCCGGGGACTGCCTGTATTTAAGTAGGTTGCATTATTTTGTAATATTTTAATTTTACAGTGCTCCCCCACATTTACACAGTATTAGGTTCCAGAACCTGCTGCAGAAATGCAAAAATCCCCTCTAAAAATCCTTATAGCTTCCAAATACCCAGTACCCCATAAACTAAAATGTATAAAACTGTATTTTAATATTTCACTGCTTAATTTGATAGTTCAAACAAAATTTACCTTAAATTATCATACTAAAACAAATTTAATATAATTTCCATAAAAAATACACCCCAAACTATCATCCCAAAACATCCTAAGACTTCATAGATGATTACCCTTTTACAACTGTTGCTCTTAAGTACTGTATATACTCGCATATCATGCAACTTTTGAAGACCTAATTTTGGAGCTAATTTTACTGGGGTTACATCATACATGAGATATGAAATTAACGTAAGTAATATTCACATGCTAGTATTGGTCGATAAAATACAAACATAATGAAGATTGTGTCTTTTCCATGGATCTTTTAAAAAGTTATGCTTTACTTCACTGCATCCAATGATATTGTATGTATTTTCATATTACTACTATGTATTGTATTAAAAAATAGCAATGTTTTGGTTTGGAAATCAGCTGAGGACGATTGCGAGAAGTTTATTTTGCTGTATTGAAGTCAAATCAGAGCAATTTATATGGGACAAGGTTATTTTACGTTATGAAGTGTTTTCAGGTCAAAATATCACTTGAATTTGTATTTTTGTGAATGAGATTTAGTTATTTTTTTTGTTAGTAGATGGCACTGAGGGCATGTTTGTGTAAAAAAATCAACAGATTTTGTTCGATATTTTCACTTGATTTTATCAGGATACTACGAGCTTTACATATTTATCTGTTATGGGAGTGAACACAGTAGAATGTACTATTCTTTCATGCCAAATAGTTTTGATTAAAACACATTTCTCTCAAATTTTGTTTATAGTAGAGTTTGATGGTGCTATACCGAAGGTTCCATGTTGCCGATGCACGATAATAGTTGTTAGCAGATGAACATTCTTTCCTCATCTTCAGCTACAACTAGCAGCTTAAATTTAGCAGTATATGCCCTTTCTGATCTTTTCTCCATAGCGAATAAGGATATAGTAATGTAAAAATATATCAGACCTATTCGATTTAACGTCATTTGTAGCATAACTATGGTAATTTTTTACTATCATACGATGGTTGAAATGCAAGCAAATCATTGCATTTTTCAGATTCGGTTGTTCATAACAAATACAGTGGTACCTTGACATACGAAAGGCTCAACTTACGAAAAACTTGAGATACGAAAGCAAATACGAAAAATTTTACAGCTCTACATACGAAAAGTTTTCAAGATACGAAAGGTTGTTGCGGTAAAGTCCCGAGATTCGCCTGGACCACTGAGAACCATTTTAAAACTCCCGCGCCGCCAACTGAGTAAACTCACCACCATCCTCTCGCTCTCCCATTGGTTCCTGATGCTAGTCACCCCATAAGATCCTGCTCTCCTATTGGTCAGCATCTACCCCTTGTGCTTTAAGTATTCTATTGGTAAAAGGATGCTGTAAATTGAAAAACTTATTCATGCAATACATTTAATAAAAAAAAACATTAGGTAAAGATAGAATAAAGAATAGAAATGAATGGTTATTATACTGTTTAATAGTTTCAGTAGTTGAAGAGAGATAATGAAAATTTATGGCTTACTGTGTACTAGGAAAAGCGATTGCTTGGCGATCGTTGGATACTCGTAAGTGCCGGATGTAAACAGAAGTTTGGAAGTTTTTTTTTTTTATTATAGTTAATGGTTACTTAATAATTATTTGAAATGAGTACATGCAATACATTTAATAAAAAAATTGTGAATTAGATATCATAAAATATAAAATAAATCAGACTGCAATCATGGAAGCCAACAAATACTTATTTTTTAGAATTCTTCTTCTGTTTTAATATTACGTTATGTATATGTTTCATTATAGCTGTCAGTAATTCGGTATCTCCATTTAGTAAAGATAGAATAAAGAATAGAAATGAATGGTTATTATACTGTTTGGTAGTTTCATTAGTTGAAGAGAGATACTAATGAAAATTTATGGCTTACTGTGTCCTAGGAAAAGTGATTGCTTGGTGTTCGTTCGGTACTCGTAAGAGCTGAATGTAAACAATCGATTGGAAGGTTTTTTGTTTGTTTGTTTGTGTATTATAGTTAATGATTAATTAATAATTATTTGAAATGAGTACATACTGATTATTTATACATTTTATTTGCATATTCTAAGCTTTTAGCTTCTTAGGTTTAGATGTCAGAATCATAGACTAGGCTACAGTAGCAACCGCTAACATAGGCTAGGCTTATTGCTAAGGGACATATGCTAAAGTCCTAATATATGCAGTAAAATTGGGGTTGAACATTACATGCAGTTGAATATTACTCAAGTATGTACGTACAGTATTTTGCCTTTTTGGAGTCATATTTCTTCCGTCGGATCGGCGTCGTAACCCTAGAACATGTGTTGTAGGCCTGGAAATATAATTTACTGGGGTGTTTTTGGAGGGCTTGGAACAGATTAGCCATTTTACATGTAAAATGTGGTCCAAGATACGAAAACCTCATGATACGAAGGGCGCCTCGGAACTGATTAATTTCGTATCTCGAGGTACTACTGTAGATGTTTCTGGCTGTATGCATTTACTTAAGTATAACATTACTGACGATACTTTTAGCTTTCTCTTTTACTCTTTTTAACTTAACTAGAAGATGGGGTAGATAAAGAGATGGAGGAAAAGGGGTTTGCCTATTATAATTTTGTCCCAAAAATTGAGCTCGCTTGTTACATGAGATACATTTTCAAATCATTCTTTTAGGGTGAAAACTTGGGGGTCGTGTGATATGCGAGATCGAGTGTTACACGAGTATATACTGTATATATGCCCCCCCTAAAATGCTTATAACAATGATTTACTCATTTAAGAATATTAATATTTATGTAAACAGCAAAATATCTGTAAAATGTTTAATACAAATGAAATAATTCTGTCCTACAGAAGGTTTGACAACTAATCAAGTTACACCTGTACTACTGTATACATTAGCCATTTTCTCTCCTAGTACATACTGAAGTATTAATCCTTTTAAAATTATCACTTAATTTGCTTTTTTATTTTTATAACAACACTGTTTTATTTACTAATTACTGTATTTTTTCATATTGTGTATGTGACTAAATATTGATTTTTATGATATAAACGATTTACAGCTTACGTATTTATAATGTAGTTGTGTAGCTGTTAAACTCACTCTGGGTTGGGCCACGGACTGAGCATTATAGGTGTACGATTCTCTCTCTACACAAGAAACTGATAACAAAAGTAAGTGCTTTAGGAATTGTAGGAGAAACAGCAGACTGGGTCGAAGACTGGCTAACTTATAGAAAACAGGGAGTCGTAATAAATGGTGAAGAATCAGAATGGGCAGATGTAACAAGCGGAGTTCCCCAGGGTTCTCTTTGGCCCTCTCTTGTTTTTTAAATACAAGAGACGTTAAAACACCATACTAGGTGTAAATGCAGCAGACCCAGATGCAGTGGAAAGTTTAAGAAATTATCTAATGAAAATAGGATTGGTAAAAAAATGGCAAATGCCTTTTAATGTAGATAAGTGTAGTGTTACAAATAGGAACAAACAACCCTCATGCCAGCTACATGCTGCTTCGGAATGACATAAATAGTGTAGAACAAGAGGAGGACCTTGGAGTCATCATTACCAAGGACTTAAAATCCACAAAACAGTGCATAAAAGCAGAAAAGAAGGCACAGAAACTAGTGGGATACATAAAGAGGCAGTTCAAATACAGAAACAAGGAAACTGTGCTGCAGCTCTACACATCAATAGTTAGACCCCATCTTGAATATGTGGTACAGTTTTGGTCACCAATACGACAAAGACATAAATGGATTAGAAGGAGTACAAGCAAGAGCCACAAAGTTAATTTTATCCATCAGGCAAATAGGTTACCGAAGACGGACTAGAAAGCCTGAACATGTATGGCTTAGAAACACGACGATTACGAGGACAACTAATAGAAACATTCAAAATACTTAAAGGCATAACAAAAGTAGACAGAAACCTATTTACATTAAACAAAAACCAGACAAGAAATAATGCATGGAAACTAGAACCTAAGAGATACAACACATCCAATTGAGGGAACTTCTTCACATACAAGATATGTGAGACGTGGAATAAACTGCCACCAGAAGTTGTAAACAGCAATAGTGTGGAAGTTTAAAAGAAAGCTAGACAAAATCATTAGGACACTGTGAATGCATAGTAAACTCTGCTCTTACAGATAAGTGAGCACACGATGTCTCCTTGGATGGACTAACAAATCTTTGAGACATCCTGATCCTTGTAACTCTCTCTCTCTCTCTCTCTCTCTCTCTCTCTCTCTCTCTCTCTCAGAGATGTATGTTTTTTGTTTGATAAATGATTTACTAATTTTCAAATATTATTATTAATGTAAAGAGCAACCAATTGATTAAAAATACTGTAGTGAATTAGTAAGAGGTCTTCAGTTGTCAGATATATCCAGTAATGTGATAGAAGAGGAGGAGTTGCAAACTAAGGTTGTGTTGTGTTGCCTACTGAAATTCGTGTAATTTCTCTCTCTCTCTCTCCTCTCTCTCTCTCTCTCTCTCTTTACTGAGATGAGAGAATTTTTATGGTACATATGTATATATGTTTATTAACATTTTCAAATAATAATAATATTTTTATTAAAAATAATGGCAGAATTCACAGAATTGATTTTGTACAATATTCTTTCAATTCTCCTTATGATTTGCCTCTCTGGCACGCTGGTATTATGAAGCAGCTGTCCAATATTCATTATGTTGTAGGTTGTCAACGGAATTTCGGGCTGGTGTTATCAAAGGCAAACTGGTTATCAGGGACAGGCTGGGGTCGTCAACAGGTATACAGGTGCATTTCGTAGGTCGGGAACAGGCCGTGGTCGTCAGGGGTTTATCCGGTATTTCTTGTTATTTCTTTGTTTCTGGTTTTTAAAAGGCGTCTACATGTTTCGGCCACCTCATTTGGCCATCTTCGGGACGGGATCGTTGAGTGCAATGGTCTGTGTCAGATGTATTCACGCCATTTATTGCTTTCGGGTGGCTTGAAGAAACGGGTACCTTACTTTTCATTGGGCAATACCTGTGACGTCACGAGCGATGTCATCAGTGGGCCCATTGCTGGTTGGCTGTCCTCTTCGTGGGCGGAGCCTCATCCTTATTGGTGATGGTGGAGGTCCCCTCGAAGGGCGTGCTACCAGGTCGTCCTCAGGGCGAGAGCTTGAGCTGCGATCACCCTCAGGGTTACTAGGGACGTCCTCAGGATGAGAGCTAACGCTTCTATTATCCTCAGGATCCCTCTGGTGTGGGGCGGTGTCTGCTGCTCTCCTGACAGCGGTGGGGAGGAGGAAGGTCTCCTTTGTGACGTTCAAACTGGGCTTCTCCCTCCCGATGTGCAGCGCTTCTAAGATTTGCAAACAACGTAGATGGGATGCTTGGTCGATAACCTCGAAGTTGCCGACGATGTCGCTGCGGCGGATTCTTTTATTATGTGCAATCCTTCCATGATTAAATACTGTTCCTTCCTGCACATGACAGGAGATCCTCTTGGAGAGGCGCATTGACGTCATCCCGATGTAAGTTCCGAGGCATCCTCGGATTGGGCACGTGTATCTGCAAATGACGTTCGTCCTCTTCAAGGGATCCTGCGACGGTGCGGGGTTATTCTTCATAATAAGACTGCATGTTTTTTTACTTGTATAAAATATGATCAAGTTGATCTGCTTATTTTTGTCGGTCGGGGAAACGTGATTCCTGATTATTTCCCATAGGGCTCGCTCGTCTTCTTTATATCGCCGATGGAAGGTGCCCTTGTAGAAAAAATTAATTTTCTGCTGGGGGTCTGGGCCGGGTTCCTGTAGGTACCATTTTTCCATGCTCTTCCTGAAGACATTCTGGATACTTTGGTTGGTGTGTCCGTTGTTTACTAGGACCTGGGCTGCACGTTCCATCTCCTTATGGGTGTCTGCCCATGTTGAACAATGGGAAAGAGCTCTCCTGACGTAGGCGCTGATGGTGGTGTCCTTATAGCGTTCAGGGCATTCACTCTCGCCGTTCAGACACATTCCCAGGTTCGTGGGCTTCGTGTAAACCCTTGTAGCGAACGCACCCTCCTCCTGTTCAACCAGGACGTCCAGGAAGGGAAGACGGCCATCACGGCTATATTCGATGGTAAATCGTAAGTGGCTGTGGGTATGGAAGGCTTGACGTATTTCCTCGATCTCATCCCTCGTTCCTGCTTGGATGAAAGTTCATCTATATATCTTACGTATATAGATGGCTTCCTAATGCTCCTAAAGACACGCTCCTCCACTATGCGCATCCATATAAAAGTTTGCAAACAAGACCCCGAGGGGGGATCCCATCGCTACACCATCGATTTGTAAGTACATATGGCCATGGTGGTTAATGAAGGGAGCCTTCTTGGTGCATATTTCCAGCAGAGAGCGAAGGGCATGCTCGGGGATATTCAGTGGGTCGGTGGATGGGTCTCTGTAGACACACGTTCAAGGATCATTTCAATGGTTTCATCTACAGGAACGTTAGTAAACAGCGACTCTACATCCATCGATGCAATACTGCCTCCAGGGGGCGCGGATCTTAAGGCTTGCAGGAACTCCGCTGACGACTTCAAATTATGTGTGCTGGGGATGTAGGGGGTGAGAATAGTATTTAGTTGTTTAGCAAGGTGGTATGTGGGTGCTGGTATTTGGCTAATGATAGGTCTTAAAGGGTTTCCATGTTTGTGAGTTTTTACATTACTGTAGATGTACCCGAGGTTGTAATCTCCAAAAATACTAGATAGGTGTGAGGCGTTAGTGGCTGCGTTGACAGTTTCTATGATTCTATTGGCTTCGCGTTTAATGTCGTCTCCTGGGTTCTTAGTAATGCGTCGAAACTTAGTGGTATCGGCGAGGATCTTGTCGATTTTTTGTCTATATTCGGTAGTCTTGATAAGTACTAGGGTTGCGGTCTTGTCGGCTCTCCTGACGGTGATGTCTTCGTTTTCTCTCAAGCTTTTAGCAGCATCCCGCAGACGGTGATCGACGATGTCACTTTTATAAGTTCCTCTGAGCCCTACGGGAAATAATCAGGAATCACGTTTCCCCGACCGACAAAAACAAGCAGATCAACTTGATCATATTTTATACAAGTAAAAAAACATGCAGTCTTATCATGAAGAATAACCCCACACTGTCGCAGGATCCCTTGAAGAGGACGAGCGTCATTTACAGATACACGTGCCCAATCCGAGGATGCCTCGGAACTTACATCGGGATGACGTCAATGCGCCTCTCCAAGAGGATCTCCTGTCATGTGCAGGAGGGAACAGTATTTAATCATGGAAGGACTGCACATAATAAAAGAATCCGCCGCAGCGACATCGTCGGTAACTTCGAGGTTATCGACCAAGCATCCCATCTACGTCGTTTGCGAATCTTAGAAGCGCTGCACATCGGGAGGGAGAAGCCCAGTTTGAACGACACACAGGAGACCTTCCTCCTCCCCACCGCCGTCAGGAGAGCAGCAGACACTGCCCCACAACGACCATCACACCAGAGGGATCCTGAGGATGATTGAAGCATTAGCTCTTATCCTGAGGACGTCCCTAGTAACCCTGACGGTGATCGCAGCTCAAGCTCTCGCCCTGAGGACGACCTGGTAGCACGCCCTTCGAGGGGACCTCCACCATCACCAAGGATGAGGCTCTGCCCACGAAGAGGACAGCCAACCAGCAACGGGCCCCCTGATGACATCGCTCGTGACGTCACAGGTATTGCCCAATGAAAAGTAAGGTACCCGTTTCTTCAAGCCACCCGAATGCAATAAATGGCGTGAATACATCTGACACAGACCATTGCACTCAGCGATCCCGTCCCGAAGATGGTCAAACGAGGTGGCCGAAACATGTAGACGCACCTTTTGTTTTAAAAAGCAGAAAAAGAAGTAAAGGAAACGAAGAAAAATAAACAAGAAATACCGAATAAACCCCTGACGACTACGGCCTATTCCCGACCTACGAAATGCACCTGTATACCTGTTGACGACCCCAGCCTGTCCCAGATAACCAGTTTGCCTTTGATAACACCAGCCCGAAATTCCGTTGACGACCTACAGCATAATGAATATTGGACAGCTGCTTCATAATACCAGCATGCCAGAAAGGCAAATCATAATTGAAAGAAGGTCTGTTTCCAGCATACAATAATAATAGTAATAATAATCTTGTAGAAAGTCTTCTCTATTTTTCTGATGACGGCTTTCTTGTTGTTGCTTATACTGGCAAGCAACGCGCCAAAGGGCATGGTAAAATGCGGTTGAGTCATTTGATTTATTATTGCTTATACAATTCTCTCTCTCTCTCTCTCTCTCTCTCTCTCTCTCTCTCTCTCTCTCTCTCTCTCTCTCTCTCTCTCTCTCTCGACATTTCCTCCTGATCAGCAGGACATTCTCAAGCGATGACTGCTAAGGGACTGAATTTGAATGGCGAGTCCTTCTAAATCGTGGTGTTGCGGGCTCTCGAGTACAGTATAGAGAACCTCTCCGGCAGGTCGAGTTTTCTCAGGTGGTGGTTATCACCTGAGAAGGTCTGCAAGACTCGCAAATGCTTGCCGTATGAGTCACCTTCCCAGGAACCAATGAAAACTCGTCCTGCCGGAGAGGTTCTCTATACCGTACTCGAGAGCCTGCTACACCACGATTTAGAAGAATGACTCGCCACTCGAATTCAGTCCCTTAGCAGTCGTCGCTTGAGAATGTCCTGCGGATCAGGAGGAAATGTTGCGTTGGAGAGAGAGAGAGAGAGAGAGAGAATTGTATAAGCAATAATAAATCAAATGACTCAACCGAATTTTACCATGCCCTTTGGTGTGTTGCTCGCCAGCATAAGCAATAACGAGAAAGCCACCATCAGAAAAATAGAGAAGACTCTCTACAAGATTAATAGTGATGAAGCAGCAAACATTTTAACAAAACATGTCTACGAGGGGGTCTCCTTCCGAAATAATAATAATAAAAATAATAATATAACTGTAATTACAAAATTCATATGTGATAGTATTTTAAAGAAATACAAAAATCTCTATCCATTTCATTCTTTTAAATAAGGATAAACTCTCTCTCTCTCTCTCTCTCTCTCTCTCTCTCTCTCTCTCTCTCTCTCTCTTTCACTGAGATGAAAGAATTTTTATGGTACGAGTAAGTAATATGTTTATTGATATTTTCAGTTAATAATAATGATACTAATAATATAACTGTAATTATACAATTCATATGTGGTAGTATTTTAAAGAGATAAAAATAACCTTTCCATTTTACTTACTGAAGGATAACTCCTCTCTCTTACTGAGATGAGAGAATTTTTATGGTAGATGTGTATATATGTTTATTAATATTTTCACATAATAATAATAACAATAATAATAATGTGGAAAAGTAAATCCACAATAATATGTCTGATCTTGTTATTTAAAATACAAAGCAGAAAGCTTTCAAAGACCTGCACGGTCCTCCTTGTCAATCTGAATACAATTATTAACAGTGACCATACAAGAACTTTGTTTTTTTGACTCATTTACAAATAGCCTGTTTGATGATGTAGTTGGCTCTTCCCGTTATCCCCACGTTCTCCAACGGCAAACCAGCCAAACGCCTAGATCTTTGAAGTGGCGGTTCGTCTCTTGAATTGTTTGATCTGTTGTCCATTGCAGCTTGGGCGCCTGCAACAAGGGACACGGGATGTGTCCTTGTTACCTGAACGAAAGAAGATGAGGCAGCGGCAGTATCAGAGGTGGCTAGATTATTGGTGTTATTACTATTCAACCTTTCTCTGTTTTAATCTCTTATAAACTGACAGCAAATTATTTCATTTAAAATAAAATCTTCTTACGTAAAGGCTTTATTGCCCTCCATAGAGAGACCCCTGTTAATAATTGCTCCTTCATTGGGTTTGGGTTTAAGCTGTTGTTTAGGAACAAGTAAACACAACTTGTTACAGGGCATTAGCAATATAAATTATTTTAATTTCAGACATAATGATTTTCAATTGAACTTTTTAATAAAAGGTATTTTATTAGATAATCATCTGGGTAAACAGAACAGTACTTTAACGAAAAGACAAACTAGCCCTTTTAAATTTAAAAGACAACAAAGACATCAGAGTAATGGAAGCTGATAAAGGTGGGCCACTGGTGATTATGGATACTAATACATACAATTCGAAAGCAATTGACTTACTAAGTGATAATAGTACTTATACTAAATTGTCAGAGTTGCCGTTGGTAACCTCTTTACAAATGAAATTCAACAGAGACGTGTGGAAAATAGCCAATACCCTCACGGTGACTGAACAAAAACAGTTACTTTTGAGTAAGATATCAAAGAAAATGCAGAGTCTCCCTTACTTTTACGGCATACCAAAACTTCATAAAACAGGATGCCCTCTACGTCCCATTATAGCTACTTGTAATTCGCCACAATCTGTTATGGCTCTGTGGTTAGCCGAACAGCTCAGCCCATTATTAGGCACCTTTTTCAATGCTCACTTACTCCATTCAAGTAACTTTATAGACAGGCTTAGGACCCTGGGTAATGTAAGAGGAAAAATGATTAGCCTAGGTGTTACATCCCTTTTCACTAATGTGCCTCTAGAATTTGTCCTTACAAAATTAAAAGAACAGTCAGAAATTGGAAATGTTAACTTCCCTATTCCTACAGAACAGTTTTTAGACTTGATTCGTCTGTGTCTCATCCACAATATTTTCATTCAACAATGAAGGCTATAAACAAAAATTTGGCGTTGCCATGGGTTCACCCTTATCCCCCATAGTACTTGCAAATTTGTGCATGGAATTTGTAGAAATTGAAATACTCTCCAAATGTGATCCAAATCTAAAACCACTCATTTGGGTAAGATATGTCGACGATGTCTTCGTAATTTTCCAAGGTAATCAAATAGACTTTGAACAGTTTTTGAGATTTGTCAATAGCATACTACCTTCCATTCAATTTACAGTGGAATATGAAGTGGAAAATAAGCTGCCCTTTCTGGATGTTTTGGTATACCATTACCCTATTACATTTAGTGTTAAATTTAGTGTTTACAGAAAAGTGACAAATGCTGAAGCTTATATCCACTTCTATTCTTTTCATAATAAAGAAGTAAAGCAAAATATAATGATAAATTTCATTCTAAGAGCCTTGAAAATATGTGATCCTGAATATATTGATAGCGAATTTCAACATATAAAAGAAGTTTTTGGAAAATTATGCTATCCAGAAAATTTCATAAATAATGCCTTCACTAAAGCCAAAAGGATTTTCTATATAAAAAGTCAATATGAGTACAAAAAAGAATAAAAAATGTATCTAACCTTACCATTTAATCCCAACTTACAAAATATTAGAAAAACAGTAAATGAAAAAGGTGAAGAAAAGGTCAACCTAGTCTTCAACTATAAGAATACACTTAAAGGCTGTCTCATGCAAAATAATAACTGCAACCAAAGCTTTAACAAAGAAATTGGTGTTTATGAAATACCTTGTCTGGATTGGGATAAGAAATATAACGGAGAAAGTGGGAGGGGACTACCAATCAGGAATAGATGAACACAAAAGAGCTTATAATTTACATGCTGAGAATAATGCACTAGTCTCACATAGTTTAAATGACGATCACCGCATAAATTGGAACGAGTCAAAAGTAATATTCAATAGTAAGGATACAGGTATTAGAAGGTTAGTTGAAGGAGCAATTATTAACAGGGGTCTCTCTATGGAAGGCAATAAAGCCTTTATGCAAAAAGATTTTATTTTAAATGAAATAATTTGCTGTCAGTTTATAAGAGATTATAACAGAGAAAGGTTGCATAGTAATAACACCAATAATCTAGCCACCTCTGATACTGCCGCTGCCTCATCATCTTTCGTTCAGGTAACAGGGACACATCCCGTGTCCCTTGTTGCAGGCGCCCAAGCTGCTATGGACAACAGATCAAATGATTCAAGAGACGAACCGCCATTTCGAAGATCTAGGCGTTTAGCTGGTTTGCCGTAGGAGAACGAGGGGATAACGTGAAGAGCCAACTACATCATCAAACAGGCTATTTGTAAACGAGTCAAAAAACAAAGTTCTTGTATGGTCACTGTTAATAATTGTATTCAGATTGACAAGGAGGACCGTGCAGGTCTTTGAAAGCTTTCTGCTTCGTATTTTAAATAACAAGATCAGGCATATTATTGTGGATTTACTTTTCCATTTTATTTTATTAACTCATGTGATTATGAGGTTTCTTTGAATAATAATAATAATAATAATAATAATAATAATCATAATTAATAATAATAATAATAACAACAATAATAACAATAATAATAATATAACTAATTTCGAATGAAAATTCTTTCCTTCCTCTTTCTTTGTATCCATTTCCCTACCATCTCTCAACTCCATAGAAGCTCGGAACTCAGGAAGCTGTCATATATGTCAAGTAATGCGACAGGGGAGGGGAGCAGTGCCACATATGTAATGGCCAATGATTTTAATGGTTTTTATGCAATCTCTCTCTCTCTCTCAGATCATTTTTACGGTACATGTATGTAATAACTTTATTATTAATATTTTCTTATAATAATACTATAAATGTAATTACAAAATTCATATGTGAGTATTTTAAATACAATAATCTTTCATCTTTCCATTTCACTCTTTTAAATACTGTAAGGACAATTCTCTCTCTCTCTCTCTCTCTCTCTCTCTCTCTCTCTCTCTCTCTCTCTCTCTCTCTCTCTCTCTCTCTCTCTCTCTCTCTTGGCTGCAAGTGTTAGAAGTATACATATGTACATAGATACCTTTTAGGGTACTAATGTTTAAGATTACTTTGAAATTATATTAATATAATTTCAGTAAAATGATGATAATTTAAGGTAAATTTGATGTAGGAGGTTACATAAGGTATACATTTGGTGTTTCTATTTCTTCCTTCTTTAATCTCTCCTCTCTCTCTCTCTCTAATCTCTCTCTCTCTCTCTCTCGTCTCTCTCTCTCTCTCTCATTCTCTCCTCTCTCTCTCTCGTCTTCTCTCTCTCTCTCTCTCTCAGCAAAAGAATTGATACAGATAGATAGATACTTATTCAACCCCCCCCCTCTCTCTCTCTCAGCAAAAGAATTGATACAGATAGATAGATACTTATTCAGCCCCCCCCCCCCCCCCTTCCCCCCCCCCCCCTCTCTCTTTTCTCTCTCTCTCTCGCTCATCGCTCTCCTCTCTCTCTCTCTCTCTCTCTCTCTTTTCTGGATATATGTATTTATGGAAGGGGAAGAAGTGTTGCCTATAGAAGTTCATTTCAATCTTTTGATATTGCAAGGAGTTATTCAGTTATTTCTGATTTCTCGAAGAACTACCGTTACTAAGTGTCAAATCTTAGGGTAATGTTTAGCTGACAGTCGCATGGCTTTGATCCTATGCATATCTTTCCCTATCTGGAGGGACAGAAGGGAACGACGACAGGGATGTACCAGTATGCATCTTTCAGATCTAAATCTCTTTTAAAACAATTGAACGCCCTAGGCCAACAGTAGTTATTTGGAAAATATGGCAAACTGTGTGCTTCTTCAATGTTGATAGGTCTAGGATCACTTTGTTTGGAGGAATCTTTTTTGGGGGCCACTTGTAGACACTTGCTTGTTGACAAATATCTGCATGTTTCTCTATGGCTCCCAGTAACAGGGATTTTCTGCATGTAACATTCCAAAGAGAGGCCTGGTTATGGGAAGAAACCCCTTTACAGAAGGGGGAGGGTTGAGACTGTTCCCACCTCAGCCAGTGTAAAATTAATGCTGTGTCCCCATAGGAAAGACTTCAATTACCTGTGGCACCATTGAAGTTGACCCCCAAACATACCATTCCCATTGGTATCTGCCTCTTCCTCTACCTCTGCCTTTGATAGGCATTCCATTTGTTGCTTTTCTACTTCTTGTAAGAGGGTCTTTGTTGTTGTCCTTTTGTAAGGCATCGTCCCTTCTGAACACCTACATGTTTTTTGAGGAAAAAACCTTTGGGGTGACTGAAGGCTTACCTTTTTAAGTGAGCATTTTTGGTTTGGGTAAGGGGAAGTTTAAGATTTTTGTTTCCTAAATTCCCATTTTTCTATTGGCAGGCTTGCTCGTTAAGTTTTTAATCACAACAGACTTCTCAACAGGTCCATACAGAAAGGGTTATGATGTAATAATGAAGTTACATTGGGAAGTGACTAGTTGGAGCCCCCAATGTTTCCATTTTTGCTTTTATTTGACACTTTAGCAAGTCCTAGGATGTTTGCCATAGGGTTCTCATAAGACTTTTAAGCACAACAGCAACAATTGTTCTGTAACATTTTGGAAGACTTGATGGCAACTCCCAGCAAGGTGGTAGAGGTAACAATACTAAAGAGGGGGACCCTAGTACGAAATTCAGCTGAGGCTGTCACTTCTGAGGTTCTTCTTATAGGGTTCCTAAATTGCTGTGTAGCTTTAAATAAGGAGGCTTTTCCCCTTCAGGAGGGAGCTGTAACATTGCCCATTCCTTGGTGGAGTTTTCGGAAACTGGGATGACCGAGGCAAATGGATTTAATTGTGCCATTGTCTCATGTCTTTTAATCGCTACAAAATGCAGAAAATCTGTCCTTACAAGATTGATAATTTTTAAAATGAAAGGACAGAAGGCTGGAACTCTTTGATGAGCAACTGTGGTCCCAATAAAGGGTGTCCTCTATAGCTTTTAATGTTATAGTCACAGGTAAGAGGACCATTTCTCTTAGTGGTCTTTAACATGAACAGCTTCGATCATAGTTTTTCTCTCATTAATTAGATATTTACTATATGATGAGAAAGTGTGCACTGATGTGTCTAACCAAGATCATAAGTATCATCAGGGATGAGTATTGGAGCCCCTATCATGTTTTGATTTGAAGTTTTGCATTCAGAATTGACCAATAGTGGTTTCCAGTCGTAATTCCAACACTAGACCTTATTTGGGCAGCATTTGCATCCCCTCTCACTTTTGGGTTGCTCATACATTGCCTTTCTGTGGCAGTGATATTTTCTAATGTTATTCATAATTTCCTTTTGGAATTGATCAAACCATAAATTGTGTATCCCTTCTGGGGGAGCTTGCGTAACTTGACTTGAACATCTACAGCTGAGCTGCAACTGCCTGTTCCCAAGGAGGCAGAGGTCCTGGGTGAATTACTATAACCCTCTGAAACTGTTGTCATATCCTTAAGATTTGGGTGGATCCTTGTATCAGTTTTGGGGGAAGGATCCTAATTTCCTTACCGAATTGATCAAATGCTGCAAGCTGTGTATCCCGTTTGGGGAAGCTTGCACATTTTGATGGAGCTTCAACAACTGAACTGTGACTGTTTGTTACTTAAGGGACAGAAGTCCTGGGTAAGTTACAATACCCCTACAGAAATATAGTAATATCAGTTGGAGTCAGATGGATCCTAGTATCCCTTTTTGGGGGAAAGATCCTCTTCAGCATTGATAGCTACAAGTGGGTATTGAATTCCTTCTATTAGGTGTCTCCCATGGCTACCTGAAATTTGTGTCCCTGATCCATTGGATTCAGTAAGGTCATTTCAGTGGTGATGCCCACATCATATTCCTTAGTAAGAATGTCTCCCCCATGTAAAAATTCTTCTATGTCCTCCCCAGGTTTAACCTAGGAGGTACTGGGGACTGACGTTACTGGGTTTTGACCCAAACATAAATCTTGATAAGAGAAAAGAGGGTTATATATCTACTGCTGGAGTTCTTGCCGGAAAGGTATAACTTCCCTTTTTTTAGTCTTACTGAACCATAGGAATCACTGAGACAACTTAAAATGAGCAGTTGCATCCTTAAAACTTGCTGCCAGTAGCATACTACATGTTTGGTACATTTGTCAACCAGTTTTTTTTTTTTTTTTTCCCCACCATGCTGGTGGTATGAGCCATACCCATAAGCACAAAATGACCTGAGCAATTTGATTCAGAACACTTGAACTGAGGGCCCTGCATAATGGTAGCCCTGTAGTAATACAAGACAAGTTGTTATTAGAAGCCAGTCAGTATTAAATTATGAATGTGGGGCACCTCTGTATTTACTTATACAGTTTCCATATTTGTGATAGATTCTATTAGAAATCTACTATGTTAACTTAAGCCCTTTGATGTATAAGTTAGTTTTGACAGTCGTATATGGCTGTTCAGTAGTACAGTAGAGACCCGGTTCACGACCGTATTAGAGCTCGACATAATCGGATTTCGCCACTAAATTTCCAATAAACTTTGTATCTGTTTTCAACCAAAAAACCAGTTTCCGACCCCCGACCATATGATGTTTGTAAACAAAACTGTTTCCGCCAGCTGCCGCTAGTTGGCGTCATCCAGTGCTACCAAATGTAGCATAATTTCATGTTTTTTAGCATAATTTGACCCAAGAATTGGAGCTTAGCATAATTTCTTTCACACTTAGGGTTCTAGTACAATTTTAGAATGTATTTTCACTAAAATTTTAAATAAAATGCAGAAAATTCCTCAATTTCATACACAGCTATAGTGAATGTATCTTCAAGTGAAATTGCCTCAAAAGCAGCACTAACAAATGAGTTAATTGCTAAGTTTGAACCCAACTAAGGAATGTTAAATTTTGTGAATATAAATAAATACCCACAGTGGCATGACAAACAATCAGTAAAGTGTTAATAATGTTTTTTCTTCATGAGTAAAGAATTACTTTTTTTTCCTTTTTTAAGTTTTATTTTTTTCAGTAATCAAAATTTTAATTATGTCTGAAGTGATTTTACCACAATTTCAAGTATTTATTCATTGTGTATGTGATCTATTAAAGAAAAAGTGTTTCAGTGGCATGATAATGATCAAGTAATAAGTACGTATGTTTTTCTTCTTGAGTAGAGACTGGTTTGTTTGTTTACCTTTTTTTTTTAGTTTTAATTTTTCAGGAAATATCAGTAAATAACAAAATGTTATATTTGAAGTAATTTTCACACATTTTCAAGTATTTATTAATTGTTTATGTGACCTGTTAAAGAAAAATGGTTCTGAGTGGCATGATAATGATGCAGTAATAAGTAAAACTTGTTGTTTTTCTTCACATTTGTATGTGTGATCTTCACACATTTGTCAATAGTATAATAGTGATTGCATATCAAATAGTGTACTAGTGATTGCGTATGTGATCTATTAAAGAAAAATGGTGTTTTATTACGAGTTTCCTAACATCATCAAATTATTAGTTATAATATTGTCTGTTCGTCACTTTTTATCATTTCACCTAATATATAAATGTTTTAAATTTCCATTACATCGTTGTTTTAGCTCAAATGTATTAGAGAAATGAGATAATGATAGATTAATAGCATAATTCTGGCACAAAATTGCACCATATTTGGCATAAATTCTTGCTTGGACCGACTAGCATAATTTAGCAAAACGGTTGGTAACATTGGTGACGCCACTCAGTGACTCAGCATTGTTTAAAGTCGCAACTAATGTTTACAAACATTCAAACATGTGTCCGTGTCTTGTACACCTTGCGCGCATTTCGTTTGCTTTTTCGGTGGTATCAACGTAGACATATTCTAAAACCATGCTCACACTTGAGACGTGCGTTTCAGTAGCAAATGCAATACGTATTTAAGTGTTAGGTTTGGAGTGAAGGCAATGTTACGTACGTAGGTTACATGTGCGGTTCGGTAGCGAATGCAATCTTTAAGCTTTGTTAAGCTTTCGGTAAAGAAGAAGTTAGTCATAGTTTATATCAGAGAAGCTACTATGCCATATTAAGTGCGTAGTAATCAAGAAATTAAGAAGAATCTTTTATGTCGTACTGTAATACGTTAATGTTTACGTGTAAGATTTGGTAGTGAAACCAGTTACATACGTAACATGTTCGGTTCGGTAGCAACGCAATCTAAGCTTTTTAAGCGTGCCGGTAAAGAAGAGGTTAGCCTTAGGTTAACTCAGAATCCGCTACGGTATACATTAATTATAGAAATTAAGTAGATTCTTTTATGTCTACTGTAAAAATACGTCATTGTTTACGTGTGACATTTGGTAGTGAAACCACTGTCACATACGTAACGTGTGCCGTTCGGTAGCGAACGCAATCTTAATCTTTGTTAAGCTTGCTGGTAAAGAGGAGGTTAGCCTTAGCTTAATCAGAGAAGCCGCTATGGTATAGAATAATTATAGAAATTAAGAAGATTCTTTTATGTCTACTGTAAAAAGACGTCAATGTTTACGTATGAGGTCTGGTAGTGACACAGTTTACATATGCAACGCGTGCGCAACGGTAACGAACGCAATCTGTATGCTTCGTAAAAGCGTCCTCGTAAAAAAAAAAAAAAAAAGAGGTTAGCTTGATATTAATGGTATAGTAATTAAAGACATTAAGAAGATTCTTTTACTTATGTGTACGTATATATGTACCATGCAGTACCATAATAATTGTCAAAGTCCAATAAGCTTGAAACCAGCCCTGATATTGGACAATTTGCCGTAAAAGACGCACCTTTTTTTATAAGGACATTTATGAAACAAAATCGTTAGTATCATAACATTACATTTACTGAAAGATAATTTTCAAGCGATTTTGTATACAGTATTGCAGTCGACTCCGTAAAAGATTTACCATAAATTAATATCGAATGTAAATGTTTCTAGGCTTATAGCGAGATATGGTTTCTTTACTACCATAGTCCCGATATAAACCACCAGGGCTGCGCTATGGTTTGTTTACATCCTTAAATGCCGACTTACTGTAGGCAAATTTTTGCAAGTTTTTGATAAATATAGATTGGGTTTAATTTTAATAGTTTATTAATTTACTGTAATAATTAGACTTGCTTTTCAATGCTTTTATTATGTTAGCAACACTTTTTATGCCTACCCACTACACTACGTTCTACTTACTATTTACCTAGGTAGCCTATGGAGCTTGGTCAACAATCAGTTGGACACAGGGTAGTTTTCTTTTATACTGTATATTACACATTTAAAATTATAAATATACGTTTAACATGATATTTATTTAACTTTTAACTTATTTAGTTGTAATTTACATGTAATGTATTGTATAAAAAGGCAAGGTTAGGTAATAACTGATGGTCAAGAACGGATTAATCCATTTTCAGTTATTTCTTATGGGAAAACTTGATTCAGTTCTCGAAATAATCGAATTTCGACGCTCCTTCTGGAACGAATTATCGTCGAGAACTGAGGCTCTACTGTATTTGTCATTATGCACTAGCTGTATAAAATTTTAATTTGAATTGTCATACCATTTGGACTAATATCTTATGTACTAATTTGTTTAGTTAGCCTAAGCCACTATTTTTTGTGGCTTCATGTTATTTAATTATGCCTAGAATACTGTTTATAACCATTCCTAGGCTATTTGTGCTAAAATACCACTTAGTACTCCAACAATAGGATGTTTTCTAAATTGTTCTCTCTTAGCAGCCTAGTACAGGCAGTCCCCGACTTACGAGGATATGACACCTTTCAATTATATTCGTCAGAAATTATTTACAGGTTTACGACGCATGTTCCAGGGTAATGACGCTTACAATGCCGATCTGGCAGAAGAAATATGACTCCAAAATTGCAAAATAATCAATATTTGAAGTTTTTTTTTTTTTTTTTTTTTTTTTTTTTTTTTTTTAATGAAAAATGCAATAAAAAAAGCAGTTTACATAGTTTTTAATACACCCAAAGCTTTAAACAAGGGAATTAAATGAGTGTATGCACATGATAGCCTACAGTATTAAAACAATGCTTAAGTATATAGGTTATATGAAAAGGAATAAGGCCAGTAGCCTTTTATCTAACCCTAAAGTCTTTGGTGTAAACTTAGGCTACCGCGAAGGTCCATAGCCTAATAGGATATGTCCTTAAATCTTACCGTAGTTCAGGTTACTGTCTAATCCAGGTTATTTTTGTTCAGTCTTAAGGATATATAATCCTAGGTTATAGGTTAAAGACAAAATCTGCTACAATCTAGCTAACATATTCTCAATGAATTGATGTAGTAGGTTGTTGGCTACTGCCTGGTTGGCTATTGCCGACATAGTTATCTGAAAGGATTACATATCTATATTAATAATAAATGTGGAATATTTCTTTAGATAAAACTTCTAAATAGAATTATTAATTCTTAAAAACAAATTTTGCTTCTACAAATAGCTAACGATCACAAAATGCATGAAGCGCCTAAGTGTACCAATGAAAAAGAGGGTTTACGCCTTTTCACGTGCAATAAAATCATTGTTTTATGGTCTAAACTAAGAAATTTTTAACATAAACTTGAAATTATGTATACTCAGCTTTCAAGTTAGATGTTTCCAAGAACTTCGATAATGAAATCGATAAGTGAAAGAACGAATCTCGGAGCTAACAATCCTAAATTGTTAGCATTGACATGTACTGGCGAAAAACGACAGTTTATGGCTTTTCACACACAATAAAATCGTTGTGCCACATTATAAACTAACAAACTTTCACGTAGCTTTCAACTTATGTTTCCATAAACCTCGGTAATGAAATTAATAAGCAAAAAAGACATTCTCGGAAGTAGCCTAATGATCATAAATTGCAAGAGGCACTGATGTGTGCTGGTGAAATAAGCCAGTTATGGCTTTTCATGCACAGTAAATAACTGCTCCACAGTCTAAACCAAAAAATTTTTAACAAACTTAAAACTATGCACATAGCTGAATCAAAAAGCAAAGAACAGACTTCTCTGAACTCTGTTTTTTGTTGGACCAGAAAAGGAATGGCACCTATGTCGGATTTTGGTCGTATGTAAACAATATGACGATGCGTATGTGCATAACCACTACTACTACTTGCTGTTTTGACGTAGTAGGTAAAATGGGTACTAGCGTTTGCTGTGAGGATAATAGAAAGTGCCCCTCATCCTGTGTCCATTTATACTTTATCACGTGGTATAATGTTAATCATTATGACACAATACCTGGCCATAAGACCAGTTAAGAGAATTCTTTGGCATTAGTCTGGTCACCATGGAGCTCTGGATAGACCAATGGAAAGTGTAATAATTAGTGAATATTTTGAATATTGTACAATATGCTTTATCATAAAAAATCTTTTTAGCAATATCATTTCAAAGTACATCTTACATTACCATTAGAGAGAGAGAGAGAGGAGAGGACGGAGAGAGACTGAGCGAGAAGAGAGAGAAGAGAGAGAGAGAGAGAGAGAGAGAGAGAGAGAGAGAGAGACCTATTATGCTCAGTATGGGGCCCAACCTGGAATAAGCGTAATTGGTGCATAACTACATTATAAGTATGTTGTAAATAATTTTTATCGTAAAAATCAGTATTTAGTTATATACATACATGATATTAAAAAAAAAATAAATTTGTGATTTTAGAGATATGGTCAATAAAAAAATCTGCAAATTAGTGAAAGTTCCTTTGGAAAAGGGAATGTTTTCCACAAAAATCTGCAACAAAGTGAACCATGGAAATGTGAAATTTGTAAAACCATGGGCCACTGTAGTATCTTGAATTTAAACCATCATTAGTTAGAATATTATACTATTAACTTTATTAAAACTTTGCTTTCTTACATTAGGTTTAGCCTTAAATCTTCCATCCCTTTGTTATAGTTGATTTCCAAACAAGATTGATTGATTGAGAGTTATCTGGTGTCAGAACTACCAGGGTCACTGACCCCAAATTTCCAAACAAGAAATGAAGCTGTTGAAATAGGTCCAGACCTTCATGAAGACTTAAAAAATCATTCTGAGAAGCTACCAGAATAGTTGCTACAAATGAAAACGTTGCAAACAGCATTTTATAGAGCAAAAATGTTACCAGTGTTGTTTGATATTTGTTTCTTATTTTTCATGCTTATGACTTCTTTGTAAATTTAGTTTAGAATTTAATATATACAGGTTTTACTGGAAGCATGAATATGACATTTTTATAATAATATAAAGTTTCACTTATACTTACCCGGTGGTTACATATAGCTGTCGTCTCCTGACGTCACGGCAGAATTTGAAATTCGCGGTAGCGCTAATGGTTTGACAGGTGATCCCTCTACTCCCGCCCTCTACCGGGTACCGGGAACCATTCCAACAATAAATCAGAAGTTTCATGCCTACCTGTCCATATGAAGGGAGGAGGGCGGGCTTCGTTATGTAACCACCGGGTAAGTATAAGTGAAACTTTATATTATTATAAAAATGTCATTTTCACTTATATAACTTACCCGGTAGTTACATATAGCTGATTGACACATTTAGGTGGTGGGACAATGGCAGCTAAAATAACAACTGTTGGAATTATCCGAAGATATAGGTTCCTTACCTTTAAAGACCGCTGACTCAGTGGTTACTGCCTCTGTAGTCTGCTGGCCTTTATTGTACCGACAGGATATGTGGATCCGTGCGTCGGACACAATAATAAGTACTTGCTGTTGAGGACGTGACCGTAACTGACAAGACTATAATGCCCCTGCTCAGGGCGCAGTACAAATCACCACAAAATACAATGAAAAACGAGGGATCACCACAACCATTTAAGAAATACACCAAGACATTAAAAGACTGAAAGATACTCAAAAAACTCCCTGTATCTTCAGACAACCTTAAAAATACAAAAAAACATAATCAAGGAGAAAAGTTAGTGAGGATGGGATACATCCTTCTCTCCCTCACCCAATACCGTGTCAGTCACAATGAATGGCCCCAATGTACTGCAATTTTCATATGTGGTTTGCAAATCTGTCAGATAATGAGATGCAAAAACAGAATTGCTTCTCCAATATGTAGATTTAATAATGTCTTTCAAAGACAGATTACGTCTAAAGGCCATAGACGTAGACACTGCTCTAATTTCATGAGCTTTGACTTTAAACACTTTGATATCTGAGTCCTGACATTGTCCGTGTGCCTCAGAAATCAAATTCCTTAAAAAGAAGGAGAGCGCATTTTTAGAAAGAGGACGAGAAGGATCTTTCACTGAACACCACAGGTTATCACTCTTACCTCTTATACCTTTGGTCCTTTGCACATAATGTCTAAGTGCTCTCACTGGACAGAGAAGACATTCAGGCTCATTAGGCCCCACTAACTCTGAAATGTTCTTTATAGAGAAAGAACGAGGCCAAGGACGTGAGGGATTTTCATTCTTAGCCAAAAACCCCAGCATTGATGAGCAAATGGCATTGCCCTTAGCGAATCCAACTCTCTTATCAATAGCATGCAGCTCACTGATTCTTCTAGCTGATGCTAAAGCACAAAGAAAAAGTGTCTTCCTGGTCAGATCTCTAAAAGAACTAGAGGAGATCGGTTCGAATCTATCTGACATCAGCCATTTAAGAACTACATCCAGGTTCCAAGCTACTATTCTTGACTCCTTTGTCTTGATCGTATCAAAGGAACGAATCAGGTCTGAGAGGTCTTGATTATTAGAAATGTCTAATCCTCGATGTCTGAACACAGAAGACAACTTAGCTCTATAACCCCTAATCGTCTGGGTAGAAAGCTTCTTATTCTCACGAAGAAAAAGAAGGAAGTTAGCTAACTGAGCTATAGAGGTCTTAGAAGACGAAATTCCTTATTCTTTGCACCAAGCTCTGAATTGGACCCACTTAGCTTGGTACACTCGATCAGAGGATTCTCTTGGGTCTAGCAATAGCCCTGAAGCCTCTTTGAAAATGGACCCACTTATCTTGGTACACTCGATATAGGATTTCTCTTCTGGGTCTGCAATAGCCTTGAAGCTCTCTTTGAAAATCCTCTCTTTCTGAGGAGATGCTCGACAGTCTGAAGGCGACTAGTCGAAGAGCGGACAAGTTGTGATGGAACCTCAGAAAGTGGGGCTGTCTGAGTAGATCCTTCCTTAACGGTAACTCTATCGGAAAGTCCGTCAACAGCTGTAGTAGATCCGGAAACCATTCCCTGGCCGGCCAAAAGGGGGCTATCAGAGTCATCCTGACGTTCTGATGACCTCTGAATTTTGCCAGAACTAATCTTAGCATTTTGAAAGGTGGAAAGGCATACAGATCCAGATTTGACCAGTCCAGAAGCATGGCATCCACTGTAAACGCCTCCTCGTCTGGAACTGGGGAGCAATACAGTGGTAGACGAGCTGTCTTGTTTGTGGCGAAGAGATCCAACTGAGGACATCCCCAAATCCCCCAAAGCTTCTTGCATATTTGAGGATGTAACGTCCACTCTGTAGAGAGGACTTGTCCTCTCCTGCTGAGAATGTCCGCCTTTACATTCTTTGAGCCTTGAATAAATCTTGTGTTTAAGACAACCTTGTTCTCTTTCGCCCAAATGAGTAGTTCTCTCGCCGCCTCGCACAGAGAGAACGAGTGTGTCCCCCCCTGTTTTTTGATGTAAGAGAGAGCCGTGGTGTTGTCTGCTTGAACCAGCACTACTTTCCCTCTTACCTCTGTCTTGAAGTGCATTAGAGCCAAATGAATCGCCTTCAACTCTTTTAGATTTATGTGCCAGCTTCTCTGATGAATCTGCCAAAGTCCCGACACTTCCTTTCTCCCCAGAGTAGCTCCCCACCCTTTGTCCGATGCGTATGACAAAAGCGTAAGGTTGGGGCTCAACTGGCTTAGAGACAAGCCTTCCTCTAGCCTTCCTTCTGATTTCCACCAAAGGAGGTCCTGTTTGATTCCTTCCGAGATGGGGAACACGAAGGAGTCTGGGAACTTCTTCCTTTGCCACTTCTGCTTCAAGTAAAATTGAAGTGGTCTCATGTTGAGCCTGCCCAGACTTACAAATTGCTCTATTGAAGCCAAGGTTCCTAAAAGGCTCATCCACTGATTCGCCGAGCAAGTTTGTCTGACGAGAAATTTGTCTTATTTTGTTCAGGCAAGAGTCGATCCTTTGGAGAGACGGAAAAGCCTGAAAAAGAACTGAATTCAGTCTCACTCCTAAATAAACTATCTCCTGAGAAGGAGTGAGACATGACTTTTCCTTGTTTACTAACAAACCTAGGCTTTCCGTCAGCCTTAAAGTCTTTTGTAGGTCCTCCACACACTTCTGTCTGGACCTTGCCCTGAGAAGCCAATCGTCTAGATACATGGATATTCGTATCCCGTCTAGATGAAGCCACTTTGCTACTGACGACAGAACTCTGGTGAACACTTGTGGAGCTGTCGACAGGCCGAAGCAGAGGGCCCTGAACTGATAAATGCGGCCCTGGAACACGAATCTCAGGAATCTTCTCGATTCCGAATGAATCGGAATATGAAAATAAGCGTCCCGAAGGTCTATGGAAACCATCCAATCTCCAGGATGAAGCGCTGCTAATACCGATTGGGTCGTTTCCATAGAAAACTTCGTTTTCAGGACAAAGGCGTTCAGGGCACTGACGTCCAACACCGGTCTCCAACCCCCCGTGGCCTTCTTTACCAGGAAAAGGCGATTGTAAAATCCTGGTTCCTGCGGAGAGTCCACTAACTCTATGGCCCTCTTTGCCAGTAAGGCGAGAATTTCTTGATGGAGGGCGGCAAATTTTTCGGAGTTCTCCGAGTAAGCTGACAAATTCACAGGAAATTCTGTGAGAGGGGGGTGCTTGATGAACGGAATGGTGTATCCTTCCTTCAGGACCTGGACCGTCCAAGGATCCGCTCCGAGATGAAACCAGGTCTGCCAGAAAAGGTGTAATCTGGCTCCTACTGCTGTGTGGAGGACTACGGGCGTACTTCTTGATGGAAGAGGGAGTGGTTTTAGAAGAGGCTCTACCTCTCCCACGAAACCTGGAGAAAGATCGAACGGGAGCTCTCCCTCGAAATGGTTTAGGAGCTTCCGTGGAGGGAGCACTCCGAGAAGCAGAAAGAACTGGAGCTATCTTCCTGGGCTTCTTCACTGACTGTGATAAAAGATCCTGGGTCGCTTTCTGTGTTAAAGATTGAGCGATCTCGCTCACAATCTCTTGCGGAAAAAGGTGTTTCTTGTCCAAAGGAGAGAAGAGCAAGGCAGACTTCTGGTTCGATGAGACCCCTTTCGACAAGAAGGAGCACCAAAGCTGTCTCTTCTTCAACACTCCAGAGGCGAAAATGGCAGCGAGCTCCGAAGCTCCATCACAGATGCTTTTATCGATACAATCCAGTACCGAGGCAAAATCCTTCAACTGCTCCTCCGAAAGTCCAAATGACTTGACTTTCCTGGCCAGCGAAGCAATGGCCCAATCCAGGAAGCTAACAACTTCAAAAACACGGAAAACACTCTTGCAAAGATGCTCCAGTTCATTTGTTGAAAAGAAAATCTTAGCCGTATTAAGGGCTGCTCTGCGGGAAGAGTCCACGAGACTAGAAAAGTCTCCCTGAGCGGAGGCAGTCACACCCAGGGAAAAAACTTCTCCAGTGTCATACCAGACACGGCTCCTTGACGAAAGTCTCGAAGGGGGAAGACAAAAAACATTTTTCCCCTGTTCCCTCTTCTCCAAAAGCCAAGCGTTAACTTTTTTTATAGCTTTCTTAGCCGAAATCGAGAGGACGAGACGCGTGAACGAGGACGAGGAGTCAGGCTTACTGTCCTTTTTCCACTGCGAACTAGGAGAAACTGGAACGGAAGGCGCAAAAGAATCTCCAAAGTTGTCAACGAAGGATCGTAAAAGGAGTTTATACCCCGACAAATGCTTATCTTTTTCTGTAAGTACTTCTCCTTCTTCCTCCAAATCCGAAGCTTCCTTCAACGAAACTGGCGAACATTCCATCGGAAGAGGAATCCTGTTCGGCGAAGTCACACCCTGATGCGTCCGAGGAGGGTGTGAGAACGCAGGAGAAGACGTCTGAGCCTGTACTGAGACGAATCCGGGCGGCTGAGCTGGCGGCTGCGTTGGCGGCTGAGCTGGCGGCCGCGCTGGCGGCTGAGGTGGCGCTTGAGCAAGAGCCTGACGTGGCGCCATAGACGGAGTCAGGAAAGGAGTCCGACCAGGCGCCTGAAGTGGCGTCTGAAGAGGAGTCACATGGAGAGTCTGAGCCTGAAGAGGCGACTGAAAAGGAGCCTGCAAAGAGGACTGCACAGTAGTCTGCGGAAGATGTAAGGCGGTCGGGAGCGCATTCGGGGACGAAAGAGACTTGCCAAAAAGCTCCAAGATACTGCCTAACTTGGCATTCATCTGTTCAAACACCAAAGGTTGAGGATCCACCGACGTAGAAGGCGCGGGAGGCGTAGAAGGATGATCCACAAACACGTCTGGAGCCGCAGGAGTTATCGCTTGAGGAGGCTCTGGAGAAGGCTCCGAAGGAGTGTGCGTGTTCGGCTTCTCCACTTCTATGAGAGAAGGGCGATAAATCGAAACCGCCGGAGAAAAAGCTTCAAGCTCCTCCCAAAAACTACAAGAAGGTTTGGCAGCCGCCACCTTCTTGGGAACCGCAGCAGGCGAAACATCGCGAGACCTTTTCAGCGGTCTAGAAGTCTTATTACGCCAGCCTCTATAAGAGGAAACATCTGAACTAGAGTCGCTTGACGAAAAACACTTCCTCGCAACACCTTTCCAATGGTGAGCGACAGCATCCTGGGATACGGCTACAGGATTGCTTGAGGGGGCGGCTGCTCGGGAGCAGGTCCCGCTCGCCTCCCTTCGGTTTTCGGCATGCCTCCTCCCATGATCTGGGGAGTTTGACAGGGGCCTAGACCTAGGAGAACGAACGGGCCGAACAACCACCTCCTCCACTACACTTGCACTAAGTAATTTATCACACTTAACTACCACTTCTTGCGCTGTCTCACCCATTTTCTGCATAGTGGTGAGGAAAGAGACATTTCAAGTCCATATCAGCTCGTAATACTGACACGGGATCGGGATCGGGAGATACAGATTCGAGGGCAGGAGCAACCACTACGGGGTTAATAGGAGCAGGATTAACAGAATTCAGAGGAATATCCTGGCTACTCACTGACTTAGAAGAAGATCTCTGTGAAGCCTTTCTGATTCTATCTTTTTCTAACTTTCTCATATACTTTCCCAGTGCCTTCCACTCCTGAGATGTTAGAGACTTACATTCTTCACACGTATTCTCAAAAGAACATTCACGTCCCCTACAACTAACACAAGTAGAATGAGGATCAAGTGAAGCTTTAAGAAGTCTAGTCTTACACCCACTACTACACACCCTATACTGAATAGAGCCGGTGTCAGACATCGTGAAGAATTCAAAATAATTCCTAAAAAGGACAACAATATCAAAACCAAAATAACTATAGCGCTAGCAAAAAGATCAGTAAACTCAAGGTACATCACCAAAAGGAGAAAACCAAGATGATCAAATCCAAATTCCAACCAGCAGAGGAACCGTGTTACCGGTTCCGACGGCAGGAAACTTCTGATTTATTGTTGGAATGGTTCCCGGTACCCGGTAGAGGGCGGGAGTAGAGGGATCACCTGTCAAACCATTAGCGCTACCGCGATTTCAAATTCTGCCGTGACGTCAGGAGACGACAGCTATATGTAACCACCGGGTAAGTTATAGTATAAGTGAAACTTAAGTATTCCAGTTCTAGAGATTTGCGTACTCGCATACTCGCATATTTCTCAGTGGACCATATCTACCCATTATTCGGGGGAAATTTGCTTATTTGCAGGATTTTCTGGGAAATATTCACAAATTATGGTATATTCATATCAATTACATAACTAAAGGCACTTTTTGTGATTATATTTTTAAATAATTCAGTTATAAGCATTTTTAGTGGGTTTTTCTTGAGTTTCAACTAACAAAATAGGCATTTCTAAGCATTTTTATAGGGATTTAAGTATTTGTGGAGTCTGGGTATTCGCGGTGGGGTTTGGATCGCACAGGGAGTCCACTGTATTGTATACATCCTGAAAACCTCATCCTTTACATTATTCTGAATACAAAATTTTTATTCATGCTACAGCACTAGCGCATCTACATTAGCAGCAACTGCAGCAGTTACAACCCCTACCCTGAGCGTTCATGGCTTGGAGGAAAAGGTGAATAAATGGGTAGCTGAGATAAGGGAACAAGAAGAACGTCTCATGAGACAAGCAGCTCATGTCAACTCGTGGGATCAACTTCTACAACAAGGTCATGACCAAGTACAGCAGCTACGCGATACTTTGAACAAGGTTAAGGTAAGGAAACCATTTTATACTGAATTTGTGTTTTTTTTTTTCAATTTGAGAAGTTTTCTAAGATATGAAGATTATACGTAATTTGAAAGTAAGGCTGCAAGAGGCTCAGCTTAACCTGCTCTATATGTTCATTTTAGCACTTCCTGCCCTTTTTTGAGATCTTATTCATACTAGAGAAAGTTATTGGAGCATGGTAAATTTT
The DNA here is from genome assembly GCF_015104395.2 of Macrobrachium nipponense. Lineage (NCBI taxonomy): Eukaryota > Metazoa > Arthropoda > Malacostraca > Decapoda > Palaemonidae > Macrobrachium > Macrobrachium nipponense. Next base: position 51,565,740 of record NC_061088.1, read on the forward strand.
AATGATTTATTTTATATGCTGTATGACTATCTTACAAGAGTTAAAAACAACGAAATGCAGAACTTTATGCAATTAATATTGTTTAAAAATTAAAGGAAGTTACAATAGACTTTCATTAATAATATGAACTTATACTTTGAATTTAAGATGGATCAGCAAAGCCTCCAAGCAGAACTAGACTTCATTCAAGGACAGCAACAAGAACTAGAGCAGTTAATAGAACCTCTTGAGGCAGCCGTTGCCTCCACAACTCCAGCACAGCACCAGGGTGATAGGCAGCGTGATAATATGCATCATCTTGCACAGGTTAGGGATCTTAATGTATTGACTTTAGAATGATTGATTAGTCTAGTCTATGCACAAGGACAAAGGTATAGAGTATTACAGTACTGTTATGATTTTTGTTATTTATCATATTTACAAAGTATTAGAGTAAAATTTTACTATATTGCCAAAGTTTTAAGACAATGGTTTGATTTACAGTTTTTTCCTGACTTGAAAAATGATATTGTTATGTTACAATAAAGTTTCATACATACTTACCTGGCAGATATATACATAGCTAAGACTCCGTCGTCCCCGACAGAAATTCAAATTTCGCGCCACTCGCTACAGGTAGGTCAGGTGATCTACCGGCCTGCCCTGGGCGGCAGGACTAGGAACCATCCCCGTTTTCTATCATATTTTCTCTCTTCCACCTGTCTCCGGCGGGGAGGCTGGGTGGGCCTTTAATTGTATATATCTGCCAGGTAAGTATGTATGAAACTTTATTGTAACATAACAATATCATTTTCATACAATCAACTTACCTGTCAGATATATACATAGCTGATTGGCACCCTTCGGTGGAGGGTAAGAGACAGCTTCTATATGGAATAGACAGGTAAACAACATATGTTGTAGGTATAAATAAAACCTTGGTTCCTACCTGATAGGTGGTAGACTTCGTGGGTGTTTGCCCAGTAGTCTGCATCACCTCAAGAAACTTTAGCGAGATATATGATCTATGGCCAAGAGTTCTGTGGGTCTGCCGATGGGGTCTTATCCGCTTACTCGGCAGAGCCTAAAAGGACTTTGTCAATGGGTGCTGATCCACTTATATGACAATACACCTTATGAAGGAGCACACAACCAATCCCGACCACCTGATCCTAACCATATGTTAGAACTAAGGATTGTTACGAGTTATCCCCGAACTCGTCACAACAACCGTAACTCAAAACCACTACGCACACATACATAATTTTCAAAAAAAAAATTATACTCAACTAATTGGATATGACAAGAATTCTCTTACTGAACAACATAGACGGCCGCCCGTGCTAGCCTAAGTCCTCCATTGTTCGAAGAGACTCTGGACCATATCCAAAAAGAAGAAAAGTATATACATTTAAGGATTGGTGTCGGCTCCCGTACCCAGAATCGTATCCGCCGATACGAAAGGACCTAGAGAAAAACACTTCTCATATGTCACACGCACGTCTTTCAAGTAATGAGATGCAAATACTGAGTTGCATCTCCAAAATGTCGTATCTATGATTGTGTTTTTTTAAAGCGACATATTCTTATGAAACGAGAGAGACGTCGCTATAGCTTCTCACTTCATGAGCTTTTACTCTCAACAGTTGTAACTGTTCGTCAGGACAAGGCCTTATGAGCGTCTGTAATGACGTTTCTTACAAAGAATGCCAGCGCATTCTTGGACATCAGTCTTGTGGGGGTCCTTTAACCCCTGCGCACCAAAGACCTTGTCTATGAGCCTCCCCATTTGATGCTTTCTCTGAAGGTAGAACTTCAGAGCTCTAACAGGGCATAGAGACCTCTCTGCTTCTCTGCCTACGAGACTCGACATGCCTTTGACTTCGAATGACTTAGGCCAGGGATTCGTAGGATTCTCGTTTTTTCGCTAAAAACATGGGTCTTAAACGAGCAAATCGCTGAGTCTCCCTTGAATCCTACTTTATCCTGCAGAGCATGCAATTCACTAATTCTCTTTGCCGTAGCTAAAGATAATAGGAATAGGCATTTTCGGGTAATGTCTCTAAACGATGCCCGATGAGGAGGTTCGAATCTTTCCGATGACAGATACTTTAGGACTACGTCTAGGTTCCAGTTCGGAGGTACTGGTTCCTTAGACTTTGAAGTCTCAAAAGACCTTATGAGATCGTGGAGATCTTTTATTATCTGCCAGATCTAAACCTCTGTTCCTGAATACAGCCGAGAGCATACTTCTGTATCCCTTTATTGTGGATACGGCTAGATGAGATTTTTCTCTCAGGAATAGCAGGAAATCAGCAATTTCCGCTATAGAGGTAGTGGAGGAGGACAACTCTTGGATCTACACCACCTTCTAAATACCTCCCACTTTGATTGGTATACTTTCGTAGTGGAGGTTCTGCGTGCTCTCGCGATCGCGCTTGCCACTTCGCGAGAAAAGCCTCTCGCTCTGACAAGTCTTTCGATAGTCGAAAGGCAGTCAGAGCGAGAGCGGGGAGGTTTTGGTGGTACCTCTTGAAGTGTGGTTGTCTGAGAAGATTCCATCCTTCTTGTATGGATCCTTGGAAAATCTACGATCCACTCTACCACCTCCGTGAACCATTCCTGGGCCGGCCAAAAGGGGGCTATTAACGTTCATCCTCGTCTCTTTTGACGCCACAAACTTTCTCATTACTAACCCCAGGATTTTGAATGGGGAAAAGCATATACGTCTACTCGAGACCAATTTAGCAGGAAGGCGTCTACCATAAGAGCTCTTGGATCTTCCACGACCGAGCAAAAAAACTGGGAGCCTTTTTGAAATGAATGTTGCGAAGAGATCCACATGAGGAGTTCCCCACAGAGACCAGAGATCGAGACACACTTCCTCGTGTAGTGTCCATTCTGTATGAAGGACCTGGTTCCTCCTGCTGAGCCTGTCCGCCCTCACATTCCTTACTCCCTGTACGAACCTTGTCAGCAGGGAGATGTTCCTGTGAGACGTCCAAAGTAATAGGTCTCTCGTGAGCTCGTAAAGGAACGAGGAGTGCGTCCCTCCCTGTTTCCGAATGTAGGCAAGTGCGGTGGTGTTGTCCACGTTTACTTGCACTACCTTGTTTGACACCAGAGGTTCTAGGCTCTTCAAGGCCAGATGTACGGCGAAGAGCTCTTTGCAGTTTATGTGCCAAGACACCTGTGCTGGTTCCCAGGTGCCTGACACTTCCTCTGAGCCTAATGTCGCTCCCCAACCTCTCTCCGACGCGTCGGAGAACAACACTAGGTCTGGGTTCTGTGTTCTTAGAGAGATCCCTTTGTTCTCTTCCAGAGGGAGCAACCACCACTGTAGGTGCGACTTTATCTCCACTGGAATGGGAAAACGTCCGACAGTTGTCCGGTTTTCCAGCTCCAAGACTCTTGAGGAAGAATGAAGTGGACGTATATGAAGTCTTCCTAGAGGGAAGAATTGTTCTAGCGAGGAAAGCGTCCCCAGAAGGCTCAACCATTCCTTCGCCGACGTTTGTTGCTTCTCTAAGAAGAGAGAGACTATCCGCAAACCTTTTGCGATTCTCTCTTGCGAAGGAAAACAAAAACTCGAAAACCCCGAGAATCCATACCGAAATCCCCAAATAGACTAGGTCTTATCTGGGGGTCAGCTGGAGACTTCTCGAGGTTCACAAGCAATACCAACGCTTTGATTAAATCCAGAGTTAACTTTAGGTCCTCCAAGCACTGTCTCTCCGATCTGGCCCTGATGAGCCAGTCGTCCAGATACATAGAGACATTTTCACTCCTTTGAGGTGAAGAAACCTCGCCACATTCTTCATCAGGCTTGTGAAGACCTGAGGAGCTGTGGACAGGCCGAAACACAAGGCTCTGAACTGAAAGATCCCTTCCCCCCGTCATGAAACGGAGGTACTTCTTCGATGAAGGGTGGATCGGGACGTGAAAGTAGGCGTCCTGGAGATCTAAAGACACCATCCAATCTCCCTGTCGTAATGACGCCATGACTGAAGCAGAAGTCTCCATGGAGAACTTCTCCTTCTGAACAAATTTGTTCAGAGAGCTGACGTCCAGTACTGGTCTCCAGCCTCCCGAGGCTTTCGCCACCAGAAAAAGGCGATTGTTAAAACCCCGGGGAGTGTTGATCCCGTACCAATTCTATCGCTCTCTTGTCCCACATTTGTTCCACCATCGATCGAAAGAGTATTCCCTCAGCACAGGATCTTGTATTGGATGATAGTTCCCTTGGTATTGGGACGTCTAGGGGAGTGGAGTGTTCAGGAAAGGGATACGATATCCCCTCCTTAAGATCGCCAAAGATGACGCGTCTGCATTTATCAGTGTCCAGGCTTCCACAAATCCCAGGAGCCTGGCACCTACTGGTGCTTGGAGGAGAGAATCTTCATTTTCCCTTCTTAAAGGGACGAAAAGCAGATCTACCTCTCTTCTCTGGAGCCTTCCTCCTTGTGGAAGGTCTGGAGGTCGGACCACCTCGAAAGGGCTGCACCGTTGTACTGGGTCCTTTCTTGTCCGATGCAGCAAACAGGTTTCTTCTTTCTTGCTGACTGCGTCAGCAGATCCTGAGTTGCCTTCTCAGTTAAAGAATGCGCAATGTCTCCTTTACTAACTGGAGAAGGGAACAAAAAGTCAGATAGAGGCGCATATAGAAGTGCTGCTCTCTGAGCATGTGAGACTGCCTTTGTTAAGAAGGCGCCATATACAGTCCTTTTCTTTAAAAGACCTGCCCCAAACAAAGAGGAGATTTCAAAGATCCATCCTGTACCGCCTTGTCAATACAAGACAATATGCATAACAGGGCTTCAGGTTCGATTCCTTCCGAATCATGGCTTTCTTGGACATCACCCCAAGGGACCAATCTAAGAAGTTAAAACTTCCAATACAACGAAAGAGTCCCTTGAGAGATGATCCAGTTCCGAAATTCCCCACGTAATCCGTGCAGAATTGAGACTTTGACGCCGTGAAGCGTCAACCAAAGTCGAAAAATCTGTTTCGGTTGTAGAAGGGAGAGCAATACCCATATTCTCTAGTCTGATACCAAATGCCTCTTTTCCCAGCTAATCTTGCTGAGGCATGCAGAAGACTGTCCTCACTAAGTCTTTCTTAGACTTCATCCATGAGTCTAAGGAATGTAATGCCCTCTTCATCGATATGGAGGTGGGTTTCATTTTGAAAAGACGAACGAAGGGCTTGCTTCGTCTTAGCACTGGAAAAGAGCGAGCGGGGAGAAGGAGGAGCGGCAGGCGTCAACTCGTCTCCGTACTCCTCAAGAAGTAGGGTAGTCAACACCTTTATAGTTAGACAGACCTTCTCTTCCACTATATTCGTCATCCGAGTTTTCCTCTAACTCGGGATCTACATGCGTCTCCGCTCTCCTTTCCGAACGCTCTTCTCTTGAGGAGACAAACTCCTAATAGGAGAGGGGACTAAGGGAATGATAATCCTTCCTCTTTCCCGCTCTAATAGTCTGGAAGGCGTCATAAGCTTCGGCTTCTCTAAAATTTTAGAAGACGCTTCACGCTTACATGACGCTCCCGTTCGCCAAGGCGTCCTACTTGGCGTCATAATATTGACGGAGCGTCATGTCTATGCTCCGTTTCCAATGAGCTTCCGCGGGTCTAAAAGAAGTCTCTTACGTCTCTCTGGCGTCACGAAACTCGTAAGCACCTCTCTCTCTCGAATAGACGCTTCGTAAGACGTTTAGCCGTTTCCCGTCTGTATGACGCTTCTCGTGAACAGGTGAGAGAGGACGAGACTTCTAATTGGAAGCGTCACGTCCTTCCGACGTGGCGCTAAAACTCCCACTAGAGATGACAGTTGCTCTTGAAACTGCCATATGATCTTTCTTGACGCTTCTCCCACGTCCAGTGCATGACGTCTTTCGTCATCATCGGGGGAAGAAGAAGGAAAGGGTACTTCCGCGTACACTTCAGGTGACGCTGACGCCCCTTCGCTTTCTTGCTAGAAGACGGAGCGTCATCTGAGAAACGCTCTGGACTAGAATCTATGTCAGGCTTCATATGACGCTTCAGCGGTCTCGACAAGTTCGATTCCTTCCACCCTCGTTTAGGTGAGGGAGAGGGAGAGGACGAGAAAACACTCGCGAAGGACGCTTTTTTTCTATAGCGCCCTTGATCCGCCTGCCACGAAGCAGAGCTAGCTGAAGGGACGTCTGACCGTTGGGGATTCCCACAACCTCCTTAAGGCTTTCGACTTTCCTTCTCCTCTGGGCTTGTGAGCTTGGAAGAGGTCTAGGCCTGGGAGCGTCGCAGGGACGATCAAACGCCCCCTCCACAACACTGGGAGAACTCACTTCACTGTAATGCTCACTTCACTTTCACTAGCCTTACCTTTGAAGTCAGCCATCTTGGACTTCATGTCTCTAATTGTAGCTTTTCAGATTGGCGATTTCCGATGCCGAATCCGAAAAAGCACTCTGAGAATGAGATACATAGGGAGAATCTACATCAGTAGGTATTAGATTATCCAGTGAAAGGCTCAATAGGCCTTGAACTCACACCTTTCAATCGTCTAATTCTATCCCTCTCTAACTCTTCAAATAAGAAGTCAAAGTCTTCCACTCTTCTGCATTCAATCCTCGCATTCCTTACAAGTATTAATAAGCAGAACACTGAAACCCCCCTACATTTACGGCATACAGTGTGAGGATCAACCGAAGCTTTCGGTATCCTCACCCTGCAGCCTACATTCACACACATTCTCACACTCACATTAGAATCAGACATACTGAGAAAAATCCAAAAGAGTTATTCCAAAAACAGTCCACTGTAGCGAATGCCAAAACACGATCCAAATACGTCACCAAAAAGCCGAAAAACGATGATCAAAGGAGAAAAATGAATCTAAGTCAGGAGGTAATAACAAACAACAATGTTGATACCACCGGCGACAGAGAAAATATGGATAGAAAAACGGGGATGGTTCCTAGTCCTGCCGCCCAGGGCAGGCCGGTAGATCACCCTGACCTACCTGTAGCGAGTGGCGCGAAATTTGAATTTCTGTCGGGGACGACGGAGTCTTAGCTATGTATATATCTGACAGGTAAGTTGATTGTATGAAAATGTAATTTGCTTAAAACAGAATATAGTTATACAGTATGGGGATCCCTTATACGTATATATATACAGTGGTACCTCGTTTGTCAAACGTTTATGTCGAACTTTCTGTTTATTTAACAAAATTTTCGAGAAAATTTTGTATTGTTTGTCAAACAAATGCTTTTACTTTGAACTGACTATCTAATTTATATTTGCATTTGGTCTACTTGGTCTTACAAGTTAAACTATTATTTTTTTTTCATTTACAATATATAGTTTAATGATAACCTTATTCGACAGAATGAATAAAAGTATAAAGCATTTAATATGAATTTTAGCTTTCAATATAACATTTAGCATAAAAAATGTATAAAATCATATGTAACCGCGGTGAGATCACGCCCAGCTGACTTGAGACTGAACGACGGAGCGTTGTTATGTTGAGGAGAGAAGAAGAGAGTGTTCAGATATTACTGTATGTATGTAAAAGCAATAACAATTAACATAAGAAGGTATTTTCCCTATAAATTTAATGTAAAATATGACAACAATCAAATGCAATATAGAAAAAAAGAGAAAAAGAAAAAATCTTAATTGAGCCAGTGTTCGGTGGGCCGAGTGAGGCAGTCTACTTAGTTGAACAATATTAACAAAATAGTAAATAAAAGAACAAAGCTTTTCACAAAATTTAGCATAAATGAGTAACAAAGTAATTTGTCATTGCGGTGATACACAGCGAACTTGAGGTAGTGGGAGGGAGCATTTATATTTTTTAGGAATAATGAATGAATGATTTTAAGTTATCGTGCGTCGTGGTGTTATTAATGAGAGAAGAAGCAGTAAAATCTTTACTATAATATGTATGTAAAAGCAGTACCAATTCACATGAAAATAAAATGTTATTTCACAATAAATTTAACATAATGATAAAACATGAAAACAATCAAATGCAATACAGAAGAAAAAAAAGTCTTAATTGAGCCAATGTTCGGTGTGCTGAATGAGACAGTCTAGGTGAATAATATTAACAAAATAGTAAATGAAAGAACAAAGCTTTTCACAATAAAATTTAGCATAAATACAGGCAACCCTCAGTTAACAGCAGGGGGGGGGGGGGGGTGTTCTGTTCCCAGTCGATGCTGCTAACCAAAAATCAGGTGATAACAGGACTAAAAACCTGGTTAACGGTGCCACTAACCGAATATCGGCGCTGTTTACCAGAGATTGGCGCTGCTGTTAACTAGAAATTGGCACTGCTAACCAGAGATCGGCACCGAAAATCCAGTTAACGCTCTTACGCCGACTGGATGTATTTTACGTCGACATTTTTTGTCTCTCGTGTGCTGACTGGACGTATTTTACGTCTACTTACAAAAGTTTTTACAATTCGCGGAAAAATACTTATAGGCCTACCAGCCTAAAACTTTTGAATCACGCGCCTTGGGAGATGCTGGGAGTTCACGGATCAAGGCCTTGTTTTGTTTTGAAGCGTGACCCAAGTGCGCATGCGCGAAATCCCTTCTTCTCGCTCCAGCCAGCATCAGCGGCGCATCGTCCGAGAGCGATCTTTCGTCGGAAGCGTGTTTTTCTGGACTTGTGCGAGACTTTGAGCATTTGTGTTGCTACAGGACATTCATAGAGATGTCTCAACGACGTGTGAACCGCGAAAGGCGCGTTTTACCCGTCGGAAGGGATCGTGTAAGGAGAGTTTTGGACCTGGATGCTGGCGAGGGGCCAAGCACCCAGCATGACCCCGCGCCTCAAGGCCGTTCTGTGCGGCCACGTGTGGATGAAAGTGTTTCAGGAACACAGCGTATGCCTTTGGTTATCCCTAGGAAGCATGTGGGCGTCCTTAGGGGCATTCGTAGGCATTTGGGAGGCCTCCAACCAAGGTACAGAGATGAATATCTTTCGGAGCTTGATCGGGAACATGTCGCAAGTCCTCATTTTGATGGCGGATGGTCATCGAGTGATGAGGACATCAGTCCCGATGAAAGTGAGGACGAATATATGCCCCCAATGTCCGTTCGAGGCTCACATCCCGAAAGTGAGCTCGAATTCAGTGGCTTCGGTGCTTACGAGGGGGGAATCTGAGGAGGGGGAGGATGGGGATATGGGGTCTAGTTTTATCGCGGAGGACGATACAGAAAGTGAAGGCCTAAGTGAGGGTGATGGGCCAACGGGGGAGGGTAGAGTGCAATATCGTGCCCGCACGGGCACGTAGAAGGTCGGCTCGTCGCGCCAGCCAAGGGCTCACCGTACCAGTACCCCTGACTGTTTTGGGGTTCATCCAGCTTTTCCTTACGCGGGAATTGCTGGAATACCTGGTACACGAGACGGTGGACTACGCTCGGTACTGCCGGTATGAACTAAGGACGACCTTGTCGTATTACTGGCGGGGTTGCAACCTCATTGACATGGTGCATTTTTTGGGGCTCCACATTTATTTTGGTATGACACCTGCTTCCGACGTCAGGCAATATTAGAGGAGGAATTATTTTTTATGTATGCCCAATATGCCTGGCGTATGTCCCGTGATAATTTCCTAGCGTTGGACAGGTATTTCAAGCCTTCAACCAAAGGGCCATACCCCGGAATAACAGTGATCGCCTCATTTTAGTGCGCCCAGTGTTGGATTATATTTGTGATCGGTGTAGAAATCTGGTTATTCCTGGAAAGAACCTGTCTTTGGATGAGGGGATGATGCCTTACAAAGGACGTCTTAGTATAAAAGTGTATAACCCCAAGAAGCCAAAGAAATATGGTGTGAAATTTTTTCTTATTACCGAGGCTAACACTGGATACGTTGTGGACTTTTCAGTGTATTCCGGGGTCTTCTCCACGCTGCGTGACACTGTATTCAGTCTTGTGGGACGTTTCCGTAACCAGGGATATCACCTGTTTATGGATAATTATTATAACTCGGTATCCCTGGCCCAGGAACTGTATGAAGCTGGTGTGCATGTCAGTGGTACCCTTCGGTTGGTGCGTGGGGCCCCGAATGCCCTCAAGAGGTTCGCTAGTCATCCGCAACACCTGGCAAGAGGAGAGACAGAGTGGCGGCGGAAGGGCGCGGTCTTCGTCATCTGTTGGAAGGGTGTCCGACTCGTCCCCATGATTACGACGAGTCATGAACCCATCCAAGAAGAGATCGTACTGCGGAAGAAGACACGTCGACAGGGCCGAGTTGTGTTTGAGGAGTTTCGTATCGAGCGGCCTACCGTCATTAGCCACTACAACAGGCACATGGGAGGAGTTGATCTCTTTGATCAGCTCATCCAGTATTATCCCTTCGCCAGGAGAACCAGAAGGTGCACCCAGAAGCTCCTCAAATACATCCTTCAGTTGGCCCTCCAAAATGCCTACATACTGTACTGTGGGGTACCCGCGGTGACAATCTTCCGAGTTGACCCACTTACAGTTCCTAGAGGAAGCCGGGAATGCCCTCATCAACTTCGATCCCGATGAGTGGCCTTCCATAACTGACCCCCTGCCCCGAGTTGCAGATCTGCCCCTAGCGGAAAGGGCAGATAGGAGGGCCAACTTCGGTCGACCTGCCACCGCCCCTGCTGACGACGCCCCTGCTGCTGCCGCCCCTGCTGACGACGCCCCTCTTGCTGCCGGCCCCACCATCACCGCTTCTCGTCGGGTAGTGGACCCTGTGTGTCGGCTGCAGCCAGGGGATCACATACTGGAGGCCTTAGAAGGGCGAAGGCAGAAACGGTGCCAGGTGTGCCATATGAATGGCAGAAGGAGAGACACCGTTCGGTTCTTCTGTCGTCTCTGCAAAGTTGCTCTTTTGCAGGATAGGGGACTGTGACCGTAAATACCACACTAAGGTCACGTATTGGAGCGCGCCCCCTAAACCGACAGCGGAGGGCGCACGGGGCCGCCGGGTCCATCAACAGTAAGGGCGCGCGTCTCCCTCCTCCACCTGTACCTCGTCATGTCGAGTGGAAAAAAATGCTAGACTCTTCAATGGAGGAGGGAGAAAACAAGAATAGAACGAAGAGTCAGGATTACGAGTGAGTATTCTGCATTTATTTTATATTTATTTTTATATTTATTACAATTTTATATATTCGTATCTATGCATGATGAAATAATAATAAGACATTTCATTGTATGCGAAAAGAGAAGTGTCACCTGCATTCCTTCTATTTATGTATTGGTACCAGAATTGAAAAATGTAATAATATATATATATATAAAATACGTATATTATATTATTTATATATATATATATCTATATATATATATATATAATATATATAAATTATATATATAAATTTTATAAATATTGTTTTTTTTGGGGTAAGCAAATTAATTACAGTCTAGTAATATTCAATCATTTATCTTCACTTTAAAACAAATTGCAAGTCTCTAGAACAATATCTCGATTTATGGTGAATTTTTGAAAAAAAAAAAATTTTTATTCGTCCGCGCGCCGATTCTTGGCCGAAAATCTCCGAAATGCGTAGGTCACATTCTCCTAATATTTGTGCCTTTTCATATTGCACTTTTTTTAGAGTTTTATATATGAAAATGTGCGCAAAATCATGCACAAAATAACAAAAAATATTTGTGAATTGTAGCATTTCCTCATTTTTGAAAAATATTTGCATATAAAGTACGATAATTAGGAAAAAAACTACGATCGGTCAACTTTGACTCAACCGAAATGGTCGAAAAACGCATTTGTAACATAAAAATCTTACAGTCTAGTAATACTCAATCATTTATCTTCACTTTAAAACAAATTGCAAGTCTCTAGAACAATATCTCGGTTTATGGTGAATTTTGAAAAAAAAATTTTTATTCCGTCCGCGCACCGATTCTCGGCCGAAAATCTCCTAAATGTGTGGGTCACATTCTCCTAATATTTGTGCCTTTTCATATTACGCTTTTTTTTTTAGAGTTTTATATATGAAAATGTGCGCAAAACCATGCACAATATAACAAAAAATATTTGAAGGTTGTGGCATTTCTCATTTTTGAAATATTTGCACATAAAGTACGATAATTAGGAAAAAAACTACGATCGGTCAACTTTGACTCAAACCGAAATGGTCGAAAAGCATAACATTTATCTTCACTTTAAAAACAAATTGCAGTGTCTAGAATATCTCGATTTATGGTGAATTTTTGAAAAAAAAAAATTTTTATTCCTCCGTCGCGCGATTCTCGGCAGCCAATCTCCGAAATGCGTAGTCACATTCTCCTAATATTTGTGCCTTTTCATACTTTTTTTAGAGTTTTATATATGAAAATGTGCGAAAATCATGCACAAATAACATTTGAGGTTGTAGCATTTCTCATTTTTAAATATTTTGGCATATAAATACGATAATTAGGAAAAAACACGATCGGTCAACTTTGACTCAACCGAAATGGTCGAAAAACGCATTGTTAACATAAAAATTTACAGTCTTTAAGTAATCATTTATCTTCACTTTAAAACAATTGGAAGTCTCTAGAACAATATCTCGGTTTATGGTGAATTTTGAAAAAAAAAAATTTTTTATTCCGTCCGCGCCACGATTCTCGGGCCGAAAATCTCTAAATGTGTGGGTCACTTCTCCTTTATGGTGCCTTTTCATTACGCTTTTTAGATTTTATATATGAAAATGTGCGCAAAACCATGCACAATATAACAAAAAATATTTGAAGTTGGATTTCTCATTTTTGAAATATTTGCACATAAATACGATTAAGGAAAAAAACTACGATCGTCAACTTTTGCTCAACCGAAATGGTCGAAAAAAAGCATTTGTAACATTTATCTTTTGCACTTAAACAAATTGCAAGGTCTCTGAACAATTTCGATTTATGGTGAATTTTTTGAAAAAAAAAAATTTTATTCCGTCCGTGCGCCGATTCTCGGCACCAATCCTCCGAATATGCGAGTTCACATTCTCCTAATATCCTTTTCTACGCTTTTTTTAGAGTTTTATATATGAAAATATGCGCAAAATCATGCACAATATAACAAAAAATATTTGAAGGTTGTAGCATTTCTCATTTTTGAAATTTTTGCATATAAAGTACGATAAGTAGGAAAAAAACTACGATCGGTCAACTTTGACTCAACCGAAATGGTCGAAAAACGCATTTGTAACATAAAAATCTTACAGTCTAGTAATATTCAATCATTTATCTTCACTTTAAAACAAATTGCAAGTTTCTAGAACAATATCTCAATTTATGGTGAATTTTTGAAAAAAAAATATTCCGTCCGCGCGGCGATTCTCAGCCGAAAATCTCCGAAATGCGTAGGTCACATTCTCCTAATATTTGTGCCTTTTCATATTACGCTTTTTTAGAGTTTTATATATGAAAATGTGCGCAAAATCATGCACAATATAACAAAAAATATTTGAAGGTTGTAGCATTTCTCATTTTTGAAATATTTGCATATAAATTACGACAAATAGGAAAAAAACTACGATCGGTCAACTTTGACTCAACCGAAATGGTCGAAAAACGCATTTGTAACATAAAAATCTTACAGTCTAGTAATACTCAATCATGTATCTTCCCTTTAAAATAAATTGCAAGTCTCTAGAATAATATCTGGATTTATGGTGAATTTTTGAAAAAAATTATTTTATTCCGTCCGCCCGCCGATTCTCGGCAGCCAATCTCCAAAATGCGTAGGTCACATTCTCCTAATATTTGTGCCTTTTCATATTACGCTTTTTGTAGAGTTTTATATATGAAAATGTGCGCAAAAACATGCACAATATAACAAAAAATATTTGAAGGTTGTAACATTTCTCATTTTTTTTATATTTGTATATAAAAAAAAATTTTAAACAAAAATTCGACATTTGGTCAAGTTTAACTCGTCCGAAATGGTCGAAAACTGCATTTGTAAGCTAAAACTCTTACAGTATCGTAATATTCCATCATTTACCTTCATCTTGAAACAAATTGCAAGTCTCTATAACAATATTTTGATTTATGGTGAATTTAAAAAAAAAAATATTTTTTTACGTCCACGCGCTACGAATTCATTCATCATTATGTGATATTTTCTGTGTTGCTTTTATCGTTTTACAATGTGTTATATACCAAAATGATCGCAATTTAGTGTACATTACAACGAGAAAAAAAAGTAACTTACTACCTTTAACCGTTTTGCGCACAGCGCGATTTGAATACAATTATATGTGAAATTTCGTTTTTGCGCTATCATATATCGCATTATTTATATATGATAATGATATTTTTTTTCATTTCTGATGGTTGCATACTAAACTTCAAGCAATGACAAAAAAAGGAGCCAAAAATGAACTCTTAATCTTGAAAACTAAGCGCGCTGTGATTTAAAAAAAAAAAAATATTTTTTCCGCTTCCGCGCTCACTCCGAAACCCCTCCGGCATACGGGAGTTAATTTTTTATTTACCGCTCCAGCGTAAGAGGGTTAACAGTGTCGCTAGACAAGCACTGTTAAACCAGATAGCCATGAGCTGATACCACTGTTAACCGAGGGCTGCCTGTAATTAACAAAATATTTAGTCATTGTGGCGATACACTGCTAACTTGAGGTAGAGGGAGGGAGCGTTTATATTTTTTAGGAATAATGAATGAATGATTTTAAGTTATTGTGCATTGTGGTATTGTTGACGAGAGAAGAGACTAAAATCTTTAATATATTATGTACGTAAAAGCAGTACTAATTCACATAAAAATAAAATGTTATTTCACGATAACTTTAACATAATGATAAAACATGAAAACAATAGAGAGAGAGAGAGAGAGAGCTGTTTGCCAACATTATGTTGATGTATTGTGGCATAATTAATCTCTTTCGTGCACTTAAGATCCAAGTGTAAACGCTGTTCTCTCTCTCTCTCTCTCTCTCTCTCTCTCTCTCTCTCTCTCTCTCTCTCTCTCTCTTTGAGACACAATCGGACACACACACACACTATCGATTCCTTTGATTATCCGTGTATCTAATATGTGAATAGAATTGATTTTGTTACCAAGCTTTGCATACTGCAACCAATTCGGTTTGCTCAAAGGGTTCCCCACTCTCCTCCCTCCATTCCCCAGCTGGCCGGTGCCATTTTTACCAAACAGTTCGTAAATTTTACGCAAAAAAAATAAAGGATTATTTTACTTCATATAAAGTGCTGTTTCATTACTATATACTTAATTTAACTTTTGAACATTAATAATAGAAAAAATGTGAAAAGGGGGCCTTTTGGGTTGGCTGGAATGAATTATGCTGATTCCCTTTTATTTCTTATGGGAATATTTGTTTCATATTTCGAACAAATCGTACTTCGACCAGCCTTCTGGAACGGATTAAGTTTGAAGTACGAGGTACTACTGTAGAAGAAAATTAATTCATGAACTCTGATCTGATAATTAGGATTGCCATTAATTTTATAATTTTCTTATGTCAATTCATAGGGTTGTATCTTATTCTAAAAAGCTCAGGCATTTGATCACATGATTTCTGGATAATAGATAGGCTATAATCATACTAATCATATACCTATATTGTTACGATTAAGCATATAATTATTTCACCTTATCTTTTGTATTCATTTTCTGCTTTGCATAACAGTGTGAGTCATCAGCAATAAAGCAAAACAATTTGAAGAGAGAAAAACAAATAGGAAAACTCAATAGAACGCAAACTTGATTTTCCTGAGATTATGAATACGTATTAGCAATGAAATATTTGATTTCACTTGCATCATTAGCATCATCATTGCCACTGTTCATTTCTAACAGTAAATCTGGGTCACAAAGCCTTTCTCCATGATCAGGTAAATATTAGTGTCTCTGCCCACCTCATGCTCGGAATCGATGGAATCACTGTCCTTTTCGCTGTCATCTGAATTGATGATAACCTCTCTATTTAGATTTTCAAACATTTCTTCAGCTTCATTCTCGATGAGCGACTCTTTCTCATGGAAGTGTATCTGGGTATTACAATGTATCATCTTCTGTACGGAAGCATTTCGGTACGACATAAAGATAAGAAAACAATTGGTATGGGAACAAGGGCTTAGGTGTGTTGGAGATTGACCGCTAGTGCAAGCAAAGGCCAGGAAGAGTTCCTGAATGAAGCCAAATCCAAGCCTAACCACCAACTAAGTTTGCCAAAACATTCAGTTCATTTATTCAGTTTTATTTATTTATGTATTTATTTTTTTTTATGAAGCAAGTTGATATAAAAATATAGAATGTTCAAGTAGAGAATCCATAGGAAACCGAGATTAGATTCACAGAAGGAATAACTTTGCCTAAATAGAGCAATGGCAGATTGTACTGAGGGCATTGTATACATGCCTATAGTATCAGAGGACTCCTTTTTCACTGGGCACGCTATACATGCCCCAGGATTGGAAAGGGTTAATATTTGAAAATTAGTAAATAATTTTTGTATCGTAAAGATGTACATGTATTTAGTCATGAAAATAAATAACATCAAAATACACTAATTACTGATTATTTATCTTAGGATAAATGTGTTAACACTAATTTGTTAAAGAGAAACTTTCCCTGAGAGAGAGAGAGAGAGAGAGAGAGAGAGAGAGAGAGAGAGAGAGAGAGAGAGAGAGAGAGAGAGAGAGAGAATTGAGAATTGAGAATTGAGAATTTTCGGTATACACGTATCCTTATTAGAGACTTTCTAAGATCACAACACTCCTCTACCCTTGCTGTCAGGTTTCTTGACATTTGTGACAGCTCCATCCTCATCCCTCTCTCTGTCTCGAAGCTGAAAGATTGGGACGTCTTTCATTCTTATATAATTTTTCTTATGCAGTGTACAATATGAAAATACAGGATATTGCTTTAGGAAAAAACTAAAAAAGGGATTTTGACGAAGAAGAAAAAAATCTATTTCTGGGGGAAGACCTGTGTCGCCGGGTGAAAAGTCCCTGTAGCTCACTTTTCTAAGTATAAATAGATTTAAATATACCAGAGAAAAAAGCTAGCATGGTATGCTGAGGTTACTACCCTCGCGCGAGCACCCAAAGGGTGTCGTGTATAAAGTATAAGGCAAGTGGATGCCACTGTTCACAGGTCTTCTGCCAATTAGAAGATTCCTTTCCAAAATCCCTCTCTTGGAGAGAGCTGTTGCAACGGCCACTCCTCCCTCCTCGCTCCCGCTACTACTACTACTACTACTACTACTCGACTCGCACGCCATCTAGCATTCCTGGATTAGACGCCCTAGCTTGGATTGGTTAAGGGTGGGAAATTTAATTAGAAGGGATGGGTTCACCGGGCAACACAGGTCTTCCCCCAGAAATAGATTTTTCCTTCGTCAAAATCCCTTTTCTGGGTTCGACCTGTGTTCGCCGGTGAAAAAGTATCAGAGAATTCCCATCCAAGCTTACCAGATACCAAACTAGAGTATAAAGAAGGAGTTAATGAAACCTAAGGTTCATTTAAAAAATAAATTTACTTATTTGCTAATAACACTAGGACTTAAACTATGACTTAGAACTAGTAACAATATGACAATATAATACACTCAAGAATGGTATCTAGAGCAAAAAACTATGGTGTGTACAGATAGGTCCATAAAACAATTATGGCCTCAACATTATGTATACATGATCCAGTAGCCAGATGACGACCAAACCCTCTCGACCCGGAGGAGAGGGGTTCAGTGGGGAATACGAGCCAGGCAGGCAGGAAGGAAGGAGAGAGTATTTAAGGAAAAAGGTGACAGTCTAAGGAAAGGATTTGACCAGGTTCATCAATCAGGGGAGACTATGCTCCCTGCAGCAACTGCTGGGAATTTAAGGGCCTCTAGATAGATTCTTGAGATAGTGGCGTTTAAAACTGCTCAAGATTTCCAACCCGTATATTTCTTCAGATCTTCGAAATTCATATTGTGAAAGAAATTAATAGCGGTAGCCACTGCTCGGGTGTCATGGATGTGTGGAACTGAATCCGGGTTGGCCTGTTTAATAAAGTAGAGTATTTGTTGTCTAATACCTCTAAGAGAAATCGTACCACCTTTCTCTCTAATGCAAAGGGGGCCTGAAGATTTTCCAGAAGTTCTGGCTAAGAAGGATTTAAGGATAGCGACAGGGCACAATGATGTGTCCTGTGCTAAGTGTATGATTTTCCATGGAGTCCACCTGTTTTGTGGGTCCTCATTCTTACCTAAGAACCTCCGGTCTGGGGATAGTAATACTTCCCCCGACGGGAGGAATTCTGTATGGTCTGGATTCCTAGAGAGAGCCGAAAGCTCAGATATTCTGGCACCTGAGGCCATGGCCATAAGGAATAAAGTTTTCCTAAGCAGGGTTATATAAGAGCATGACTCATTATTAGTGTCTGAGGCTAACTTAAGTACGTCATTCAAAAACCAAGAGACCGTATGAGAGCGGTCTATTGGTCTCAGTGGAATTGAGGTGAAGTATGAATCTTAAAAGTTAATATTAAAGGCAATCTGGAAAATCTTCCTTAAAGCTAACTTGATTGTTGTAATGGTACTAGCAGCCAGGCCTTTCTCAAATAGAGTTCTAAAGAACGAGATTGCCAGATTCGTAGTCATTTCATGAGCAGCTGAGTCTTTTAGATATTTGGCCAATTTCTTTACTGCTGAATCATATTGTCTGAGCGTTGACTCTCTTTTATCTGATTATATGAATAAGATATTTAGTGGATTAATACTAGCGTCCTTTTGAGCTGCAAACTTCATGAAGTCCATAAAGTTAGGGCATTTAGAATTCTCGAGGAAGCTGACACAGTCTGAGTTTGTACTGTCTGTGTCAGCTCTGGACTAGGGATCTGTCTGGGTCGGGGCTTCAATTCTAGAAGAAGCGGAAACCAGTTGCTCTTTGGCCAGTTGGGTGCCACTAGTGCTACTTGTCCTGTGAAAGATCTTAGCTTGTGCAGGACCTTCATTAGAAGATTAACCGGTGGAAATAGGTAAATCTTCTGCCAATTGTTCCAATTTATGGATATTGCATCTGTGGCGTAAGTTAGAGGGTCCGGGTTGGTTGCCACGTAACATGGTAGTTTGTGGTCGGATTCTATGGCGAATAGGTCTACTTGAAGGTCCGGGCTTTGATTGCAAATCCACTGGAATGACTTCCTGTCCAGGGACCACTCTGATCCCAACAGAGTTGTCCTGGAAAGTATGTCTGCGATAACATTCTTTACTCCTGCCAGGTGAGTTGCTGACAGGTGCCAATGATTTTTCGTCGCCAATGAGAATATCGCAATCAATAGGTGATTTAGTTTGCTTGACCTGGAGCCGCCTCTGTTTATGCAGTGTACCACCACTAGGCTGGCCGAGACTACTCTCACCTGATCGTTCCTGGCCGGAGCCAGTCGTTTTCCAGGTTCTGACGTTTCGTCCATGGACGAAGCCGCTTGTTAGAATAGGTGGAATTATTGAGATCTTGTCCCTGAGGTTGATATTGGCTCTCTCTCTCCAGGAAGACAGAAACTCCTGTGTGTCCCCCTCTTCCTGCTCTGGTACCGGCGACCAACGACGAGAAGAATGTGTAGGCTCTTCTAATGCATTTTCTTCATCAAAATTCACAGAAGGGTTAGTAGTCAAACAGTCTGAAACCCACCCCTACTAACCTATCTGGACTGGGTCCAAGCGTCAGCCTCCGAGACGGACCCACTGTAACATTAGGCACATCACTTACCTCAACAGGTGACTCCAGACGTCCATGAACAGACACGGGCGTGACAGCCGTACGTACGTGAGATGGGGGGGAAACTCGAGCACTTGAGATTGACGGAGAATCCCTTATAGTGGAAGTCTTGGAAGCACCAGCTAGAGAGGCAAGTAAACACTCCGGCTGCACCACCACCGTGCTCACTACCTTCGACCTCTTGACAGGCGCCTTCAGATCTTTACGGCGACGAATAGGCCTTGGAGAAGAAGGAGTACTACCATCATGTGCACGGACAGGGGAGGTTGCAACACGTTCGCGATGTGCAAGGACGGAAGGGGGGGTGGGGTGGTTGCACGTATGAGCAGAACACACATCACTAACACTGCCCAAAACCACAGCACTCTCGGGAACACGTCCGCGCTGTTCCTCCCTTGGCGGCGAAGGAAGGGCAAAGACCCTAGCCTTCCAACGCTTAATACGCCTACGAGGCGTAGAGAGGGAGAGGAAGGACAGCACTAGCTTCTTATGCGCACTCTTCTCGGAAGGCGGGGATGAAGCAACGCGTTTCCTACCAGTCCTCCCAACCAATAAGGCAGCCAACTTCCCATCCAAAACAGAGTCCAGCCTCTGAAGCACTGCCTGGCATATGATCTCGGACTGATGTGCCAGAGAAGGCTCCGAAGACAAGGAAGGGAGATGTTTCGAACTGGGCTGCAGAGATGACATCATGGCTAAGTGAGGCGGATCGTAGGAGGCGACTGGGAGATACGTCATCAATGAGAGTGACATCACAAGCAGTGGTGACGTCACAGCTTCCCCTCTGAGCGAGGGGGAAAGAGTCGCTGCTGGCAGAGGAATACACAAAGATGGGCCCTGTGACGACAATAACGGGCCTGACACCGCAGCATCACTCTGAGACAAAGCGACGGCAGACACCGGCGGAGCAATACAAGATGGCCGACTGCTCCCACCTGTGGATAAGAAGCCGGGAGGAAGGGGGATGGCCTGGCTGGACTGGGGAGGTGGGGTGTAAGCCTCCACAAAATGCACTAGCAACCCCTCCAAGGATGGGGTACCCCCTAGCCCAAGCGTCTTCCAAATCGCCGCCATTTTGGACACCTCCGACTCTGGAAGAGAAGAGAATGATGAAAAAACCACACCCTTCTCGGGAACCGAAAAAGCTCCTGAGGAAGAGGGGGCTACATTACAAAAAATACCCTGACAACCTCCCGATACTTCCATTGACGAATCAATGGAAGAAAAGGAACCAGAAGCAGGGACATCGCTACTATGGGGGTTGACTACTGCGGAAGACGAAACATCGGGAATAGGAGCAAGCCCTCCCAAGTAGGATGAGTGGAGTCCCTCTGATGTTCTCTCTTACCATAAAACTTCCTCCACTGCTCCATAGGCCATGCCCGGCATTCCGTTCAAGGATTCGTAATCGTACAAAAATTCGAACGACACCTACTGCATGTAATGTGAGGGTCTGTCACTGACGAAGCCAAAAAACGAGAACACGGGAACCCAGGAACTCCGGGGCACAAACGCTGACGTCGAGAAGGAGCAGAAGAAGCCATAATACCAGGTAAAAACACTCACAACCATACTAAAGGAAACAAAATGGGCAAGAACCGGGAAAAGGCCAAGAGAGGAAAAAACCCAACTCTCGTCCAGGCGGTTAAGAAAAGACTGGAGTAGATGATCGGCGTTTGACCACTCTTCACCCGATCTACGCATGCGTTGCCAGATACCACAAGATTCCTTGCTTTCATCTGCTTTTTAACCAGATCCAGCTAGGCGCTAGAAATTATCCTATCGTATTGTTAAGACCTCAGGTTTGTAGCTACGAAAAATACAAATTGTCCTAGAAAATTTGTCATGTTTTCCAGTGAATAATTTTTAGATAGGTTCCACAGAAAATCTTTCAAATTGTGAGGGTGCAAATGCCAGAGGTTGACTGTATTTCCTTAAAGAATTATGATTAATGTTGTGGTCAGTAGTTATTCAATCATTCTTACCTGTTTTATAGACAATTTTATAAGATTCTGTGTCAAATAGTGGTGGCTCAAAGACATTTAGTCTAAGCTTTGATTCAGAGCCACATGAGGCATACAGTATTGCTGAATGTAAAACACAATAATTGATCAAATTATCTCATGAAGGGTCTATAAATTCCTGAAGATCTCTTAACTGGGTCACAAAACAGAGCGCATAACTTGTAGCCTTGAAACATAGAGCAAACATCTGAAGATATGGACATGTAAGCAACTGTCTTGATATTCTTTCATTGAAGGCAGGTCATGAAAAATTAAGAATACCAGGACCATCTGGGGAAAGATGGTAATCCACATGCTACCTAGAATTATGAAAACATTTCAAGGAAGAGATAAGATAAACCAGCATCACCGTAGACAACTTGAGTGACACATTGCAATGTGGCATTATGAGAACTACAACATAGTTAATAGTAATTATTAATTTCTGGTATAACTTTATGAAACTTTAAACCAAAATGTTTTTGTGCAGCATAGGGGTGTATCTTAAGACCACAGTCCCCCATTCCTATATTCTCACCACAGAGTCACATTTCTGAATTCTCACATGGCAAGCCTAAAAGATCTGCTTTGAAATGAAATGTAAAATTTGGAATGTTCATATGGTTTGTCTTTAATGCTTTTTATTGACTGTGAATCATAAGGCTTGTGTTTTAAAAATCAAATTTGGGTATTGGAGGATCATTTACTAGTATATTATAATTACAATTTTAATTATTGTTATTTAAAGAGGAATTTATTCATGGTCATTATAATGACTATAAAAGAACTTAATGTGTTCTGCTTAGCATTCTTGACCTCACATTTGTTTTATTGTATATGAGGAGTATGTAGTTTGGCCTATTTTGTGTATGGATCACATATTATTATAGACCTGTAATTGTAATTGCTGATTCTCTCAACAGAGGTTTGGCTAAAATTGGTCCTGAAATTCCCCAAGTGCTGGATTTTATAGCCATTGCCATATTTCTAAAAATCATTCTTATCTGTTATTTTACTATACTGTGAGTGTCATCATCATTGCCTCCAATGCTGTGCAACATAAAGGGCCTCTTGGAAATTCTATCATATATCTTTCCAGGGCTTTCACTTAGACAAATTTACCTTCACTGACAGCCTGCTCTCATAATTCTCACACAAGTAGGTGAAGTATTCTAGCTCCTTTGGTGCCTGCAGAAGCCTTGTTGACACTACTGTATGTTATTCTCCCAGGGGTTATGCAGAGGACATGCCCAATCCTTAAGCTCATCTACATGTGGTGTGGGGGTATTTCTAATTCTGTCCTGCCATGTGACTTCTTGGAGCTTTCTCCTTTATTTAAAAAAAAATTTGGCAGTTTCATTATCATATTATGATTTATATGCCCATGCAGCAGTCAGATTTTACAGGCAGTCCCTAGTTATCAGCAGTGGTTCATTCTTGTGGGGTGCTGGTAAGCAAAATCTGCCATTACCTAAAACTTGGTGATTTATGGCACTTACGGTGTCAAGTTTCAATTAATGGTGCCGATAACCTGTAAATGGCACCGCTGTTAGGTATGCTATGGCACCATAACTCTATTATTAGCACCTTATGGTGCCAATAACCAAAACTTGGCCTGTTAAGGCATCATAAATTGCCAATTTTATGGTGCTAGACAAAAAACCAGATCACCATTAACCAAGTCTGCCAATAACCAGGTACTAGACTGGGGTAAAAAAAATCTAGTTTAGCCTTAGTGATTCATATATCATTATGTATTTAGTATAGAAATACAGAAAACATGAAAAATATGGCTATTTAACATCACTTCAGTTGTACACAGCATGATGGAGAAGTTAGGAGGCTCACTAAATTGACGACATTATACAGAGGTGATGGGTGTAAAAGTGGTGTGGTGTATATTATGGGGGTGCTTCTCGGTTTTTCTCTGTTGGTTGACTACCACCTATTCCTTATAAGTTAGGTAACTGATTATCAAGGTTGGTGATCCTCTTCCGTAATGTCAACTTCCTGACAAAGGAGGGTGGTATGGAATAAGCTTCCGGTCAATTCCTCAGGGCATCTTGTTTTGGGGTTTGGGTCCTGATTGGTAGTGTCATTATCAGTTTGTGGTGGTTGTTGTCCTTCTTTAATGGTTTTTCCTTGTATTTGTATACTAAAGCAATGGTTCTTACATCATGTAAAGGAAGGGGCTATTTTTCAAGATATGGAGAGTTTTTAGGATGCAAAAGCAATGATTGGCCTGGGTACCGATAATAATGCATTCTAATTACAGGGGGTCCTCGAGTTACGGCGTTGATCCGTTCTTAAGATGCGTCGTAACACGATTTTCAGCGTAAGTCGGAACATTGAAAAATACCACATGATTTAATGTAAATACCTATCAATAACAACGAGAGAACAATTCCTTACCTTTATTAATTTGATTGGCTTGCATAAACCAACCCCTACTAGCCACAAACTCTTCACTTTCACTTCCCTCCCCCTTCAAACAATCTTTTCGCCTTCTCCTGAATCACCATAAGGCTGACTGGGATACGCCGTTGATTTTGGTCTTCCAACCAAAGCACCAATAACCTTTCCATTTCAATTATTAGACCACTACGCTGCTTAGTTATCACTGTCGCTTTCATAGGAGCAGATCCTTTCACATGTTCAACGATGCGCTCTTTATCTTTGATAATGGTAGCAACGGTCGAACGGCTAAGGCCAAGCGAGCGGCCAATGTTTGTTGGCGTTTCTCCCTTCTCAGATCGCTTTATAATGTCCACTTTAATTTCCATGGTGATGGCCTTTCTTTTCTTCGATGCACTACCATCAGAAGAGTCCGCCT
This sequence comes from Macrobrachium nipponense, assembly GCF_015104395.2. Classification (NCBI taxonomy): domain Eukaryota; kingdom Metazoa; phylum Arthropoda; class Malacostraca; order Decapoda; family Palaemonidae; genus Macrobrachium; species Macrobrachium nipponense. The sequence goes on from NC_061088.1 coordinate 51,590,282, forward strand.
TGCGCTTGGGAGCCATAACAAAGAGCAAAAAGTTACAAAAACGATACAACACGAGGGAGAGAGAGGCAGTGTAAACAACGACGCCGTCCTCTCCCCCACAAAGCGTATTCTTCCGCCGTGCGCCCGGAACTAGTTCGCGTTTGTTTACGTCGCTTACGACGCTAAACCGCGTAAGACGGAACGACACAAAATATTATTTTTTATATTTTTATGGGGGCGCGTTCGTAACAACGAAACATCGTAAGTCGAGACCGGCGTAACCCGAGGACTTACTGTACTGTATATTTCCGCGTATAAGACGACCTTTAAATCCTAAAATTCACCCCCTAAAAATTGGAGGTCGTCGTATATTACAGTTCTAAAAATCAACCCTTCAATTCTAAGATGTGTATCGGTAGGCTAGCCTCGGCCTCAGTGCGATAACCACCAACATACATAAAGATTCACATTATGATATACTGAACTGATGATAAAGGTAGTAAAACCATTTTTATCTTATATGTTATTGGCATATCTTCATAACAAATAGCCTATTTGATGAATTATTCAATATCAATGAAACCAACTTTTATCTATGCAATCTCAGCTGAGAAAATGTAAACATTGAGTTATGGTTGCTCTCACAGCAACCTTTATCTTTCGGTAACCTTTCAGACATTTCAATGATACTGTAATTATAGTAGGAATAACATTTAGGATGACATAATATTAATTTTTCATGAAAAGTTTGTCATATGTCTCATTCATATGACAAGATTGATCACATATGCCACCATCATAGGGATCCCAGTCTGGTTCTGGCGAGTCAACTTTGGCTTTGTCATCGCTATCATAAAATTATCTTCAGTACCCCCCATGGCATTTTTAAAATTATTTTATGACACTATTTACACGTTCCCCTGTTCTTTTATAACAAAAATGCAGCAAACATCCAGCTGTTTGTAAATGTTACTAACAATTCAGTCATATGAACGATGATTTTGTATTAAAATTATCATTCATTATAGTATTGTTATTATTAGTGGTTGTTGAGAATGGCGATAAAAGTGAACAAAACAATGGTTTCCCTTTTAGGTGACAAATGTACGAAAAACATGATATAGATTCGACTTTGTTGAACCCAGCTTTGATAATTGACGAAAGGAATGTATCTGCATTAACTTCCGTTCAACAACTGTAAACAAAACCAGAATGTAAATGGCACATCATCGCTCTGTTCATATATTGTAATACAATAATAGTACATGCAATATGATTAAATAAAGTATAACAAGTTTTATTAAAATTATCTTTATTCTCTCTCTCTCTCTCTCTCTCTCTCTCTCTCTCTCTCTCTCTCTCTCTCTCTCTCTCTCTCTCTCTCTCTCTCTCTCTCTCTCTCTCTCTTTTATAAATCCCAGTTTTTAGAATTCTGGATGAAGCAGTTGTAAACCGGTATTGACATAAACAACCAACTTGAGAAACATAAGATTGCTGGTGTTATTTACGGTAACTATCGAGCTTTTATTAAGTGCTCCGTTAAAATTGTCAAGTTGTTAAACCCTGCCAATTCTCAATGGTGGCTTCCATAAGTGAAAAAATAAAATACATTTTTGTTCATCCCACATGCAGTGGAGATCTCAAGAAACAATACTAGTAAATTAAAGCTGCAGGTTATAGCTGAGGCTAAATAAAACAAATAATGGCCAGGCGAAAGTGATGTTCAGAAATGGAGGTATCGCACCTAATGCTTATGCAATGAAGTCATATGGGCACGTTTTTAACCAAACTTTGTTAATTTATGAGAAAAGATATTTCCAAATTATATCTTGCAACTATTTAAGTCATCATTATTATAAATGAAATATAGTTTATTGTTTAATTTTTGCAAGTATGTAATCCCTTTCTCCAAGAAACATTTCGGTGTTGTAATTTAGAAGTCATCTTATACTACAGATAAGAGATAAATCCATGAAAATTTGCCATGATTTTTGACCTTGTCTTATCTAAAGGTTGTCTTATACAGGGAAATATATTGCATTTGTTTGCCATATTATCTCCTAATGCAGTTTTCCTGGATGTGGCATGAATTTTGGAGACACATTGTGGTCATCCTAATTTAAGAGCCATGCATCACAGACATGGGATCAACATTAGTAGGCCCTAGTTTCGCCAGGATTATTCCACATCAAGAGTTTGACGATTTATTTCTTTTAATAAGTCTTATTACAGTTAAGTTGGAGCAAGAGGGTGATGATTTTTTGTAGGGCACATTCATCTTTCTAAGATGCAAAGCTCACAATGGCTCAGTAATAAGGCTTGGTAAATGTTCTATCCTGGTGTAATATACCATTACTTGGCCAATTTTCTAAAGGTCTTTGTGATTGGCGTGAGTGCCTAGAATGATTCAAGTAAAGGATTATAATTGGCTTTGCTTAAAACTTTTACCCTTCTCAAAATGGCATTCTATCCACAAGGAACTTGACAAGGCCACCAAAGTTCTAGTAAGTAAATGTTATTTTGAATCAAATGATAAATTTAAAAGTCTTTAAGGAATTGTAGTACACCCCAACACCAACCAATGTAATGGTCCTCTTCCATCTCTATTCACTTTTTTTCATAATAAAATTCATGAGAACTGCAGAGGTAACATACCATTTTCATGTAGCCCATCACTATTTAATACAAGTTAACTTTACAAGCAGTGTTAGATATTGCATTATTACTGCAGTGCATGTTTTTTTTTAACATGTCCTTTCAGTGTATTATATATAAAAAAAATGTGTCTTTTCAGAATCTTGATGCGCAGTTACATCAGATGACAGATGACTTGTGTAAGGTAATTGAACACTTGAACAGCAATAATGTTGGCTCACAAGCAACTGACCCTGTAAACACTGTTGCTCGTGTACTTTCTGCTCATATGGACACTTTGAAATGGGTTGATCAGAATTCGGCTTTGTTGACCCAAAAGATTGAGGATCTTTCCCGGGCTGCAGACTCAAAACGGAGAGATTAAAATCTCGCAGTTTTACTGTAGGTGCATTGTTTTTTGACATTGGAAATGCCAGCTATAGTTAGCACAGATTTTTCTTGTAAAATTTGGTTTTAAAGCCAATCTTTTATACAAGCATAGATTTTTAAAATTTTAAAGTCAATGTTTTATGCAAACTGAAATTGTTTACTTTTGCTTCTTTATTTATAATATTCTAGCTTTTATGGTTATGTACTATAGATTTCTGTTTGATGTTTCTCTTGTGAAAAGCTGGTCAAATTAAAAGTGTAGATAATTATTATTTTATGGGCTTTAATTTCTACAACCTCTATATTAAGAAAAGCTGTCTTTAGATATCTCTAAATAAATTATATCTTATTAGTGTACAGTATAATAATTTTTTTTTAGTTAGTGTAGATTTTGGGTATTTCAAAGTGAAATATATTTGTTTGTTTATTACAATACTATTCATCATAAGATGCTCCATTTTAGTGAAGGAAATCCCAGTTGCACAACCATGTTTGCAAGGAAGAAAGTTCAGACTGCGCATGCTGGACCATCCTTCTGATGTATTTAGCAGTCTTCATTTCATTATACAGGCAGTCCTTGGTTAGTGGCGATCCGATTTTATGGCGCTTGTTTAGCGCCGAAATTCAGTGATAACGTCGAAATGCGGCGATACATATCTAACAAAGGTGCCATTAACCAGTTTATCAGTACCGATATGCACCAAAAATTACAGATTTTCAGTTATTGGCAATTTTTCGTTTTCTCATCAAGCCGTCAGAAAAGAACTTGTGCTAATAACTGGGGACTGCCTATATTGTTTTGTAGAGTTATTATGTGTATGTTACTCTTCCATTTCATCAGTGTTTTAGCACTGATGGAACAGAGTCAACCTTTTTCTTGTTTCTTCATTTCATTTTCCATTTCTTATGCTCTAGTAATATTTTATGAGTTTTGGGGTTATGGTAGTGTAATTCACAACTTATTCATCTCATTTTACAAATTTTTTTGTGAGTTACTTTATTTAGCTTTGAGGTTTTTGTTCTTGGTTTTCTGGAAATTATTTTCTAAGGTAAGATAAGTAAGTCATTATTTTGATTCAAGTAATTGGTCTACTCCCATTATCAAGTTTGATATTAATTGTTTAATTTTGTAAGTGGTTTCAGAAGCTTGTATTGTCACAATGCATAAAACAAACAGCTGAGGAAAGAAACGGTGACTGTAGTGTTCATATACTGTACTGTACAATAAAAATTTGTTAAAAGTTGAATGTAATATGGGTCATCTCATTTTGATACAGTGAGATGTATTTTTGGTATACTATGCTACATAATGATTCAAAACCAAATTCACAGGTGTTGGTTTTGATACTGCTAAACACAATAAAAATGTAATAAAAAGAAATGAACTTGAGTAAAAATAATAACACATGGACATTTGTGTTTAAGATAATGAACCTTCAAAGTTTTCTTACCTAGATAAATTCTGTTCTCTTTCCTTAAAGTTATCCTAAATATATGTACACATAATGGTCAAATCAAAGAGGACAGCAGGAATGCAACAAAGTTTTAAGTCACCATGCTCCAAGACTGAGGACAGTAAGACCTCCATCAATGATCACTAGGCTTGAGAGATCAATTGAATCCTTAAATGACTTGATTCTTGGGATTTTCATTACCTACAGTTAGTTGCTTGCCAGTGGAATGAGCTCAGGAATAAAGATGATGTCCATCTCTCACCTTTTCCTCTTGTCCTATCTTTTCCAGTCATGGGATTGCAATCCTAAATGGGGTTATCAGGCATTACTCTTGCGATTGCCAAAACCTCAAATAATCAAACTAGTTCTGTTCTTGAATTTTGTTTGAAAATGCAAATTTCCAATGCAGTATAAAGAGTTATCCAAATTTAACTTGACATGTAGCCAACTATTTTTTTTAACCCCCACTGTGCAGTCCTAACCAATTCATACATAGGTCAGACCACTTTGTGTCCAGACCACTTTGTGTGGACTCACTTGTGCATGGCTACCCAGGGGGGAAAATTCCTTTAACTGAAATTCAAATTCTGTGTGCCATAACTGCAAGTGAAAACATGATCGATGCAAAGTGTCAGGTGACTGCACAGCATTTCCATTTCACTCAAGAACATATTAGGCTATCACATGAGGGAGAGAAGAATTTTGATACTCAGTAGAAATTCTCATGTACCATTCAATATACACCTTCCTTTTCTCCCTGATCATTTCTAATTTTTCATTTCTTGGTGTAGTCATAATTTGTACTGCATAAAATGATGAAAAATTATAATGCTAGATCATTGCTCTCTATCTGGGTAATGCATATGCAGGACTGTGCACTTTACAATAGAGTCAACTCATAATCATAATCATAAAACTCTATCTTTTTTTGAGCCCCTATGCTGATCATCAGACAAGGATCTGACTCTAAAGACAGTTTTCTTGTTGCCCTTGGCTTCTTCGAAAAGAGTAAGGGAGCTTCATTGCCTGAGTTATGATGTTAAACACACCAGGTGTTGGCATCATTGTCTTTCAAATTTGTCTCAGAATTCGTGGCTAAGACCCAGAATCCCTCAGTGCATGATGACAGATTTGCCTTGTTTTCCATTTCCTCACTGAATGACTTTGTGGACAACGATCCGCAAGAATTCTTGCTTAGTCCCGTCAGAGTACTGAGATGCTATCTGAAAAGGACTCGTCACCTAAGACCTAGGTGCAGTAGACTTTTTGTTAGCACTAGCCGGTCCAGAAGGGAGGTGTCCAATAACACCAATTCATTCTGGTTACGTGAGACAATTAAACAGGCTTACTCCTTGCTTAATAGTTCTGTCACTGAGTCTGTGCAGGCTAAAGCACCTGACATCAGAGGTATAAGTTCCTCTCTGGCATTTAAGAAAAACTTGTCTTTTCATAGAATTTTGAAAGCTGGTTCTCGGCTACGTCAGTCCACGTTCACTTCCTTTTACCTAAAGGACATTGCCCACATGTCTTTGGACACTTTCCTTGTGTCTGGTGGTAGCTGCCCAGCAGGTTGTGTAATTCACCCAGTGTCCCTGGCAGGACGGTTTGTATCTTACCTAAGATGATTGTGTGGAAGAGAGAATGAGTGAGTTGGCTGGCTTCTTTCTTTCTCTTTTTTTTCCTTTCTTCTTCCTACGGGCTGGTCAAAGAATAGACACCTTATATGCTGAAATTGGTCTGATACAGGTGAGTAAGGTGGTCATACTGGTAGTGAGTTTTGTGTTGTAACTATGCAATAGACAAATCTATTCAGTAGCAAGACTCCTCTCTAGCAAGGGGAGTGAGAAGTGGTAACAAACCTCTGTGGCTTTATGGTTTGTTGCTTGAACAGGCAGTTTCTCTTTTGTCCCTGGAATGCAATGAATGTGTCCATACATCATTGTTTCAACCCAGACGGCTGAGTTTTTTTTTAGATATGATTGTCTATTCTCTCACGGGTATTGACCCCCTTCTTTAGAACTTGTTCTTCTAGGAAGGGTGGCCAGGTGAGTTAGCTCCCAGCCAGTTTAGGGTCCTTGTACCTCCCTCCAAGTATAAGTATATCCTATTGTTAGACTGAGGATTTATGTATATGAACAAACGACAAATTTTTAATCAATTTGTATTTTTCATAGCTAACAAACCTGAGGTCTTAACATTTACTGCCCACTCTAGCCACGCCTCTTTTTTTTCCTGGGTTGGGAAACGACTAGTGTGTCACAAGGTTCCACCTCATATACGCACAAGTTGCCAGATGCCACAGATTCGTTGCTGTACAATCTTTGATTGTTTTTAACTGGTCTCTAGCTGGTGCAAGAAGATTATCCTATTGTTAAGACCTCAGGTTTGTTAGCTATGAAAAATACAATTTTATTGCAGTGTCTTACCGAACAATTATACAGCTGTAGGTTCCCTACGAGTGGCAGACAATAGATTCAAAACTTATGCGGTGACATTGCTATCGCTGATGTAGGTGACGTCATCTCCCTCCACTCGAGGGAGCTACAGGTACAACTGCCCAGGTAACATCAATTCATTCTCTGCTGGCTTCTGGTGAACATTGGTGGTCGGTGCAGACTTTTCTTCATTTGTTGGGAAGTATGTCTCTCCAATATCGGTGAAGTATTCAACTTCGTGTTTGTGGGATTGAAGCTAGTTAGCTGAATTTCTTTTCTGCAATTTTGTGGCTTTACCATCATGTTGGACTCTAGTCCTTCAGTAGTTAGGTTTTGCGCTGGAGGGTGCAAAACTAGGTTAGTTAAATCAATGTATGATTCGCACACTAAGTGCATTAAGTGTTGGGTTTGTGAGTGCTCTAGAGAGTCTACTTGTGATGAATGCAAGGATTGTGAACAACAGTGGAAAGTTTTTGTTTCTCACTCGAGGAAGGTAATTAAGGATAGGAAGAGGAAGGCGGGTCTCAGAGCTGAAAGTAAGACTAGTATAGCTGCTTCTGCTTCTATCGAAGCACTTGCTCCTATTCCTTCTCCTTCTCTTCTTATTATGTCTCCGATCTTGAGTCCTCTACTCCTGCACCTGTAACTCCCTTGCTAACTTCCCGTGGAGTTTCTTCTGACACCATTGCCAGCCTCGAGTCTAAATTTGAAAAGAAATTTGATGTATTAGCTAATACTGTTATGCAGTTAGGTTTATTTGTAAAGTCTTTCATGGAAAAGACTTCTAGTGAAGTGAAAAGTGTCAGTGCAGTGCAATCTGGGGGGTGGCTGTTTGTCCCGATAGTTCTCCTAGACGAAGGTCCCTGTCCTGCTCCCCCGCCTTGGGGAGAAGACATACCGGAGGTCCAAGGGAGACTGCTGGGGTTTGCCCACAGACAGTCGCTTCCTCCGTCGATCCTGTGGTGCGACAGCAGGATTCGACTGAACACCATTGGAAAGATGTGTCATTCAGTAATCAGTTTTCGGCAGAGTCAAGTGATTCGTCGCCAGTTAGACGTCATAAGTGGCATGATTCTTCAGCCTCATGTCCGTTGAAGAGACGTTCGACTGAAAAGGTGTTCTCTCTGCCCCCTGTGAAGAGGAACAGAGAAGTAGACAACCCTCGCCCATCGTGTAGCGTAGCTACATGGACTTCGCTTCGGATTCTCATGACAGCGACAGCCGGTTGACTCGATCGTGGAACGACTGATTCTGTCCGTCAAGATCTTCGACTCATCAAGCTGTTGAAAGTTTACCTTCGACTTCGCATGCAACATAATTTGACTGGCGTGAGACCTCCGGTGTCAATTGTGTCGAAGTCCACAACCCCAGTTGCTACGACTTCAATTCAAGAAGACGAGAATTTAGTTCCTTTACGTCGAAAATTGCAGGAGCTGATGAACTGGATCAAAGAAAACAATGTCCGAAGAACAATGAGTCGAATCAAGAACCATCTCTATCGCATATCTCTTCGGATGACAAGGAGGATTAGAAAGTGGACTCTATTCCTCTCGTGCTATTCGAAGCTTTTACGCTACCTTCTGGACATGTACCCTGATTACTTCATAGCAGCCGCTCCCAGGTCGCCTGCTTCCATCTTCCTGATGAGAAGGAAGAATTTCAATCCTGTTCTCCCGAAGCTCTTACTTTCTAAGGCTGCTAAGTGATCGCTTCATGATACTGACGCTACCCTCCTCGGTCCAGCACTTCTCCAAGGAGACCGCTGGTCCAGACCTGCAGCTCGATCGCCACCGTGGGTTGGTGATCACCTGCAGTCCTCCCAGCCTACCGGTTCTGTTGGTAGGCAGGGTAGGAGCGCTCGTAGCAGCTCCCCTGACGCACGAGACCAACGCTCCGTCCTTGGTCCAGCGCTTCTCCACAAGGAGACTGCTGATCCAGACCTGCAGCTCAATCACTACTGTGGGTTGTTGATCGCCTGCAGTCCTCCCAGCCTACTGGTTCTGCAGGGTAGGAATGTCAGGTATCCCTCACCTGTCCCTTCAACCTCCTCGGGCTACACCGGGAGGAACGAGGCGAACAGGAGTGACTGTGATGAATGCACTTCTTACAGTCCAGCCACGAGCCTGGTTCGGTCTTGGGACCAAACAGATCTTATGCTCAAGTGGTTGGAGGAGATCATGGGGGCTGGCGAGGACGATGACGCTTTCCTAGACTCACGGAGTGACCATCACCGCTGTTCACATGATGGTCCCGCTGGACCGCGCACGCAGAGTCCGGTGTGGGCTCCCCCTTCGGTCCTCTTGAGAGGTTTCGGCCTCGATGAGGACTGGGATGCGTTGGAGGATGGTATCGGCTCACTCCTTTCAGGTGTATGCTCAGCCCCACCCAGACGATGGTCACGGTGGCGGCAAATGTTTTGCTTACAGTACGATTTTCATAACCCTCCTCGGGAAAACGTTTTCTCCAGACGGTAACGTTTTCCTAGACTGTGAGCGGCCATCACCGCAGGTTGATGGCTGCCCGTAACTCGCTTCTCCGACTGCTAGTTCCGCTGGCAAGGCAAGTGAGAGCGTCCAACCTTCCTCCCCCATTCCCCCTCTTCCTATGGCTGCGACTGGAATGGGAGGGATCCTGCAGAGCGTTCTCCGTAGGATTCTGCGTTCTTGGAGGGACCTTCGGGTCCTACCGGACATAAGTCCCCGTCGTTGAGGAAGGATCTTGCCCATTCCTCCTCGGTTTCTACAGGAATCAGGACCACCACCACCCGATGATCGTCTGACGAAATTCGGGGGGGTTTCGCCGAGCGCTTAAAATTCTTTGGAGTTTCTAGCACTCTCCGAGTGTTTTTGTCTTCCACAATCTGCAAACACTTGGGCGAAACCACGGTCCAGAGTGGGCGAGATGAGAATTCCTGATAATTGTTACTACGTTAATCGGGAATCTCGCTGAATGCTCAAATTCCTGGAATTTCTAGCGATTGAAGAAGTACTGCTGCTGAAGGAAGAATATCTCTGTAGGGGCTCAGCCAGGATGGACCTGATGGTCCGTCGCCTCAGTAGGCGGTTACCCCCAGGATAAAGAACGGGCAATAACAGTCAATCCTCCTCTCTTTTTTTCCTTTTTTTTTCCTTTACTTCTTGGTTATACCAGAATGAAACGAGGAAATAAAAGGAATTCAGTGGAGTTTACTCCTCGGAATTCGAACCCGAGAGACTATATTTTTGGTTCAATCCTACGATTTTACTGAACATACGTCAATCCGTTCAGGATGGATAGCTCCTGTTTTGGGAATATCTAGTTCGTTTTGAACTAGTCGTCTTTGGTATCCTGTTATCACTGTAGAAGTCATCCTTCAGGAAAACTTCACTTTCGCTCTCTTCATTAGAGAATGAAGGAGGTCAGTTTTCAGTCCTTATTCTTGTTCCCCGAATGGAAGAGAATTTAGGTTGGAGGTGTATGTACAGGAACCTAAAAATATACTATGTATATTTCTCTGGTGACATGCTTCTGTTATCAGTTGAATTGTCCGAGGTGTAGGGACATACTATAGTTAACTCTACGGGTATGTGACCGAGACGTATAGTATCTTCTTAATTGAACTACAACTCGGGACTGCCTTGCAAGCCTCCCAAAAGTTACCAGTTTCGATTTTGAGATACTGGTGGTATTGTTTACAACGCCACCACAGCGTTTGCATTCACCGAAATCAGTTTCGGTTAAAATGCAAATGGTCGAGCATATTTTCTTGCGCTCGATGGTTCTAGCCGAACACATTCCTTCATGGAATGGATTACCTAGCAACTCAGGATGATAAGTGAGCGAGAGCTAGCAGTGTCCGGGCTGCCTGCCAGCCCTGCATGCCGCAGCCAGTCCTGCTGGCTCTCCGAGATAGTTTGGTCGGGTTTTGTCTCTCCTCCTCTGCGATGATTGACTACCGAATGGAATCTCTGCCTGGCAATCACAGACTTATGTCTCTGGTTGGTTGGAATTCTCACATACGTGTATGACCATCTCTACTGCATCGCCTTTTGCCGTTGCGAGAATTTTCAGACAGATATCTCACTAGACTCGTCATCATCTTTCTGTTTACCCCACGGTAACAGAAGTCTGTAGCCTAGTCTTCCGCTTCATCGCATCTGCCACTGCGATGACGCAGAATGATTTCTTCAGACATCTGAGTTTGTCTTCTAAATACATCTCGTAATTCGTAGGTGTGCAATTATTCTTTGTTCACCCCGAATTGTAGATGAATAATGGAAGACTTCGCCTGTTCCCCGCCCTGCCAGCTCTACTTCCAAGTAATAGAAATGTCCTCCCTGATCCAGCCCATGAGAAGTTGTTCTTCAGGCATTACAATCCCTGCATTTTAATTACTGAAAGGCGCTCCGCTTTCATTGCAAACTCCGACTTCTCACCGAACAGCAATGAAATAGCGGTTTAGCGTTTTCAGTCCTCTGTAAAACAACAGGGATTAAAGCTGTCTTCACTGGTTGGTGTCATCGACGGGACTTTTCTACATTCAGAATCTTGAGAGTTAACTTCTCTTAATTCAGCTGTGAAGACGTAGGTCCGCATTGACCTTAGTCTTTCACTGGCATATAGTATTGTTTCTCCTTAGCTGAGATTCAACTACTATGAGAACTTCTGTCTTGCCATCAGGGACCTCGGTCTCTAGAAGGCAATTGACTTTTGCCTGATGGGCGCATGCCTTGAGAGAATCATCATCTCATCTCCCAACATCAGTGGCGAACAAGATAGACAATTGCATGGTTTCTCGGCATAACCCTTCAAAAGGTGACTGTCATGTGACTACGTCTCAGATGCATAACTGCTCGCCTCACACTGAGCACAGTCAGTCGGCAGCTGTTGAAGAGTCTGAGACTGTCATGAGCTATGCTGTGGACTTTGTATTGGTTGATCCAGATCAATCATTACTTTGTCCTATTGGCGTGTCCCTGTACCCATAAGGATCGACACCCACCATGGAGTGTTGGTGTCTTTATCCGCTGTGGAATATTATGAGACCAATGAGAGACTTCTCTGCAGTTGGATAGTCCAGTGGATGGGTACTTGTCATCACTCCGAAGAATATGTTGGACAGGAAGATAGATAAGGTCATTGCGACCATATTTTTTTTTTCTCTTCAGGCCTGCCCACAGGTCATTGGAACCTCATATCCTTGGACCAGTGGTGGATGCTTGCAGGTTGTGTTTGCTTACCCAGCTCCTTCAAGAGGACAGGTTGCATCTCGCCTATGGTGTGCAGTTCTAGAGGTAAGAAGGATGCGAGAGTGACTGGCCACTCCACCTTCCCCACCTTGTCCTTCCACTCCTCTTCCTTCGGGTTGAGGATAGGATTTGAACTTACACTGGCTGGTCAGACGATTGATGCGGTAAGCTTATACATAAAGCATTCTTTTTATGTTTCTTATCAGAATCATAGAAGCAATAACGCTCCTTCCTCTAGCAAGGGGAGGAAGGAGACTGGCAATAATGCAAACCCTTCCCAGAACTTTGCATTAATGTCTCCGACTCTAAATATTCTTCACAGCCCATTTTTGGATGAGTTACTATTCCTCACTCATTTCGAAAAGGCCCAGAAGTCTGACTCTTGGTCATGCAGCTCCTATACTCTGATCAAGTTGTCAGAGGCAGGGCACTCCTCCTCGCTCTTACGACCAGGAGTAGCCTAGGTGTGAACTCCAGTCAGTTCTAGAGGCTCACTCAGATTCCTCCCACCAATCAGTGAGTCTTCAGTATATAAAGGACTGAGGGTTTGTATATCGTGTAGGAACAAATCACAATTTTTGGAAGTAAATTGTATTTTTCATAACTATACAAACCTGAGGTCTTTTACATACATGCCCACCTCATGCCACCTCTCAATCTGAACCTGGGCTGAAAGGCAAAGTGGAGTGTTTACATCCGGGAAGGCTAGCCTACCCGCCTGCCACACGGTTCAAGAATTTAACGGCCGAAGTTCCAGCTACACCGAAAGTAATTCCTTATGTAAAGGACCTCAGGTTTGTATAGGTAGGAAAAATACAATTTACTTAAAAAAATTGTGATATAATGAATATAAGTGAAACCTGGTATTCCCAAGAGACTGGTAATGATGATCAGATAAAGGGGTTCCAAACTTATAGATCAGATAGAAAAAATAGGAATCAAGGGGGAACCACAATATATGGGAGAGACATAAAACAAGGACAAATATATGAGAAATATACTAACTCAGAATGTGAATTAATAGCGGTAGAATTTGAATCAGAAAAACTAATGAACATAGTACAGACCCCTTAATACTAAACTGTTTGACACAATAATAGAAAAATTGGATGATATATGTAGAAATCACAAAAGACTCGACTATTCTTCTAACCGGAGACTTAAACTTTCCTTTTCTAGATTGGAAAGAACGAATAGGAGATTGTGGTTGTATTTATACATATAAAAAAAGAGAGCAATAGTAGTGCGGAAGATAAGAGGCAATTCAAAAAGCTATCAGATATGGTACTTGAATACAACATTCAACAAATAAATCACCTGCTAACAAGAAAGGAAAATACTTTAGACCTAGTATTTGTGAACGAGGTGAATTATGTTAAAGAAATAATAGTTTATAATGCAAGTATTTCAGACCATAATGTCATAGAATTAACAGTCCATTCCAAAGAAAGTGAAAAGAGAGATAAGCAAGAGATGAAAAAGTGGGAAGGATATGGAAAATACAATTTCTTCGGTAAAAGTATAAAATGGTCAGAAATAAATGAAGAATTAAACAAAGATTGGGATAACATATTCGTAAGTGATGATATACAGGTAAATACGGATATATTATATAAAATATTAGTGAAAATAGTGGATAAATATATACCGAAGAAGAAAAGTAAACATCAGTCATGCATACCAAGAGACAGAAGGATCTTGTTCCAGAAAATCAGAAAGTGGAAAAAAGGTCTTGCAAAAGAAAAGAATGCATGAAAGTGATAGAACTAAAAAGTAAGATAAAAAATGCAGAACAAAAGATTATACAATCAAAAGAAAATGAAAAACGGGACTTGTAAGAAAAAACTCTAGTAACTATCAAGCAAAACCCCAAACTATTGTACTCATAGGCAGAAAAGATGAATAAAAGAAGAATAGAAATAGGCCCTCTAAGAAATGAAGGTAGATTAACGAATGAAAAAAAGGAAATATGCAACATATTAGTAGAAAGATATGAGGGAATTTACCCCTAGAATTGATAATGAAGATAATGATACAGAAATATGGGATCAAAATAGTGAATATTTAGCAGACATAGATATTAATGAAGCCGATATTGTGCAGACTATTAATGAAATTAAAAATGGATCAGCAGCTGGGCCAGATGGCATCCCTGCCATTTTGTTAAAGAAAGTAGTTCATTCTATCGCAAAGCCACTTGCAATATTATTAAGGCAAAGTGTAGATATAGGCAAAATTTTTGATGAGCATAAATTAGCATATATTACCCCTACTTTCAAAAGTGGATGAAGACTAGAGGCAAGTAATTATAGGCCTGTGAGTATAACATCCCATATTATGAAAGAGTATGAAAGGGTAATGAAGAAAAATATTATGAAACATTTACTAAAAAATAATTTGTTTAATATAGGACAATATGGTTTTGTACCCGGAAAAAGCACACAAACCCAACTGTTAGTCCATCGTGAGAACAAATAGTATAAAAATATGGTAAACAGAAAAGAAACATGTGATAAAAATATGATAAACAGAAAAGAAACAGATGTGGTTTATCTAGACTTTGCAAAAGCTTTTGACAAGGTAGATCATAATATATTAGCAAAGAAAATTAGAAAACATAATATAGTGGACAAAGTAGGAAGATGGATAAAAGAATTTTTACACAACAGAAAACAGATAGTTATTGCAACGATGAGAAATCAGATGAAGCTAAGGTAATATCCGGTGTGCCACAAGGTACGGTGCTAGCTGCATTGCTGTTTGTTATTATGATTGCAGACATAGACAGTAATGTTGAAGACTCGGTTGTGAGTAGTTTCGTCAATGACACAAGAATAAGTAGAGAAATTACTTGTGAGGAAGGTAGGAACTCGCTACAAAGAGACCTTAACAAAGTATATGAATGGGCAGAGGTAAATAGGATGGTATTTAACTCTGATAAAATTGAATCAATAAATTATGGAGATAAGAAAGAAAGCTATATGCATATAGGGGACCTAATAACGAGACAATCAAAGCAAAAATGGGAATGTTACGGCACTTCAAAACAAGAAAAGCTGAACACATGATTATGCTTTATAAAGTTGCACAAATAGAGTGTACAAAGGTCCTTTACAGCTAGAATAGAAGTAGTTAAGGATCTTGACTACTGGGAAAGAGTACAATTTTAAAAATTATAGTCTAGAAAGGAGAAGAGAATACTACATGATAATACAGGCATGGAAACAATCAGAAGGAATTGCCAAAAACATCATGAAGTTAAAAATATCAGAAAGAGCAAGCAGAGGTAGATTAATAGTGCCCAAAACTATACCAGGAAAACTAAGGAAAGCACACAGGACATCAGGACATTAATCCACTATGCACCAGCATCGACATTGCAGCATCTATTCAGTGCGTTGCCAGCTCACCTGAGGAATATATCAGGAGTGAGCGTAGATGTGTTTAAGAATAAGTTCGACAAATATCTAAGCGGCATCCCAGACCATCCAAGATTGGAAGATGCAAAATACACCGAAGATTCATTAGCAATTCTCTGGTAGACATTAGAAGTGCCTCACACTGAGGGACCTGGGGGATCTTGAACAAGATGTAAGGTAAGGTAAGGTACTTCCTGGGGTTCGACTCCGAGGGATTCTCATTCTATTTCAAGTGTTCGAGACTCCTCACCTACGCACGTATGTGTCCGCCCCGCACGTGCTTGTACGCGGCCATGTTCAAGAGTCCACCTCATTCTGGCTGAGGGAGGCCATTTACATGAGCCTATGACACCTACCAGGTTGTTGTAGAGACCCCAGGAAGGGTGAAGGCCTACAATATCAGGGGGATAGTTCTTTCATTGGCCTTCAGGAAAAACCACTCCCCCCCTGCAATCCACCTTAACTTCCTCCTATATGAGGGACCTGGTGCATAAGTCCCTGGACACCACTTTGGGCCATGTAGCAGCAGCCCAACAAGTGATGTAAAGATAACAATCCTACGACACCTAGCAGGATGGAGTAGAGACCCAGCAAGGGTGAAGACCAACAATATCAGGGGGATAGGTCTTTCAGTGGCATTCAGGAAAAACCACTCTCTCCTGCAATCCACCTTCACCTCCTATATGAGGGACCTGTTGCACAAGTCCCTGGACGACACCATCTTGGGCCATGTAGCAACAGGTGATGTAAAGGTATCAAGCCCCCATGGAGGAGCAGCTCTGCCAGGAGGGACCAGACAAAGTACTGGGAATAAGGGACAGACATCTTACCAAAGAATGAGCATTATAGGAAGTCAACATGTCCATCTTGGGAAGGATTCCTTCTTCAAGTGGAAGCTTCTGCTTCCCCCTTCTTCCATTGATTCATCTCTGGAAGCATCACAAGTTGCCCAGGGTGATATTTTGTTTAATGCTACCCCCTCTCACTCAGGGGTAGATGTGGTCCCTTTGGGAAGGGAGGAGGCAGTGCCATCTTGTTCTTGTGTTTCAGGGTCCAAGGTGGTATTCTTTGAGACCTCTCTCTGTCATTACCTTACAGCTCGTTCGGGTTGCCCTAGGTCCCTCGGTGTGAGGCACTTCTAACATCTACCAGAGAATTGCTAATGCATTTTCCAGTATATTTTGCATCTTTGAATCTTGGATGGTCTGGGATGCAGCTTAGATATTTGTTGAGCTTATTCTTAAACACATCTACGCTTTGTCTAATATGTTCCTCAGATGAGCTGGCAACGCATTGAATAGACTATTTTTGATGCTGGTGTGTAGTGGATTAATGTTCTGCGTGCTTAACTTAGTTTTCCTGGTATAGTTTTGGGCACTATTAATCTACCTCTGCTTGCTCTTTGATATTTTTAGCTCCATGATGTTCTCGGTAATTCCTTCTATCTGTTTCCATTCCTGTATTATTATGTAGCATTCTCTTCTTTCTAGGCTATATAATTTTTTTGCATACGAGTAAAATATTTTGGGGTTTTGCTTGACATTTTCTAGGGTCTTTTCTTCTAAGACCCATTTTTCATTTTCTTTTGATTGTATAATCTTTTGTAATGCATTTTCTATCTTATTAGTTCCATCACTTTCCATGCATTCTTTTCTTTTGCAAGACTTTTTTTTCCACTTTCTGATTTTCTGGAACAAGATCCTTCTGTCTCTTGGTATGCATGCTGAGGAACAATCTCCTACAACCAGGCCTAAGGGTGGCTTCTCTCTTCAGGTAGTGTTTTGAACACCCTTATGTGGCACATCATCATCATCTGATGAGATCCTTCTGGGGAGGGGATCAAGAACCGTTCGAATCTGTCTTGGACAGAGGGGTTCTGAGGAACTGGTTGAGGACTGTATAGCTTCCCTATCAGATGTTTTTCCTTTCTGTTTCGTGCTCTCATAGAAGACACTGCAAATCATGCCATCCTTTGCCCTTCATGCAAACGTCCTCTCTCTCACACACTTTGCACCTACGCTAGATGCAAACAGAATGTGGATCAACCACTAAAGGGGACAAAGTAGCTTCTTGGCTTATCTCTACCAGTGCAACGCCCAAATATGAGCTTATTCTTTTCCAAGGTTACCATGCTAACACAAGGGCTCACACAAAGCAAATGGCCACCAGGCACAACACATACGAAGGGAGGTCGCCCACATGGCTCACACACCGTGAACAAAGGAAACTGCCAAAAACACCTTGTGCCCCTCAAAAAATGCATAAAACCACACCTAGTAAAGCTATGGCTACAGGAAGGTACTCAGAATCACAGGTAATTAATGAGAAAACATACACTGGGAAATTATGCACTCAAGGTATGCACAGAGAAAAATCTAAGCAATGAAAACGGGAGAACACTTGGTGAACCGGGCACTATGACAGGTGAGAATATATTGAATGAATTAGGCCACCTTAGGTTGTATGAGGCGCAGGCCTAGGTGACAGGATTTTGTGTTTTTTGTGATCAATAACAGTTGAAGCACACCTTGTGCAAGAAACATGACATGCTCCCACCCGTGGAGACGAGGCTGGGAGGAGGGTGGATGGCCTGCTGGACTGGGAAGGGGGATGCGAGCCTCCACAAAATGCGCTAGCAACCCTTCCAAGGACAGGGTACCCCCTAGCCCAAGCGTCTTCCAAATCGCCGCCATTTTGGACACCGACTCTGGAAGAGAAGAGAATGATGAAAAAACTTCACCCTTCTCAGGAACCGAAAAAGCTCCCGAGGAAGAGGGGGCTACATTACAAAAAATACCCTGGCGACCTCCCGATACTTCCATCAACGGAAGAAAAGGAAGGAGATGCAGGGACAACCCTACTATGGGGGTTGACTACTGCGGAAGACGAAACATCGGGAATAGGAGCAAAGCTCTCCTAAGTAGGATGAATGGAGATTCTATGTTCCCTCTTACCATAAAATTTCCTCCACTGCTCGGTAGGCCATGCCCGGCATTCCGTACAAGGATTTGTAATCATACAAAAATTTGAACAACACCTACTGCATGTGATGTGACGAAGCCATAAAACAAGAACATGGGAACCCAGGAACTCTGGGGCACAAATGCTGACGTCGAGAAGGAGAAGCAGCCACCATAATACCAGGTAAAAACACATACACACACACTAAAGGAAACAAAACGGGCAAGAACCGGGAAAAGGCCAAGAGGAAAAAACCCAACTCTCGTCCAGGCGGTTAAGAAAAGACTGGCGTAGATGATTGGCGTTTGACCACTCTTCACCCGATCTACGCATGTGTTGCCAGATATCACAAGATTTATCACAAGATTCCTTGCTTTCATCTGCTTTTTAACCGGATCCAGCTAGGCGCTAGAAATGATCCTATTGTTAAGACCGAGGGTTTGTTCGCATATGAAAAATTCACATTAAATACATGTTTAAATTCCTGTCGGGACAATTCTGTTTTTCTTTCAGATGATGTTGCAGCAAATTCCACACTAGTGGGAGATCTGCTGAGTGAGGACTGTGGGGATCTTTAGGTTTAATGTTTATGTGGATCCGATGTGCAAGTGTATTGTTATATAATATAATCAATATAAACAGGTCCACACTTTAATTTCATGTATCATCAGAGGAGGAAATTCTATTGGAGGGAGGGTTATACTAAGATTTTATAGTTGCCTTTAATGGAAAATGGTGGTGACCAATATTTGGTTGGGAAATAATGTGCTTGTAGTTCAGCACTAAATACGTAGTTATAAAATAATGGTGTAAGGTTTTGGTGGCTTTCTGTTTTCATTTTGTATTGATTGGTTTGGAAGTCTTGATAGCTTCATTATAAATTGAATCTAAATTTAGTAAGGCAGATTTTGTAGGAGATCCATATATTTGACTTCCAGAATTTATTATTGGAGTTTACAAAATTATAAATGCAAAATATTGATCAAATATTTGCATGACAATATGCAAAAGTAACAGTAGGTGTTTATTTCTATAAAACATTCTTTTAAGTAACTTTATTCTATACAGCAGATAATAGGCAAGTCCCAAGTCCTTACAACAATTCAACTAGACCTAAGAGGGAAAAATTAAAACACCATCTCATTTGGTATATTTATACCACATATATCACTTTACAAATACAAGGAATTTTAGTGTACAAGGACTTGGTTATTACTTATAATGGCCTAAGATACAAGGTTGGAGGATGCATCAAGCCTTTACCTGGAATTTTATTCACATTTCTTTTACACAGTAACAAATGTTTTATTTCTGATTCACACTGGTACCAATTTAAACTTGAATTTGAAGGAACCGAGCAGGAAAAAATCTTTGAGCATTTAATAAAATATAAGTGAGACTATAACAAGGGTACAAAGGCCAACTTTTAAGTTTTAGTTTGGTGCACCGTCAATAAATGCAATGCAAATAAAATATAAAAACCTTACACTACATAAATAAAATTATTCAGATGGGAAAACATTATTCTGTAAAGCAATTTCATTATCTAAAATACAAGATGACTTTATACATAATGTTGGTTGAAGCAAATGATTGAGAAACAATGTCACAGCAAGAAATATAGAATGGAGTAGATCTATTCAATATAGTACTATTTATTAGTGGTTATTAACAATTCTAAAATACATTTCACTATCTTCTTGTGAGTAGCAGCCATGAAAGCTGAATCCCCAAGCAGGGATTGCCTAGAAAATAATTATATATTTTCAATATATATATATCTATATTTATATCACCAATCCCTGAATTCATAATACACAATTTTATATGATTAAGTCATTAAAACCTGCAAGTAAATGATATCTCCCCATTAAGACAAACTTTCTGTACATACTTTGACACACCATTTAAAATGCAGATTATTTACTTCCATCAAAACTGTCAAGCTTCTTTCAGAAAACAAAGGCAATCCAACATTTTAGTAATCATGGCAAGCTTGCTACACCAACTAGCACCCATTCAGTATGTGACATTCTTTAAATTCAAAATTTTCATAAAATTATTTAATGTTCATATCTATATCATTAAACAATTCTAATTCAATATAACATTCATTTTGAACAGTTTTAGCACAAACTAGCACATTTCTTGCAATTAAGTCTGTCAAATAATACATTTCATATGTTCCAAGAGCAGAACACTGCTGTAACACAGTATATTAGTAGTATAAACGTTGCTATTTAACATTTAAGCTTTCTTCAAGATCATTCTACTATTTATAAACCATCGGAAGGACAGATCTTAGTGAAGACTAAATTAAGTTACACTTTAAATTAGCAATTTTCCATTTGAGAGTATGCTTGTTTATGCTTGCTCTTGCATTTTGCCATATTGATTGGCTAACTAGTCAAAAATGTTTTGGGCTACTATAAAAACCAATTAAGGCATCTATAAAGTTTTGTTTTTTAACTGGAAAGGCTCCTCATATGATAATGTTATATTGTAAAACATATTCAGTATCACTTGCACAAAAGCCATATTTAGGAGGTGACTTAAGCTAATGCATCACACTCGTCTATTGGCTATGTGAAAGGAGCTTTTCTAAACCCTGACCACATATAGGTCAAGTATTCAAGTTCAGTGCTATTATCACATATGTAGTTTCTCACAATCACACTCAGGCAGCTTTGGAGAATATGAACAAAAGGGGAGATTTACAGCAGCAGATCTGAAAAAAGAATGAATAAAACATGTTAACACTACAATACCACAGATTTCCTGTGATCACCTCACATGCATTACTAGAAATAACAGTAACTTTACAATACGTAACTACAAGCTTCCATGTCATGTTTTGCTGCTATTGTTAGATACTGAAATCTTACTATAATAGGCGTTTGTCTGTCCGTCATTCAATCACGGCCAAACAGCTGGTCCGATGGGCATGGAACTTGGCAGGGTTATAGTGGGGACCCTTAAGATGGTTTATAATGGGGTTTCATCCTACCTCCCCAAACCTCCCCCCCACTGGGCATTATGTTTCTGTCACTTTCAAGGGACGGGTGGAAAACCATAACTGAAAATTCAAGCAAAACACTAGCCTGTACAGCAACCGTCGAAGCGACTCCTGGTGTTAAAACGGACAATCTCACTACAATGGTCGTTTTGTCTGCTAGTATATATAATAAGAATAGGAATACGTATTGTGAAATAAGGACTAAATAAACTTGTTACTTAAATTCTTGTCACCCAGTACATAAAGTACTTCAGTGACCAAGGGGATGGATGGAACATTATTCACTGTATAAAGAGGTGTGTTTGTTATGAAAATGTTATTGTTATAATACAATTAAGTTTGTTCATACTTACCTGGCAGATATATATATAGCTGTATTCTCCGAAGTCCGACAGAATTTCAAAACTCGCGGCACACGCAGTGGGCGGCCAGGTGGTAGTACCCATTCCCGCCGCTGGGAGGCGGATATCAGGAACCATTCCCATTTTCTATTCATATTTTATCAGTGCCACTGTCTCCTGAGGGGAGGTGGGTGGGCACTTAATTATATATATCTGCCAGGTAAGTATGAACAAACTTAATTGTATTATAACAATAACATTTTGTTCATGAAACTTACTTGGCAGATATATATATATAGCTGAATCCCACCTTCGGATGGTGGGAAGAGACAGAATAGGATTTGTAGGAAACTTAAATTAAGTAGATGATATACACCTTGGTTCCTCACCTGTTAGCAAAGTAGACTCTGTGATTACTGTCACTTCAGCCTGCTTGTGCTTAATCAGAGTTGCCAGCCAGGTGGAGACCTGTAGTGCTGGTGCGCTCTGGATGCTCTGTCAACGGGGACGTGACCTCAATGTGACAAGAGCATAGAGCCATACAAATGAGGGCAACGAAGCAACTGACCACCACCTGACCAACTATCCAAGACCCTCTGAACACTAAGCTAAGAGATGGGAGGTCTTCACCAAAGCCTCACCACAACAACACACAACAACTAAAAACTAACCTAAACCTAACTAAGGGATAGGGAGAGAGCTACCTTCAGCCCCCAAGACTGTGTCTGCAGAAACGTATGGCCCAAGAGAACAACAGTCCTCGTATATCGTTCTCACATCTCTCAAGTAGTGTGAGGCGAATACTGAATTGCTCCTCCAAAAGGTGGCGTCAAGGATGTCCTTGATCGACATGTTCCTTTGGAAGGCAAGCGAGGTTGCGACAGCTCTGACCTCGTGAGCTTTCACTCGCAAGAGGCTCAAATCGATCTGTGTGGAAGACGAATGAGCCTCTTTAATGACGTCCCTCATTAAGAACGCCAAAGCGTTCTTGGATAATGGTATATCGGGTCGTTTAACCGAACACCAGAGATTATCTGCGGGACCTCGTACTTCTTTAGTCTTGTGGACATAAAACTTTAGAGCCCTGACAGGGCACAGGACTCTCTCAGGTTCTTGGCCCACAAGGCTTGTCATATCCTTGATTTCAAAGCTCCTTGGCCAAGGGTTCGACGGGTTTTCATTCTTTGCTAAGAAAGTGGGACTCAAAGAGCAGACAGCATTGTCCCCTTTGAAGCCCACTCTCTTACAAATGGCCTGAATTTCGCTAACTCTCTTCGCCGTCGCCAGAGCAGTTAGGAAAAGAGCCTTCTTAGTCAAGTTCCTAAGAGACGCTTCATGTAGAGGTTCGAAAGGACTCGACATTAACAGTCTAAGGACTAAATCCAAGTTCCAAGAAGGAGGCCTCGCTTGAGGTATCTTGGATGTCTCAAATGATCTCAGGAGATCGTGAAGATCCCTGTTATCAGACAGGTCTAGTCCTCTGTGTCGGAAGACTGCCGACAGCATGCTCTTATATCCCTTGATGGTCGGGACAGCCAGCTTCTGTACATTTCGTAAAAATAGCAGGAAATCGGCTATCTGGCTCACAGAGGTAGTGGAAGAGGAAATTCCCTCCTTTCTACACCATGCCCTGAAGGAAGCCCACTTCGACTGGTAAACAGCTCTCGAGGACGTTCTCCTAGCATTGGCGATCGCCTTTGCAGCTGCTTTAGAAAAACCTCTCGCTCTGGCCAGCTTTTCGATAGTCTGAACGCAGTCAGACCCAGAGCGGAGAGGTTTCGGTGATATCTTGCGAAGTGGGGCTGTCTGAGTAGATCTTTCCTCCAGGGCAATGTCCTCGGAAAGTCTATGATGAATGACATTACCTCCGTGAACCATTCTTTCGCGGGCCACATCGGGGCGATTAGGGTCAACCTCGTCCCCTCCGATGCCGCGAACTTCCTTACTACTTCCCCCATGATCTTGAATGGCGGGAAGGCATACAAGTCCAGGTTCGTCCAGTCCCAGAGCAGAGCGTCTATCGCGACTGCTCCCGGATCGAGCACAGGGGAGCAATAAAGAGGCAACCTCTTTGTTCTCGACGTCGCAAATAGGTCGACTAACGGACACCCCCACAGTCTCCAGAGCTCTCGACAGACGTCCTGGTGCAACGTCCATTCCGTCGGCAGGATCTGATCTTGTCGGCTGAGAAGGTCTGCTCTGACGTTCTGGACTCCTGCGATAAATCTCGTCAGGATCCTTATCCGTCTCACATCTGCCCACAGCAGAATCTCCCTCGCTAAATAAAAAAAGAGGACGGGAGTGTGTACCTCCCTGCTTCTTTAGGTACGCAAGGGCTGTGGTGTTGTCCGAGTTGACTTGGACTACTTTCTCTGCAACCTTTTGTTGGAAGAACTGTAGCGCCAGAAAAACCGCCGCTAGTTCCTTTACATTGATGTGCCAGGACACCTGTTCCCCCCTCCAGGTGCCTGACACTTCCTCCCCTCCCAGTGTTGCTCCCCATCCCGACACCGAGGCGTCGGAAAACAACACTAGATCTGGGCTCAGAAGCTTTAGGGACAACCCCTCTCGAAACTTCCGAGGATCTAACCACCATCTTAGATGGTTCTTCACCGATTTGGTGATGAAAAGGGTCGCATTCAGATCCTCTCTGACTCTCCATTCGTCTGCTAAGAAAAACTGGAGAGGTCTGAGGTGTAGTCTTCCCAGGGAAACAAACTTTTCCAGCGAGGAAATGGTTCCCAGCAGACTCATCCATTCCCTCGCCGAGCAAGCTTCCTTCCCCAGGAATGCCGAAACTCTCTCTAAGCCTTGCAGCTGTCGTTCCTGGGACGGAAACGCTCGAAAAGCCACTGAATCCATCTGAATCCCCAGATACACGATGGACTGTGTTGGGGTCAGATGCGACTTTTCGAGGTTGACCAGAAGTCCCAGGGACTTCGCCAAGGCCAAAGTGAAGTGAAGGTCCTTCAGACACCTTTCTTCTGACGATGCTCTGATCAGCCAATCGTCGAGATACAGGGACACTCTTATTCCTGCAGAATGTAACCATCTCGCTACGTTTTCATGAGCATGGTAAATACCATCGGGGAGCCGTGCTTAAACCGAAACAAAGGGCTCGGAATTGCCAAACTTTGTCCCTTAGCATAAACCTCAGAAACTTTCTTGAAAGAGGGTGGATAGGCACGTGAAAGTATGCGTCCTGTAGGTCCAAGGACACCATCCAGTCGCCCGGTCTTAAGGCTCCTAGAACCGACTGAGGTGTTTCCATCTTGAATTTTTTCTTTTCTACGAAAAGATTCAGGCTGCTTACGTCCAAGACTGGACGCCACCCCGACGACTGCTTTGGTACCAGGAAAAGTCTGTTGTAGTATCCTGGTGACCCCAGGTCTAAGACCTGCTCCACCGCTCTTTTCATGATCATTTGTTCCAAAAGATCTATAAGAACCTGATGTTTCTCCCCTTGATACGACGGGGAAAGATCTCTGGGAGTCGTAGAAAGAGGAGGAGGGTCCACAAAGGGGATCTTGTACCCCTGTTCCACTATTTTGAGGGACCACGCATCTGTATCTCTCTCTCTCCATGCACCCGCAAAGAACTTTAGCCTGGCTCCGACAGGCATCTGAAGGACTTTCTTCTCACTTAGAGGATTTAGGTTTGAAGGAACCTTTTCCTCTTGCAAGTCCTCTCCCTCGAGGAGCAGCTCTCGAGGGAGGAGCGCTACGAAAGGGTTTAACCTTCCTAGGAGGTCGTCCAGACGACGACGTGGTAGGGACTGCGGGATGTCTTGAAGACTGGGCCAAGAGATCCTGGGTAGCCTTCTCTTGGAGGCTCACTGCCAGGTCCCTTACCATAGCCTGGGGGAAGAGATGGCTCGAAAGAGGTGCAAAGAGAAGCTCTGCTTTCTGCGATGCAGAAACAGACCTCGCTGTAAAATTGCAGAAAAGCGCTCTCTTCTTGAGAAAAGCAGTGCCGAAATGAGACACTAACTCTTCCGAACCATCCCTGACGGCCTTGTCCATGCATGACAACACATTGGACAGCTCCCCCAGACTCAAAGAATCAGGACTCCTAGATTGAAGATCCAGGACTCCTAGGCACCAGTCTAGGAAGTTAAAGACTTCCAGAGTCTTTAACAGACCTTTCATGTGATGGTCGATCTCCGTTGGTGTCCATGAAATCTTAGCGGACGATAAAAGAGATCTCTTCTGGGCGTCTACCAGACTAGCAAAGTCCCCTTGGGAAGAAGACGGGATCTTAACTCCTACTTCAGCCTTGGTCTCATACCAAATGCCGCCTTTCCCACTGAGTCTTGAAGGAGGAAGGGCGAAAGTCGACTTGCGCTGATCCTTCCGACGTTCCATCCAATCCTGCAATTTCTTGAATGCTCTCTTAGTGGACAAGGAAGTCTTCATCTCCACCACTTCCGAAACCTTGCCCGACTTCGAAGACGAAAACTGAGAGGGAGGAGACTTAGGAGCTGCAGGCTGGAACTTCTCACCAAACAAAGAACGTAAAAGACGAACCAGCACCTTGTAGTCGGAAACCGACGAAACTGACGGCTGTTCCTCCTCCACTGAGTCCGCCGGACTACTAAACTCTCCTTCCTCCCGAAGAGGCAAAGGAGATTGAACCTCTGGAGAGGGCGTGCGCCCAACGGGTCTAGCCTTCAACAAAGGCTTTCGAGGAAGACTAATATCAGCCTCTTCAAAGCGACCGACCTTCTGTCAATCTTTAGAGCTCGAACCACGAAGAGCGTCCTGACCGCGCTGCGCGTCAAGAGAGGTTACTCTTAGTCTCTCTCGAGGAGCGTCCTTACGTTTCACGCTCAAGCGTCCAGCTTTCGCTTTCAAAGCGTCCTTCTGAGCGCTCTCGAAAGCCTTCTCCACAGGCAAAGCGTCAAGCAAAACATCCCGACGAGCGTCTTCAAAAGCGTCCTGCCGAGCGTCTTCAAAAGCGTCCTCCAAGGCATCCTGTCGAGCGTCCTCAAAGGCGTCCTGACGTGCGGCCGGAGACAGAGACGAACGAGGAGACGGAGAAGGAGACTGCCTCGTCCTCTTGACAGGCAGTCTAGCGTCCTTCCTTCGTTTAGGCTCAACTGCTGCTGGGCGAGTCTTCCGAGCCATTAAGGCCGACAACTGGTCTTGAAGCGACGCAAGAATACTCTTCGTAGGTGAAGAACCGAGAGGAGGTGAAGGGCTGCGCCTGCGAGAAGACGAGGGGCGGGGGGACGCCTCCTTCCTTCTCAAAGGAACAGCAACCTGCCTCTCCGAGGCGCGAGAGAAGCGCTTCTCAGCGTCGTCCTCGGACGACGTCCTACCTCTCTTCTGTGGAGGAAACGCGTCATACGACGCAGGCGAAGACCGCAACGAGAGCGGAGAGAGGGGACGTAAAGCGTCCTCCCTAGGAAAAGTCCTTTTCAACGGACGCGAGTCACTCCGAGCGCTCCACCCCTTGCGCGGGGAGGGCGCCTCGGAGGACGAAAAACAGTCCTTAAGGATGCGAGCCTGAGCACGCTCCTTGGCAGCCTGGGAAGTAGCAACAGGTCCTGCCGAAGGGACGCCAGATCGGTGGGGAGCCCCCGTAACCCTCTTGCGGCTTTCGACATGCCCACTCCCTGAGTTCTGGGAGTCCGACAGAGGTCTAGACCTAGAGGCATTATGGGGCCGATCTGACGCCCCCTCCACAACACTAGGGGCACGATCACACACCTTACTCGAGCCGTTTTCAAGGGCCAACACTTTGGACTCTAGAGTGCGTAATGACTCTAGAATCAGACACAGAACTAGGGCCCTCAGGCAACAATACAGGATTAGGTGAAGCAAATTCTACTGGTGTTAAAATAGGAGAAATGTTACTTCCCTTACCTTTCGTAGAACCGCTCTTGGAGGAAGACCTCCTGATCCTATCGCGCTCCAACTTACGCCGATAGGATTCATACACCTTCCATTCATCCTCAGTCAAACTTTTGCATTCAATGCAACGATCAACCAGCAAACAAACATGCCCCCTACACCCCATACATACTGTGTGGGGGTCTACCGATGATTTCGGTAGCCTCACCTTGCAATCACTTCTCACACACACTCTGAAGCTCACTGAACTTGATCCCGACATCACGTTCATAGAAAAGCCAATCCAAAATCCAAAAACAGTCCACTATCGCGTATGCCAATCCAACAATCCAGAGTCAAAACCAAAAGTCAATCCAGATACTTATAACGAGTCAAAATACAAAAATCCTGGGCGGAGGTCTGTAAACAGGTGTTTACCGACCGGCGACAGAAAAAAATATGAATAGAAAATGGGAATGGTTCCTGATATCCACCTCCCAGTGGCGGGAATGGGTACTACCACCTGGCCACCCACTGCGTGTGCCGCGAGTTTTGAAATTCTGTCGGACTTCGGAGAATACAGCTATATATATATCTGCCAAGTAAGTTTCATGAACAAATTAGTATTTAAGTAATCTCTATTCCATACAATGTCTCTCCAGCCACACCAACCTGCTGAATACTGAGATCTTCCATTAGCAACCACAAGAATCTTATGCAAAAGGGTTGATGTTCCAGCAGAGGTTACAGTTACCCTGTGGGTGAACACCAACACTGTCTTGCTAGATTATCAACCTCGGCCTTCTCCAAATTTCCTGTCTGACTCCCTTTCATATAGAAACAGTACAGGCCATCTGATCAGTGTGCAGGGATGACATTCTTACATCACTAGACCTTAAAGACATTTACTTATATGGATTTATTTACAGTAATAACTCAAATCTTATGTGATTCGAGTTGTGCGAATTCACTATAGTGCAAACTTTTCATTGGAACCTAACTAATTATCATACCAGAGCATTTCACAGACAATGTAATAAGTTTTCAAGCTTTTTATGTGTAAATTAAATAACACTGAATAATAAAAAATAATAATTCTCTCTCTCTTTCACCAAGATAAGAGAATTTTTATGGTACATGTGGGTGCTATGTTTATTAATACTATTTTAAAACAATAATACAGTAACTGTAATTGCAAAATTTGCAGGTGATATTATTTTAAAGAAATAACCTCTCCATTTTCACTTTTTAAGAACATTCTCTCTCTCTCTCTCTCTCTCTCTCTCTCTCTCTCTCTCTCTCTCTCTCTCTCTCTCTCTCTCGTTTTTACTGAGATGAGAGAAGTTTTATGGTACATGTACATATATGTTTATTAAAAATTATGAAAAAAATACAGGCAGTCGCCAGTTATCGCTGGGGGTTCCGTTCTCGGTGGGGTTCTGGATAAGTGAAAACTGCCATTAACCGAAACATGGTGATTTATGGCGCTTATGGCGGCAATTTTCAGTTAGTGGCCCCATAACTCTATTATCGGCACCTTATGGCACCAATAACCGAAACTTGGCCTGTTATGGAGCCATAAATTGCCGATTTTATGGCACTTCTCAGATCACACCATTAACCAAGTCCACTGATAACCCAGGACTGCCTGTATGTAATAATAATACAACTGTAATTACAAAATGATGGTATAAAAAATTCTTTCCCCTCATCTTTCTTTTCAACCCCACCAAAAGCTAAAAGTCCAGCGCTGTCAAATATGTCAGGTACAGGCAGTCCCCAGGTTACGGCTGTGTTTCCATTCCTGGCAAGGCGCTGTAAGCTGAAAATAGCCTTAACCGAATCAGCATAATTATAATGGGAAGAAATAGCACTTACAGCACTGTTACAGTGCCGTAAGTCTAGGTTGCAGTGCTGTAAAGCACGTCACAGCGCCGTAAATCAATGTACAGCCCTGAAAAATTGTGGTTAACAGTGCCATGAGGCAAGCGCTGTAAGTCCAGAACCAAGTAATCTGGGGACTGCCTGTAATGTGACAGGAGAGGGCGTGTTGCCGATTACTGGTCTGATTTTTACATAAACCTCTCTCTGTTTCTCCGTACGTATGCTGCAATATCAGGTAACAAAGCGAGTTCATTCTCATTATACAAAAATTCTTATTTACTTTTTATAAGCCCTCATTTATTTCCTTTGATCCAAATAAACCAAGTTTTACAAACTTGTACATAAAGATTCTAATACTTTCACTGTGCATTACCGATCTTTCTATGATGCTTTCCATACCAGTCATTCTTCCATGAAATGTCATGGATTAAACCTGTTCGTGTTGCTCTCCCAGGATTTAGCTTCCAAGTGATTTACACCAGCATGCCTTAATGTTTTCATAATTTAATTTGTTTCATTCTTACATAGTATTTTTGTTTCACTTCATTTACTTTTCATATAAGTCAATAATTTAATGTTACTCGAGCATCGTCCATTATCCCTTTTTTTTAAATATATTATTTTTCAGTTTTTTTTCAAGTGCTTGAATTCTGTTAGTTTTTTCTTTTTATTCTTTTTCAGCAATTTTTTTGCTGTACCTCCATGGTGTACTTATCTCTGAAGAGGACTCCTCCCTTGTAGTCCCAAACCTAATTTTGTTTTTGTTTGTTGCGTGATCGGTATGGCCTTGGCCTGCCACCTTGGTGGCTGCGAGTTCGATTCGCGGACATTCCACTGAGGGGTGAGAGATGTGTATTTCTGGTGATAGAAGTTCACTCTCGACGTGGTTCGGAAGTCACGTAAAGCCGTTGGTCCCGTTGCTGAATAACCACTGGTTCCATGCAACGTAAAAACACCATACAAACCAAGCCTAATGATTGGTTTGCAACTTTGGATAGTGATACTCCATCTGTTGCTCCCTTGAAGTTTGTTTTGCCTACAAACCTGTTGTCAATACTACACGGAGAGTACAATCAGTGACATTCATTGTTCACTAGGTCTTTAATGGATAGACATCTCTGCTTATGCTATTCCTCCTCCTGCTATACCATGTGTGATGCATCCTGTGTTTAGTGTTCTACTGATGACTGTTGGCTTCCATTGTTGAACTTCTGCTTTGCCACAGCTAGAGGGCATTCCTCTCCTGGGTTACAACCTTCCGATTCCAACCCATATATGGTTCTGGTTTTGATGGTCATTAATGCTGATGTTCAGCCCCTCCATGTGGGATCTTGGAGCATTTCAGGCCTGCTTGGTCATCTTTGTTATCTTTGTTTAAACCTACCAATAGTTCTGAAACATCTCACCATGACAATGGGCCTGGTGTGCCTGCTAGTGAACAGTTCCCAAGGCCATGAGCTCTGTCCTTTCTGGTCAGCGAGATGTTGACACAAGCCTGTTCCTCATTCCTCTAATGAATGCTGCATGAATTCTTCACACTGTAGGAGGGAAGTTTCAGTGATTAATCTCCTGATTACAATGCTTTGTATCCTACCAAAACTTTAAATGAGTTTTTGTTGGCAGATTAGGCCTGTGACTGTGTCTGTCATTTGAATTCTTCACACTGTAGGAGGGAAGTTTCAGTGGTTTATCTCCTGACTACAATGCTTTGTATCCTGCCAAAACTTAAAATAAGTTCTTGTTGGCAGATTAGGCTTACGAGTGTGTCTGTCATTTCACATGCAATCTTATCAAGTGACAAAGCTTTATCGAAACTGTCTGCCACCAACTAACCCAGATCAGCATCCCGCAGTTTCGGCATCTCCAAAGAATTCTGTAGGTCCCATAGGGGCTGTTGTGTCCTTCTGTACTCCTTGTGTACTTCTGGTACACCACAGACTCATAAGAGGACCAGATATGAGTCTTCCTGCAGATAATGTAGTGGCAATGACAGATTCAGCTTATTAAGGAGGCCTTGGTGCCCAAGATGCAGCCGAATTATGCCGACATTAAAGGGTATGGCACCAGCTAGAGTTACGATCGTCCAACAGGTGTTCATTGCCAAACAAGGATACAGGGATGTTTTTTCCAAATGTACCTATCCTTTGCTGCAGAGGTCATTGCTAAGGATGCCATTGCTTTCTTTTCTCTGGAACAGGTCCCCCTCTTAAGCAAACACCGATGAAAAGATTCTGCTAGGAGAGCTTGGCGTTGTTGAACTAACAGGAGTGGGTCATTGGCTTCCTCCTTGGGTCATGCTTTTATTCAGGTGCACCTCATAACATACCAGCGCATGGATGTGATGCTGAAGAGGGATGTGGTCTTTTTGGATTCACTGGACCATTACTTATAAAACTCAGTCTTTGGTATGGGCAGCTCTCTTTTAACTTTTAACCTTTATCTTAACCTCTTAGCATATGTCTCCCTAATAGGCTTTATCTTGCCTGCAGGAGTTTTGGTTCTCATGGGAGCAGATAGGTGTGGAATCATGGATTCCCAAAGTCCTTCACATGCTTCACAGCCTTCCGTTTTTGAGTTGGGTTCACCTTGACAGTACGGCCAGTCCTCTTCCAAATTGCGAGCCAGGCTGTGAAAAGTTCTAGGCCCTGGACAAGGAAATTTCTGCCAAGCTAATTAAAGGAGCCAACAAAGAAAGTTCTCCCAAGTGGCTGGGGTTTAAAAATGACAAATTTTTAACCAATTTGTATTTTTCATAACTTACAAACCTTCGGTCTTAACAATGGGATAAATACTCAGCACCAGCTGGAAACAGGTATAGTTTAAAATAATTGTGTACGCACGGGACTATTGGCATCTGTGCTTGGTCACGAGACATGTGGAGCCACCCACATACCCCTCATTAACTTGTGACCCTGTTAGTTATTTTCTTAACGCCTTTAAGAGAGGACGTTGCTCTGTCCTTTTAAAGCTGGTTGAGTTTGCTCCCTGTTGTTTTCAATTTGTTGTTTGGAATTCCCGGATATGTGAACATGAAGCCTTCTCATGCTGTGAGACTTCCTGGATATCACAAGAAGCAGATAAACGCCCAGATATTTTCTTCGATGATTTCGACGTCGAGGTACTCAAAGTTTCCTTGTCACCTTGTTGGACCTTAATAGGGACATATTTTCACACTGCCATCCATCCAGTCTTTACTTTGGTCCTTCCGCCTGGCATATCTTCATGAAAACTTGGGTACAAGTGTGTACCTGAGCACTTTATCTGGACACACAGTTATGCTGCTATCTCAGAGACTGTTTAGGTATGGTGACACTCAGAGAAGTGCTCCCATCATCTGCTTATTCTCCAAAGGCTGTTTTGGTTCTTGGGGTCTGCAAGTCATCTTGAAATTCAATCTGTCTCCTTCTAATAAAGGTATGTTTCTGGGCATGCAAACATACTGTGCAAGAACCTGGTATGCCAGTCAAGGGACTGGATTCTTTGTCTCAAGGCTGGCCACAACAGGTTCTGTAGTCTTTTCTACCCCTAAGCAGTGGCTTGGCGAGGGGGTATCAGACACTTGATCTTGAAGAAGTTGGTTCCTCACATCAATTTCAGATTTAATCACTCTATCTGCAGCTTACCTGGAGGCCTGCCACAGATGAGGTTCTGTAGGAGCTTCAGTGGTGGAAACAAAATGAGAATCTCCTGCAAGCGGTTCCTCATGTTCCACCAACCTGGAAGGCCTGAGATTCACAGACATGTTGACTTATGCCTCAAGAGCTCATTTGTTGGACCTTGAGGATTAAGTGGTTGCTTGTCAGAAGAATGACAAAGGTATGTCACCCTCCCAAAGTTTGGGGCCTGTACATTAACAACATCCTTGTCATATTGTCAACATGCAGTGATATTGGATAACGTGTGTGCCATTAGTTACATCCAGAAACAAGAGGTCATTTATTCAGAGTGGAAATATTCTTTGTGCAGAAGAGCACAGCATTCATATCTTCCCAAAATCCTGGAATTCATCAGAATGTGGTCATTGATGCACGGCAGAAACTGTCAGGTATACAGCACACCCTTGGTGGACTTGTTCACTTTGACTGAATGCCAGACTTTTCCTTTATTGTTCACTGCAGTCAGATCCAGCAACTTTGGCCACAGATGCCACAATACAGCTCTGGGATAGTCTGAACATCTCGGCCTACTCTTCCTTCAGATTGATCCACCTACTTCTGATAGTTTTGGGTCTCTTCTAACTCCACAACTTTCATCACTCACATTCAACCCAGCAGGAAAGGGTTATGGATTTCCTGGACCCAATAGTCTACAACCTTAAGAGCATCTTACCATTAGAGCAAGTTTTTAGAGCAGCCACAATTCCAAAGGTTTTGCAGTTACCTCAAGTCCCTTCATGTTTATGCTGAACGTGTCTGACCTATATCCTTCATCAGGTTAAGTAGTCTAGATTCATTGCATGGTGCACTGAACATGCTCCACTTTACTTTTATTCCCATCCAATTGAACTGATTGTTTCTTTTGACTGTGGGAGGTGAAAAGTTAGCATTATTGCATGGTGCACTGAACAGGCTCCACTTTACTTTTATTCCCATCCAATTGAACTAATTGTGTTTCTATTGACTGTGGGAGGTGAAAAGTTATCATTACTTTTTTAAAGGTTTGTGACATTTCCAGTCTTTTGTTGTTTTTGCCATTTGATCCCTGGCCAATGGTGAAACCTAATTAGAACTTGGCCTTTGTGTGCGTGTAGCTTGACTATGCCACCATATTAACTTCATTGTGATGCCTTGCTCTTCAATTTAATGCTTCAGATTGTGTTTCTTCTAGCTCTGGCCCTGGACTTGGCAGCCACAATTCACTTCCTGCTTTCCTAGACTTAGTAGTGGCTTCTTTATGGTTCTGGCCTTGCTCTTATCTGTGAAGACTACCCATGCCTTCATTAATCACTTGTCAGGGAATTATTTCGGTAAATTAAAAAAGTTTCCCATTGCCACTTTTCTCCTCCATGTATTATCGGGAGTCTTGAGTCTCGCCAAACACTTATTCCTATCTGGTTTTAGTGAGCTTATGCTGACTTTTTACCAGATGATTTGCCTCAGTTGGATATTAAAGCTCTCTAGGTTAGTGCTATCAAGTACCATTTCAAGCTCACTGTCAGCTGTCATGTAACTGCACAGTCTTAAATACCTGGATGTTCCCTTGTTTAGTCATTTTCTGTTGATGAGGATCTTGCAAAATAATTATCTTAATCCTCATGGTTTTTGGTCTGTTGAATTCCTCCTCGCAGTTTGACCAGACAACCGAGTTGAAATTCTTAAGTCTAATAAAAATGTCCTGAACGGTTTCCTCTGTCCTTAGAGTTTGTTCTGAAGGAATATTTTAGAGCTTACCAACTGTAATGAAACTCTTTTACCAAAATTGGAGAATGTTGATGGCTGAAGACTGACAAACTTGCTTAAAAGGAGTTTGTTTCAGATACCTGACATATATTGCAGGCTGGAAATTGGACAATTGCTAATGATGTTAAATTGGAAAGATTTTATTAATCAAATAACGGGAAGTCAGCGCCTCAGTGGTGTGGTTGGCATGGTCTTACCTGCCACCTCGGTGGCTGCGAGTTTGATTTTCAGGCATTCCACTGAAGTGTTAGAGATGTGTAAGAGATATGTATTTCTGGTTATAGAAGTTCACTCTCGACGTGGTTCGGAAGTTACATAAAGCCGTTTGTCCCGTTACTGAATAATAACTGGTTTCATGCAACTTAAAAACTATACAAACAAACAAACAAGAAGTCGGAAGAGTATGACTATTTTGAAGCACTGGTTATTACTTTGATGTGCTTTGCTTTTTTGGAATGAAAAACACCACAATCCAACAGCTACTTTAATATTTTGCAATTTGTAACTGTCAGATTCATTATTCCTCTATACTTGCCATTTATTAAAGACAAAAGAAAGGAAGAGGAACAAGGAGGAGAGTGATGTGGGAAAAATTTACCTAAGGGAATGGACCGGCCCCCAAGTTTATGGTTTATAGTTTTGCATTGCCATTTATACCAGTGATTATGCATCTTCTCTTTTCTAAGACAGGATAAGTACAGAGTTGGAATCAGGAAGGGCATCATCCATTAGCAATACAAATCGTGAAATGAGCAGTTCACCTGGAAAAGGCCCATCAACTACACCCCCAACAAGGGAGTGAGTTGAAAAGAAGACAGACTGAAGCACATACATTTTATCAAGACAAAAGTAACTTCCCTTTTTGGCTGTTTCATCAGTATCATTTCCTTTAATGCCTTCACATGAATTTAAACTGGTGTCATAAATTTATGAAAATTTAATCAGTAGCACAAACATGACAAAACTGTAGGGTTTCTGAAGCCCTTCTAAAATCACTAAAAACTACAAATCTCTGTGGTAGCCTGTTTCTAATTATTACTGACAATGACCAAACAGAAGAAATGAGTTCTGCTGAGAAAACTCCATTTCAGGGAAAAGAGAACAAGCTTGTTTCAATTAATACTATTACAATATATGCTAATTTAATGGAGAACTGGGACTTTCTGTAGAAATTGCATACTGTAGACCTTTGCATTTCCCAAGTTCTATTGTATGTTGCTTATGAATTTTAGAGGAATATGTATTATCTTGGACAAATAAGCACAAATGTGTACACATATTTTACTTATAATTCTAGGTGGGGGACTTACAGAACTGGGAATAATCTCAAGGGCTTAAAACTTAATGTTGGCTCGAACTGTGAATATCTGGGCAGATCAAACTTTTAACACTATTAAGGCCGTGACATACTATTTGGGTTGTAAGATGAAATTCTGCAAGAAGTGGCACACTTTTTTTAAAATATTGGTTTTGTTAATGGTCTGATACATTATTTTTAATTTCTTTATACATTACACAGGATATATTTTATATAATATACTCAAAAAATAAAATATAAAAAAATTGCAATATTTTTTTTCTATCCATACCAAACCTTTAGCTGGTTGATAAAATATGGAATTTTTATTTAAAATTGTACAAATTATGCTTTTATAAGGCAAGCAAGAGGATTGATACAAATGCTAAAGTATGCAGAAATTTTAGTAAATTTATTATGTGCTCTTGAAAATCCTAAATAATTTAAGGGTATAATTTAAATATGTTAATCATCATTTGCTCTTTACTCCATTTTAAAAGTCAAAACCTACCAGACTGTATTATTTAAGCTCATCACTGATACGAAAGTTTCATAGAATACTTGAGTTTTAGAAATATTAAAACCAGACAGTAACTCCTGGAATTACCCACGATTTAGATATTTGGTGTCTGCGTCATAAATTGATAATTAATGACCAACTTATAACCTAAATTTGATGATAGCTATATTAGCATAATCAAAATGTTCATTATTTTGGTTGCTGGCTGGAAAAAAACATTCAATGTTTGATTAACTGACAGTATGGAAAACTTGCAAATATTAGAAAATTAAGCTTAAGCCTTCAAATATAGAATCAGCAGGCAATGTCTCCATTGTTAACTACTGAAATGGTTAATTTATTGGTTTGCCTTAAAAAAATTGTAAGAGCACTTATTTGGATTTCTAAAGACTGACAAGAACTGCATAATAGTAGCTATAGCAGGTATGCAAACTATAATTTCCTTTTCCCCGAAAATGCTATGGTTCTAGAAAGTGTTATATATTCAGTCTTCACATTTTATGAGGAAATCAAAGTGGAATAATGAAGAAAATAACCATTTTAGAAGTGAAATGAGTAATATTCTCACTAGGATTACCTCCAATACAAAAAATGAAGGTATCAGTACACAACCTTTCAATGTGAAAGACTGTCTTAAAACTTGAAACTTTTATACTATAGCCAAATAATTCTTTTCAGGATGCGTTTTTATTTACGTATTTGCATACCTGGAACTGTGCTTGTATTCTCCTGGCTCTGCTTCTTGTTCAGATTCTGCTCAAATGCTATGAAAGGTGAAGGAGGATTGCTATTAACAGCATCCTCATTACTGAGCTTAGTTTGACCCAAGTCAATGATTTGCTCAAAATTTGATGCAGCAGGCGTGGTAGAGGTGGTGTTATGAGTAGAGTTGACAGGATCTAATGAACCTAGGTTGTCTGTCCTGTGGAAGAAAAACATAACAAAAAATTGAAAAAATGGAGAAGAGCACTACATATATGCCAAATTTATTAAAAATTACATCTGTGTCAGAACAGACTTCATGCATTAAAGGGCTACAGAGAGAGCAAAAATGGTTTTTCCAAAACTTCCTACTTACTATATTCTTCAAGATTTAATAAAAATATTATGGCATAAAAAATTTGTACACATGGATGTGTACCTTATAATAGACTACAGAATGATGAAAATAAAATATATCAAGAGTTTTTATTTAATCTACAAGGGTAAAACTCAATATTGACATTCCTTAGGATTTAATAGTGCATAAAAAATTAACAAAAGACAATAAAAACCATAAGGTATGAGATTAATATGTAAAACTACAACCTGTGCAATGTTACATCTTTTCAACACAACCACAATAATCTGATTTACTTTTCCCTCTTCTATCATCTACACTTAAGAATAAACACATGGTTATAGTAGTTGTTGAACATTGCATTTTGGAAAATACATTTACCAACAGGAAAGAGTAAGCAAATAAAAGCTGCTTTTAATTAATACTTACTGTTACAAGGTTGTCATGCGCTTTGTTGCTTTTATTTGTAGAAATTAATATGGTATGATATATTAATATTTTATCTATATCAACCCACATATTATGCTTTGAGGAATACACTAGAAATACAAGGAAGAGGATTTAAAACAAATGAACACACAAGGTTCTGTTTTGGTAAAAAAGAAAAACTTTTACAGGGCCTAAGTAAAATTAACCATGTGAAATCTTTTATCTTTACTAAATGAACCAAAGGATAGGCAAAAAGCGGAATTGTGGATTTGAGTAATGTCCTATCATTTTAGTATATGCCCTATTACATGTGTAAAGCAATAAAATTAAACATTGTAAAACATTGCAGAGAATTTCATTCACCTTAAATTGGTCAAGGTTTCTGGGAAGAACAGGCTAAACATTTCGACTGAAACCATGTTTCATAATATGAGTGATATATATAATGGGCTTGGTAAACATGTACAGAAAGTACAGAACTGTTTTATCTTGTAATAAACTTGGGATTATTAAGATAGCTGTTTTATTTATGTTGCCTAACTTCAGAATGTAGAATGAATAAAAATCACTTAGTACTACTCCATTATGTGAAAAAAAATTCACAATTCATTAATTCCCGACTTAATTCACTACTTTTATGGACCAAATTGCATGGTCTACTACAGATATCTAACAAATTTTATTGCCTTATACATAATGTAGTATATAATAGTAGATCTGCCAAAATATTAATTACAAAATTTTTCCAACTCTATCTATCCTACCCAGGATAGCAAGAGCTAGAAAAGTCTTACATCTAGTGTACATTCACTAAATGTAGCTAAAGATGTACTCCAGATGGAGATAATGCAGACAGCTGCTGCACACATTTTATTTTCTTTTCTTTTACTAATAATAATACTACAAATTGACCTGGTAATTTTGACAACTCTTCATGTGTACAAGAACGTTTATAATGTGGTGGTAAGATTTGCTGTGCTGCATTAGTTAAAAACAGTACTAATGAAAAAATGAAAACAAAATGTTAGATGTGGCAAAAATAAGGAATAGAAAAGGATGCATGTAATGAAAAGAAATGAATACTGTACATCAAATGACCAGGAAAAATCACTCAAATCTCACAGAAAGCCCAAAGGTCCCAAAGGTCAAGAGAGAATGTTTAGGCACTTAATAAGAGCATCATGTGTAGGACAGTTCATGGAAGTGCGAGACATGAAGAAGAGGAAGTAAAAAGAAAGATGGACAGACTGCATTTAAGGAAGACTTGAGTAAAAAATTAATAGATGAAGGGAGGGCACAAGAATAACACACAGAAAAGGCTAAATAAAAACTGTAACCCCAACTATGGATTAAATCATCAAAGTTCAAAATGTATAAAACTTGTATAGTTAATTCTGAACAGCTGTTTATACCCTGCCAAACACCAATTTCTTACATAATTTTGTTTTATGCAATAACTAGCAAATGGTCCTATGGTTTGGAAAATACTAATAGGACTCAATCTTCAACTGATTGTATTATGTAGAGAAAATATATTATAATACAGTTAAAATACTAATTTTGAGAAAATGGAAAAATTATGCACCAATTCACTCCTTTCAATGGACAGAACTGATATGGTATTCTAATGTGAATGGCACTGATTAATTTTATACAACCTTTTTAAAGATATATTACCATCTTAGATGAACAGTATTTTTTCCAAGTTCCATAGAATATAAATAAAAATAAAATTTAACAGTAAGGAGATCATGATTTTACCTTTTATTAAAAAGAAAAAAATGTTTTCAGTGATTTTATCCAATACCATAGACCAAATGTTTTAACAAAATAACACCCCATATTTGCAGGGGTTTGGGTACCACATCCCCCAGATATCTAAAATCAGCAAATACTGAAAACCCCTCTTAAAAATGCTCAGAACTGCCTACTTTGATAGTTTAAAGCACACAAAAACACTAAAAATGCTTATACCCTAGTATTTTAATAGTTTTACCAAGAAAAGTGCATTTAGCCCTGAAAATTTTAAAATACAGTAATTTGTAAATATTTTTCAGTGAAAAATACTGCAAATAGGCGAATTTTCTGCAAATAATAAGTATATGTACTATACGGCCCATAAAAAAATCCACGGAGTCCACAAATAGCAGGGGTCAACTTTAATCATAAGAAAATTGTAAAGATAAAAGCAAGATAAAATTGCTCATGAAATAAAGCATTACAAACTCATTTTAATTTTTAACTGCGTTCAATCCAAAAATTTTGATTGATTATAGTACTATTATAATTCCAAGTCAAAAGCTAATAAAATGCAATGCATAAGAGTTGCTCAGTGTGTTTCAAATATAATATTCATGATTTACAAAAAATTAAATACTGTATATTAAGTAGACCTGAATAAAATCAGTCCCCAGTTTACAGTGGGGGGTTCTATTCCTGGTGGCACGCTCTAAGCTGAAAATCACCATAACCTGAAGCATCCTAATTATAATGGGAATAAATAGCACTTAAAACCCCGTTAACAGCTCCTATGGCCCCATAAGTGCTGTAAGTCAGGGAAATGGCACCGTAAATCGCCCTACGGCCCTGAAAAATTAGGTTAACTGCAATGTGAGGCAAGTGCCTTAAGTCTAGAATGACGTGACCCAAACCTGACGTAACCTGGGGGACTGCAGTGCTATGGTGACTTACATGAGTACAGTGGTCCCCCCGTATTCAAGGGGATGCGTACCAGACACCCCCATGAATAGTTAGAACCCACGAATACTTGGAACCCCTATAAAAATGCTTAAAACCTCCTGTTTTGTTTGTTAAATCTCAAGAAACACAGTTTTTTTTTTTTTTATCAGTTTTTTTTTTTTTTAATATTTTATCACAAATAATGCATTTTATAATAAAATTGATAAAAAAAACCAGGAATTTGTGGATTTTTCTCATGGAAAAATATGTACTGCAAATAGGCGAATAATGCAGGGAAACGTTACAGAGAAATCTGCGAATGTGAGAGTCAGCAAATCCAGAGAACACAAATACGGGGGTCCACTGTATTAGCACAACTTCAAGAATAAGTTTGGATATTGATCTGCTATTAAAAATCAAGATATAAAAACCTAGAATATTAATGTCTCAATTGATTCTCAAAGGACTAGCTTGAATGATTTGTTCTTTTTAGTAAAAACTATGTACTACTACTGTACTGCATTACTTAAAAACAAAATGCAATTTGATGACTAAACACATTAAAATACTAAAAATTAACAAAATTTTAACAAGGATTTGTAAGGTTTAGATTTAAAATCTGATAATATATCTAGTCACTGTAATCATAATGTTACTTTGTTTCCTGAAGTAATACAAAATGAAAGAAAACAATAAGATTTAAATTTTGTTAGTCAACTGACACAAGACATCACAGATATGTAAACTCCAGCTGCTAAAATGTTATTTTATGGTGTTCATATATTAAAAGAAAAAACTGGAATATACAAAATGAAATTTACTTTCCCTGCAAAAGCAAATACACAACATTGATGTATAAATAGTATTCATAAGTTCATTACTGACAGCTTCTTCAATAATTAGTTTCACAATACCAAACAAGATTTTTGAGTTGGATAGATTTTGAAGTGTACAGTAAATTCATCATAACCAGCACCCCTGTGACCCAATAATTCATAACACTGTAAATTGAACGTTATCCTGTGCTCTCCTCACTCGGATGGTAGTGTGGTGCTTAAATTCATATATCGATACTGTAGGTGACATAAACACAACCCCTTTTTTTTTATCCGCAAAAACCATTTATTGAGGAATTTACGGTTTGCTGTCCCCCCCTCTCAAAAAACTTTTTATGTATTTAAAAGGGATCTTTCCCTCTCTCTGCCTAACACTTTTTTTTTTGTTATGAAGAATAACCTGTCAAGAGCAAGGCAAGCAAATGTACAGAAAGTTTAGTTTACTCCAGCTTGATACATTTGTATATATATACTACATGTAACTTACATGTATGTACACATGTCCCTATAAATTGAGATAGTGACTGTTGGGCAAGACAAGTTCTGTTGAAGTTTTTCATTTCCCTGGATATCAACCTCATAAAATGGATTTAACTTTAAATAACATACAACAAAGCATTTTACAGTAAATAAATTGAAAACTACAATAATCAGTAAACTGTATTAGCTGAGGTCACAGTACTTCAGTCCATTTGAAACACTCAAATGCATACAGCTCAATAATCAAAACAAAGCCATCAACTTGTAAGTGCTGCAGCCTAATTTTTGTGATTTTTTTCTTTTTATATAGTAGTACTTGCTTATATTTAACTTTTTTATTTATTATTATTATTATTTTATTTTATTTTTTTGGCAAATTTAAGCACTTAATGATTGTCACTGTCAGAATTATCCATTAGAGGCAGTAGAGAAGCAGTGGTGTAAGAGGGAGGCAAATTGAGTAGCCGAGTATTTTAATCTACACACTCACATGAATGGTATTAAAATTAGATGATTGGCTTAAAACAAAATGTTTTCTGCATTTCTTTGAAATTAAACATTCCTTTTCTCTTAAGTCTCCCTACAGTTCAAGGACAAACTTTCAGGTTGCATGAGAGTTCTGCTTATTCAAATACCAGATACAAGGAAGTTACAGAAATGCTTATTCAAACTTGAGCTACATGGTTACCACAGTTCTGTATATCTTATACATTTTTATCATTTTTCAGTGACCTCCCTACCAATCACTTTCATTTCCATAATGCAGAGGCAGGACATTTAATATCCACAGAAAATGTAATATTACTCTCAGATAAAATATCAATATTACTGAGAACAAGTTACCAAACAACAAACTGACTACTGTACATAATTTGTGTAACTAGTGTAGAGATTGTTTAAAAACATGAATACTTTGCAAAAGACAATGCTTTTTTATTTTCTAGATTATGAACCAAGTCTGTAGAAAACTTTTTACAATCTGAAGGAATGAGATCAGGATTACAATGATTAATGAGGTACTGAACTGAAGCCACAGGCAAGGTCTAAAACCAAAAATAGCTGCAACATTTCCCCAGCTCCAAGGTAGCCATAATGATTCTAAGTTGGCTTTGTCATACCTTTAGAGCAAGATTCTCAATTCTCACAGGTCTAACCTCTATTCACAGCTAGAAGGAATGTACTGAAAAAAAAGTTCAGTATACTTTGTTTAACCAGACCACTGACCTGATTAACAGCTCTCCTAGGGCTGGCCTAAAGAATTAGATATTTTTATGTGGCTAGGAACCAATTGCTTACCTAGCAATGGGACCTACAGCTTATTGTGGGATCTGAACCACATTATATTGAGAAATGAATTTCTAATCACCAGAAACAAATTTTTCTGGTTCCACATTGGCAGAGGAAATGTACTGAGGTTTCTGCTGGGATGAGAAGGTAGACTATTTTTTCCTACTTGCCAAATATTTGATTTGGTTGGATTTTTTATAGAACTAAAGTAGCAAGAGTTCATTCTTCATAACTTAAAACTTGAATATGTGTGAAGTCTTCTTCATAGACTGATGAAAAGCCATTTTTCCTTTCAAAGCTGTTAAGTTACAGTGATAGTGAATGTACGGTGTTGAGCTGAAGAGGTGAGTTCACTCAATTGGTGACTGCTATGTTTGAGGTTCCCTCCCCAACATCAAAAGGTGGGGAAACTCCCCAAAATTCATCTGAATGACCTAGAGTTGGTTCTTGAAAGAAGTTGAAGTTACACCAACTGACTTCTGGTTTGTGACATGAGGTAATCCACATTCTTTGATAATAATTTTCAGCAGAAACAATGATTAAATTGAAGGTCATTAAATCTTTAAACCCAGAAAGAGACTGTAGAAGTTAAGGGTATGGTAACCTCTCCATGCTGTCAAAGTCATTCAAATAAGGACCCTAGGATAAAATACATTAGTTCAGCCTACAGGGGATACTATGGAGGTCTGTGGCAAATTACTCAGGCAGCTGAATAACGGAATATCACTAAAACAGTGGACCCCACAACTATATTCAGTAAAACAATAAACTGTCTACAGGACAACCAGTAAAACAGTCAGTGGAATTGTGTAGAAAAACCAGTATACTGGTGAATGCTAGTACAAAGTACTAACAGAACACCAGAACAGCAGTCATTAAAAATTATTGAAACACTAGTAGAATGAACAATAGACAATACAACTATGCATCAATACCAAAGTAGCTACAAAACCATAAGAATAATTGCAGAAAAGCAAAACTAATATAGTACTCCCAAGTGACACAAAGGACAGCGACCATCACACCTCCATGTGTATGGTGTTGGTAACAGTAGTGTTGTAGGGCATTACAGTTTAGTACAGGCTTCTCTCTTGATGAAATAAGCAGCCTACAATCCTCATGTAAACTATGAATGAATGAACCCTGAAAGTTAGGCTATATAGCCAAGCACTGGGGCACTTCAGTCATTCAACACTTAAGGTACTGAAAAGATGGAGCTGGAATGGTTGTACATAGAGAAATCCAAAAATAAAAGAGATAAAATAAAAG
This sequence comes from Macrobrachium nipponense, assembly GCF_015104395.2. Classification (NCBI taxonomy): domain Eukaryota; kingdom Metazoa; phylum Arthropoda; class Malacostraca; order Decapoda; family Palaemonidae; genus Macrobrachium; species Macrobrachium nipponense. Next base: position 51,635,113 of record NC_061088.1, read on the forward strand.
GATCTACAGGTGAAAATGCATGTTTACCTGACAATATGTAGCTATCATGATCTAGAAGATTTTACATATTTTTCCTACATATTTCAATTTCAAACTATGGAACCCTACTGTGGCCCCATTCTACAAAGAATCTTTCACCAGTTTTGTTCTTTCTGATGTGACAGTTCAAAAAAGAAGAGGCACAAATGACTCCACCCTATTTCTTTCTAATTATCTTTCCTTGATATGAGGATGTGACCACTCATTTAAACACTCACTTCACCTAACAATGGTTTGTGCCAAACCTGGTTGAAATTGATTTACTTGTTCTGAAGAAGTTGAAAAAGTGGAATGCTGACACCAAGCAGACATAAATTTAGAGATACATCAAAGAAAACTTGGATCAGGCAACCTCAACTCAGCTTTTATGCATCATTCAATGAACCCTTTGTATCAACCAAAAATACCACCATGCTATTTCACTGAAAAGTTATATAGCAAACTATTGAATTTCACCTAAATCCAATATTGTATAAACCATTTCATGGTCCATGAACTGAAAACTTTAATCTTCTCATATATTTTCTCAATGCTTCTTATGCTGTCCATGTATTTCATCGCTGCTCTTTGGAACTACTATTTTGCCTTTTATCCTTCCAAAAAATCCATACTTTTGTCCACCAAATTTGTTGCAGGCAGTGGAGGCAAGCACTACAAAATGTTCAAGTTCCAATAATAATGTTAAAAACCATACAGACTAAGATAAGCAACCACTAAAAAAATGCTTCAAGTTTTCGGCAAGAAATTTAATTTGGCATACATAACCATATTACTTGATATTTTGAATTCCTTTTTTGTACTAATATGACAAAATATATTAAAAAACTGTGATTTGCTTATCTGGATAAATGTCTATAGAGCTATACGGTAGCCCCTCAAAAGATGCTATGAGGTCTGACTCTGATAATTAACAGTCTGTTAAGTAGCAAAGACCCTATCCTACAGCTTCCACTTTAATATTTTCTAGATATCATACACCTGACAGTGCTGGTTCCTAAACCTCTAAACTTTCCAAACAATTTATGAGATTTTTAAACATATCCTGATTGTTTGTTTGTATGGTGTTTTTATGTTGCATGGTACCAGTGGTTATTCAGCATCTTCGATCCCTCAATGGAATGCCTGAGAATCAAACTCGTGGCAGGCGAAGACCCTACCAACCATACCACTGAGGCGCTGTATATTATCATAATAAAGCAGCTGATAAATACAGAAGAATGATGAGCTGAGGTTTTATAGTACTGTACCATACATCCTTTCAGTCAAATATCAGTTCATGAATTGTCTTTTCACCATGAAAAACTTGCAGAAAAAATACTCACAGAAACAAAATGTTTACAAAACAAAACTAAATTAATAGAATTAGTAATGTGTATGCTCCCTTACATCCAACTATTGTATAAATACATGAAAAAAAATTGGGATTCAGGAAGAACTTATGAAGTATGCTGAACAATCTGACAAGTGCATGACTAAAATATGTTTTGGTCAAGAATTACAATGAAAATTTAGTTACAGGTACAGTAAACTTACATTTTGATGATGAGGTGAAATTACAATGACTTAGCTATGAAAATAATGAATAATAGAGCAGAATATAGACTTAAGGCCAAAGGCCAAGACCTGGGACCTATGAGGCCATTCATCATTGAAATATGGAAAATGAAAGTAAAAAGACTGCAAGGTGCATAAGATGAAAACCTTGTGGTTGCACTACCAAACAATTTTTGGGAGAGGGTGGAAAGTTTGATGGAAGAAGAGAATATGAATGAAGGTACAATGAAAAGAATGGAAGGGGTTATAGCTAGGGGCCAAAGGGATGCAGCAAAGAATCTTAAGTAACACCTACAGAGCACCCACAAAAGGTGCGCTGATGGCACTAACCCCCATATTTGGATGAAAATGACAGACTTTTATATGAATTGTGAATGGTAATTGTGAAACTTGTGAAATTCACTTGTAGTACTGATAAAAAAAATCATTCAAACATCAGCAAATATTGCAGGCAGTCCCAGGTTATCGGCAGGGGTTCCATTCCAGTCGGCATGTCAATAACCGAAAATCAGAGATATAACCAAAAATTGGTGATAATAGCATCGATCCCCGGTTGTCGGTGCACATTGACGCAGAAAATTCAGTTACTGTTGTTGCTAGACAAGCTCCTTAAAACCAGATCGCCAATAACCGAGGCCGCCGATAACACCGGAGGACTGCCTCACAGAAAATTATTTAACATACTGTTTACCACAATACATGCATATCTCTTTACCATGATCAAATACCATACTTCATACAACTAATAATGTTTTTATCTCATTAAATATACTAGACCTCTTTCTTTAAATATACACAAAACAAATTTAATATATAACCAGACCCCTGGAGAAAATTTTCAATTCATGAACTAATTACTATGCTGCAATACATAATTTTAAAGAAAAATTATCTAAATGCAATTAAAAACTTTTAGCAGCTAATTAAAATTATGAACCTCCCACCTTAATTAAAGAATGATTGTGAGAAACTAATAAAATACGATGATTTATGACCATAAGCTGTAATTTTATTCCGAGACCATTTGCATGTGTGAAAGAGAGGGTGATGACTAATTTTTAGAATAATCTTTACAATACTGAATCAGTGCGGCCAGGTTTATCAATCTGATATTCAAGAAGATTGTTCTTTAATCCCAAAATACATCACAAAGTAGATTATTCTTGAACAGCAAGGTATTTTTTCATACCCTAAGTCTAAGCATTAAAATCTGTCACACACATTAAGCAATTTGCATCCCAAATCTTATAAATAATTTATAAAGGGATGTTATGTTAAGATTTGTTCTAGAGAAGAATTGGTGATGATTTATAATTGATCTACTGCAGTCAACCTCTGTATCTAGACATATCAGTTAACTATAATCAACATGCTAAACTAAAACACTATGAGAATATCCATTCAGATTTTTGGTTTGAAACTCATGGTATTTTCAATAAATGATCTTAATAAAATCTTTTACTAATAACAATACATTGGAACACTTTAATCAAGAGCTCAGAGCGGACTCTGGCACTATCATCGCATTTTGCACTGAATTAGAATTTCAAACCCAAGACTAAAGCTAAAATGCATTTTTGTAACTGTTCACAAAGTTGAAATTAGTACATGGAATTTTCATCAGCCAAATTTTCAAAGCCCTTATTTTATTGTAACCAAGTAAACAATTAATCATAAAAACAAACTTAACAATTCATGACTACATCAAACAATAACAAACTGAATTCTAATCCATGACTGACCCAACGGGAGTTAAATATCAGTTAAATAACAGGTTTTGACATTGGAAAACCCATTTTTGGTAGCCACTGTGTGTCCTCAAAGGAGTTACTCTCATGGTCCCCCCAGAGCTCCATGAGACAGATCAACCAATCTCAGAATTCTCTTCTAGTTAGTGTTGGCCAGAATAGTGCAAGTTGGCACATTGATATAATAGTATAAGGACTCTCGAATCCTTATACTACTGTATCTTTGTCTACACCAACTACCTAGGTTCAATTCTTATCCTTTACACACTTATTACTATTTCAGGTCTGTGCAGGATAATTGTTCAACCCAGTCCCATGCCTTTTCGTCACAGGAGGAGGGTGGGTTTGAAGATTCACAGAGTCTACCAAAAATAGAATTTCCTTGAGGACTCACAGTGGCTACCAAAAATAGGTTTTCCCAAGTCAAAACCTATTTTTTTTAGTGTACCCACTATCTGTCCTTAAAGGAGCTTAAAGGTGATGAAATGGCTTAGCTCCTAAATATCAATCCCAACCACCCAGATAAAATATTGATCCAAGGTTAAGTCACAAGTAATAAACCACATTCTTTATTCAGATACCCATAGGGTTTGGCAACAAAGAACATGAAACAAAACACAAGCTTATAAATAATAGGACTTTGTTCTAAAGTGACAAGCCTAGAAATGCTGGGTTAATTTGCAGTATTTATGTGATTTTCCAGTAATATCTTGGCATAACCATCATATCAAGAAAACCCGTGGTTTTCTGCCGAAGCACCTATGGGGTCAGAACTTTTCATACCACCTCATTACCATGAGCTCATGGTAATAACGTTTTAGGAATACTGCTTTTGATTACCACTCTGTACACTCAAGAGACCTCTTCAAAAGGAACATTTCCGAAGAAAGCTAACGATGTACTACAGTAGACCCTTGACTCACGAACACAATCCGTTCCTAGACCTTGGTCGTGTTCCAAATTGTTCGTGACTCGGAGCTAATTTCCCCATAAGGTTTAATGGGAATAATATTAATTGGTTCTCGACCCCTACGAACCAATATATATTATGTATATTTTGCCTTATTTTACACAGATAATGTAAAAGTCAGTGTAAAAAACCTTAATATATCTAATAATATAATTTAAAATGGTAAACTAACACTATAAAAACGTTTGTAAAGTGAACACTTACTATGACTGGCGAGACTTCTGGCTTGACGGACAAGAGAAGAGGAGGGTGGTGGGTGGGGAGGAGGTTATTGTGCGGAAGGAGACCCTCCCCCATCCAGGTCGGGGAGATCTCGTTCCGGAGATTCAACTCTTCTAGGTTTTTTTGGTGAACGTTTAATCACAAACTTATCCAATGTCTGTTGCCTTTTCCTTCCTTGCATAACTTTTCTGAAATGGCTCATTAAATTTTCATTGAGCATATTCACGATCCTGTTCGTAACAATTTTGTCCGGATGATACAATTCAAGGAAGCACTGGACATCATTCCACTTTTCCAATGCGGCTTTTATCACATCACTGCTGACATCTGTAACTTCCTCCCCAGCCTCCTCTTCGTCAGTTGATTGCTCCCGAGCAAGTTGCTCCTGCTGCTTTAATGGCATCCTTGTTTTTCAAAATTGTCGAAATTGTCGACTTGGCCATCTTGTACTCACTTGCGATATCGGTCACGCGAACACCACGTTCAAACTTTTCTATAATTTCTTTCTTTATTTCAATGGTTATCTTCCTCTGCACCCTCTTCTCACCATCACTCTTCACTTTCTTACTTTCACCACCACTCTTCACTTTCTTAGGGCCCATTATGAAGAAAATCACAAGTTTTAGCGCAAAAAAATGCTAAGCGAATTGACGAACGTCTTGTACACAATGAGATGAGACAAAGAGCGATGCGTGGGTGACGCCGTGCGTGGGCGGCTGGAGGATGGCTGTTCCCATGGCAACTCAAACGCTCTCACGTGTGCTGGGCGATTTCGCGCATTTTTCAAATGTTTGTGTCTAAAAATTAGTTTGTGAAACAAAGTGAATTGTTATTTTCCAGAAATTTCCAGCATTTTTCAAATGTTCATGTCTCAAAATTAGTTCATGACCCAAACAGAATTTTTATTTTCCGCATTTTTTTTTGTTCGTATCTCAAAGTTAGTTCGTAGGTCAAGGGTGAAATTTTACCTATAATTTTGGTCGGGGATCGAGTTGTACGTGGGTCAATGCGTTCGTGAGTCAAGGGTCTACTGTACTTACATTCCAGATGTCATGTGACTTAGGAAAGGATTGAGGGTCTGCCTTTTTAATAAGGGACACTAAAATAATTCTCAACCCATATAGAGAGTGGTTTGTTTGCGCTAGGGTGTAGGAAAATCAGACCATCTGGGATGTTTGCCGTGACCTCTAGGTAAACCTTAAGTGCTTGAACCAGGCATAATATTTTATGTGAAAAATTGAGTTCCCTTAGCATTCTCTTTAAAGGGTTCCCATTTTTGGCCAGGAGACAATAATAAATGATAGCTAGCTGTATGAGTATGTAGTGTTGTCCTATCTAAGAAAGCCAAGTTCATTAATACAAGCTCCTAATGCCAAAAGCAGTCAAGAAGATCACCTTTTGCAGCATATGAGTTGTAGTTGTATTGGGCTCACTGAATTGAGAGGTTGACAGAAGTCTAAGGACCTTATTCAGGGACCAAGTACAAGCAGTCCCCGGTTATCAGCGGACTTGGTTCATGGTGATCCAGTTATATGGCGCTTGTCTAGCGCCACAAATTGCCAAGTTTCGGTTAATGGTGGTTTTAGCTTATCAGTACCCCACCGAGAATGGAACCCCTGCCAATAACTAGGAACTGTCTGTAATGGGAAGCTTTGTAGGAGCAGGTCTTTGCCATACAAATGACTGGAGAAGGAAAGTAAAAATTCCTGTTAGAATCAATTCCAAAACCATAAAGCAAGAATTCTGACAATGTGCCTTGTATGCCATGATTCAATAAATAGCAAGGCACTTATCTTCAAAAAGATATATAAGAAAATATAAGTGTTTCAACAGAGACCTCAATAGGCTCTGAGCATGGATATAATCTAAACAAACTTTTCATACTGACTGGTATTGTCAGAGACAATGTCCGTATTTCTGCACAAGATACCTAGCAATGGTGGGTGAATAATCTCAACAGTAGAAAAGATTTAGAATATCCACATGTGAAGGTCTCGCCTCAAAGGGGGATGCATAGATAACTTCCCTCCTATTGTCTGGGACAGAACAATGGACGGTAATGGAACCGAATTTTTCGCCCATTGTTGAAGCAATAGGAACCGATGACTGTTTGGCCAATGTAAGGCTATTAACCCCTTTGAGATCATTACATTCCTACGACGTCTTAGAGGGTGCAATGACACTCCCTGCGACGTATAATGTCGTCACAACTCCATAGCACAATAGGGAAGCTTGTAGTGTTGGGTCATGTCTCCTACTGGTTTTTGCAGGCGTGAGTGGGTTGTACCAACACACACTCAGCTCCTACTACTTATTTTTCAACCAATCATGGACGTTCTTGGCTATGACGTCACAGCCTTCTCATCAGTTGATGCACAGTCATGGTCGAGTTCAAACATGTTTTTTTCATGACTTTGTTTTATTCGACGACTTTCTTCGTTTTATTTGCGTTTTTACTGCGAAAACAGTGATATCTCTTCCGAGGAATATGTTCCCTCTGAGGAAGAGTATGAGAGCAGTGACAAACTCTCAAGTGGTGAAATAAGTGATAAGGAAGAAGAAAAACGAGAGGTGGAAGGTGGGTTTACACATTACCAACATATTCGAGGATCATCGTCCAACAATGTTGCCAGACTTTCGCGACGTTTTTTTCAGTAATAAATCCAGCACTTGGGAATGCACCTTTCCTTATGCCTGGGGATATGTAAACTTTTTTTTATGATAAAGTGATGAAAACTCTAATGTTCATGGGCCAATGAGAGTGTTACATTATTTTTTCAAGAAAATCCCCAGAAAAAAGGGAAAATTCATGGGTTGATATGGCAAGAAGCAAAATTAATTATTATGTATGTATACATAGTATGTGTGTCCATTATGCTCTATATATTGATGGAAATAAATGTGCAGTCTCATATGTACACACATGCATAAATATGACAACAGACACATAAATATATACGTATATTATAAAATGTATATGTGTACACATACATATGCATGCGTGTATATTTTGACTTCACGTTCATTTCCATCAATATATAAAGCAGAATGGATGCTAATAAAACCGTTTCTTTCAGGGTTATACAGACGCTAGGGTAAGTTGCAAAAATGCAGGATACAGCATCTCACCGATTATGTGTCGTGCAGTACCGAAGGGGTTAAGTAAGCTGTTCTGTTGAAAGTTAGAAGTTTGTTCAAAACCTTTGAAATCTGAGACAATGAAGGAAAAAGGTATATTGTCCTCCATTTGTTCCAATCTCATAGAAATGGACCTCTTGCTTTTGCCTGACTGTCCAGGTTCAGAGACACGCACATCGGAAGTTGGTAGTTCTTCCATGTGGCAGACAGGTCCACTTCCGGATGTGGAAACACATTGGCAATCAATCGAAAGGAGTGATTGTCTAACATCTGCTTGGTTGAGGCTGTTGTATTCCTTAACACTCTGCTGTTCCATTGAGAGACCCTTTGAGGTGAATTGCGGACTACCACTTCTTTGCTTGTGTCATCTGAAGGATAGATAGCATTACTGCATTGAGAAAGGCCGAACATGAGCCTAACCTCTTGATGCAAGATACTGCAGTCATATTGTCTGGAACTAAAAAAAATGAGGGTCTGTTTTGGAGGTTTCAGTTTTCTGAGGGACAGAAAGACAGCCATCAGCTGATATGAAGCTTCCTCAGAACAGTTGACCACCAACCTGCTACCAGATGAAGTCCCCCAATGGCCAACCCAAGCTATCAAGGAGGTATCTGTGTGTACTATCACTCGTACAGACGGAGGAGTCAGGACTACCTATTTTACCAGAGACCCCTTCTAGGTCCACAGCCGGAGTATCCTCGCAATTCTTTGACCCCTTAGATGAAGTTGATCACAAATCTTTTCTCTTGCATTTGAAAGCCAAACTTTTACTTTTTTAGTTGCAGTCTGAGGATTGGGTCTACCACAGATGCAAATTGTAACAGGCCCATCAAACACTCCAACTGGCAACTGGAAAATACGGACTGTGCAAGGAACCTTTTCAGGTCCTTCTTTCCTTCTGAAATGAGTCGTGGTGGGAAGAGACAACTGGCTGTGAAGAGTAACACAACAAAGTCCCAGCCACAGAAAGTGTCTGCTGGGTGTATAGTGGGACTTGTTTTAATTTATTAGAAAACCCTATGACTGGAGTCATTTGCCTACTACTCTCAGGCTTCGTAAGCACTCTCCTCTGGTGGGCCCCCAAGTTAGCCAATTGTCTGTACATTTCCTTCCCTACACAAAACCATAAGAAGGTTATGGGATGTCCAGTACAGTTGTCCCCTGCTATTCGAGGGGGGTGCATACCACACTCGTCTGCAAATACTGAAATCCCCTTTAAAAATGCTTATAACTGCCTATTTTAATAGTTCAAACAAAAAAGAGCCACTCTAATATACTTATAACTGCTAACTTTAATTATTCAAACACTAAATACATTAAACTATCACAATTAAACATTTGGTCATGAAAATATCAAAACAGTAATTGTTCAATGAAAAAATCAGGGAATAGGATGATTTTCCATGAAAAATATGGATACATGTTCCCCAGAAAAATAAATGAATAACTGAAGCTGCGAATGCTGAACTGTGAATAAGCAAGGGTTGACTGTACGTATGCATCTTTCAGACGTATAGAGATGATCTAGGTCAATTGTGGAATGATTGAATGTAGTACTTGGGCAACAGTAATCATCCTGAAACTGTCACAATGTGTTTGTTCAAACTTGATAGGTCGAGGATCACCCTCTGTTCAGAGGAGTCCTTGGTGACACTGACAAGACGTGCTTGGTGGTGAATAAATGTGTGTTTCTCTATGGTTTCCTTTAAGAGGGCCTTCTGTACATAATATTTAAAGGAAGGGTCTGGTTTTTGGAAAAAACGCTTTCAAGGGTGGGAGGGAGAGAGAAACTAGACCATTTCCACCCTAGCCCATTGAAGATAATACAGGCAGTAACAAGTTATCAGCGATTTGGTTTTATGGAGCTTGTATAGCGATGATGACAACTGGATTTTCGGAACCGATATGCAGCAATACTCTATTATTGGCGCCGATAACTGGGGGTTGGTGCTATTATCACCAGTTTTAGGTTATCAGTGATTTTTAGCCATTGTCATGTCGTCAGGAACGGAACTATCGCTGATAACTGTCCCCCATAGGAGAGAACTTCCATTGTGTGATGCTGTAAAAGACAACTCCCACCCATACAAGTCCTATTGGGCTCCACCTCTTCCCGTGCTTTTAACAGGCATTCCAAGAGTTGATTTTCCCTATCTCTGATAGGAGCATCTTTGTAAACTTTGAAACAGGTGCTGTTGCTACTGTTGTCCCCTCCTCTGGTGTTGAAGGATCTTTTATGGGTGACTAGAGGCTTGTAGGGCTCCGTGTTATAATGAACTTTCTTTGGTTTAGGAGGAAGACACACTCGAGTCTGTTTCTTCCGGGATTCCCATCTTCCAAGACGAGGATATATCTTAATTCTGTTGTCAGGGTTGTTAAAGGAGTTGAGGAACAACAGACTCCTCAAAAAGGTCCCTACAAAAGGGGGGAGAATGTAACATAGGGAGGTTACGTTGGGAAGTGACATATTGGAGCCTGCCAATATTTCCTTTCGAGCCTTCACGTGACACTCTAGAAAATCATAGAGTGCTCCCCATAGGGTCCACATAAGTGGTTTGGCTACAGCAGTAAACATGGTTTTAGAAGATTCAGGAAGCCTTCTATGGAAACTTCAAGCATAGCAGTAGCAGTTATAATATTGAGGAGGTGGAACCAAGCATGAAATTCGGCCAATACTATCTCACCTAAGATTTTTCTTATAGGAGTGCCAAATTGCTGAGTAGCCATTCCAGAAGGAGCTTTTTCCTCTTAAAAGAAAGGACAAGTGTTACCCATTCTTTAGTAAAATTATTAGATACTGGAACGGCAGAGACAAATTACTGTATTTCTGACACCGACATTTGCTTACCAGTTACCACAAAATTCTGAAAATCGGCGTTCCCATGACTGAGTGTTTTAAAAGTGAAGGGACAGAAGGCTGGGGCTACTGGAGAGCATACTAGTTCGTTAAAATGGTTGTAGAACTATATTTTCCATTAACCTGAAAACAGGTTTCTTCTATGGCTTTCACTGCCATATTCGTAGGTAAGATAACCAACTCCTTCGGTGGTTTCTTAATGTCTACTGAAGGAGGGACTAAGCGCCATTCAGTATTAAGAAAAACCTGTCTCAAAATTCTACATGTTCAACTTCAATCTTAGTTTTCCTTTCATTAATACATTAGGTATTTATAATCTGGAAAAAGAATACACATTGAGGCATGGCACCAAAGATTATCAATATTATCAGGGGCAGTTATTGAAGCCCATACTACCCTTAAATTTGAAGTTATGAAGCCTGAACTGGCTGTATTATTGCTACAAGTCGGAGCTCTGGGAGTGGATAAGCTGTCTTTTAATGCCCTTCAGTTTTCAGTGGGGATTTATTCAGCTTCTTTTTGGGCTTGGGATTTATATTACACTGTTCCAATGACTTAAGTTTTTTGTAATGAGAACCAATCTCTGCCCGGGCAGACTGTGCAGCCACTTTATTCTCTAGTTTAAAGGCTGAGAAATTTTTACATATTATATCTAACTCAGTATCCAGGACTGACCTGATTTCGCTTGGAATCATTGACAGAGTCTGATACGTTGAAGCTCAATGGAAGGACATCCTTGATATTTAATTTTCATCCCAAATTCAGCAAATACAGCAAGCAGTATTTCCCTATTAGGAGTGCTTGCATGATCTGAGTGTGCCAGGGTATCAGTATCACCATTGCCTGGCAGAACAGAAGTCATGGATAAATCACTATACCCCATAGAAGATACAGACACTTCACACGGTGTTAGGTGGACCCTATCAGGATCACCTTCAGTACCCGGTTGCTGCATGGGGGAGAGAGAGAGAGTGTCATCTGAGGTATCTCTCTCATTGCAGTGGAAGACTTTGTCTCTGGTCCTTCTGGGTTCAGAAGGCAGCTTCAATGGCTTTACTATTCACTTCACGTCCAATAAAAGGGACATCTCTCCCAAGTAAAGAAATTAATTATTTAGTCCAAGCCTGTCATGTAAAAATGTAAAATGTAATAATCACATAGGAAAAGTTACCACCACAAGCGTTTTCTTAGTGACACCACTATCAGCGAGTACCAAAAGAAAAATTGTATCACTTGATACAAGTTCCTTGATATTAAAGATTAAATGGGGGATATTATCACAAAAGATACTTAGTTTGATAATTAGATACTACTAATAACAATGCCAAGGTCTGCAAGTCGAGCATGGTTGGGAACCGAAATCATGGCTACCTATTGTGAACAAGAAGTTAGGCTACTATCAATCAAAAATATAAGCAGCCCAACATACCTGTTATTACTTCAATATAATTAAATATCTCTTTGTCAGCCAGGAAAAGAGGAAAAAATGACACGCTACCATAGACAAGCAAACCAAACCCAATTTCTTGCCTTATAGGTGAGGCTTCCAACTTTAACAAAATGAAGCTACCAGCAAAATATTTTTATATCAAAACTTTTCACTGGTCTTAAACCTATGTACTTAACTTGCTTTTGAGTTAAGTTCCAGCATGACTGAATGATTTGGGAACAATAATAAGCGAGCAAAACATGCTGCGTCTTCACCCTAGAGAGACCAGAAAGTAATGTGGGAAAATGGCAGATGTAAAATGCACTGTTGCCATGTTAGTGTGTTAAGGATAAGAACTGAACCTAGGTAGTTGGTGCAGACAAAGAGATAGCCCTCTTGTCTTGAGTCCTTACATTCTATCATTGCCAATACACTATTCCAGCCAAGACCAATTAGAAGAGAATTCTTTGATTTTGGCTGGTCTGTCTTATGGAGCCCTGGGGGGAGCATGACAGTAACTCCTTTGAGGATGAACAGCGGCTACACTATGAAAAAATATAGATTACTGGATAACTTGAACTTCATGTTTAATAGATATTTATGGTAAAGTGTCAATGCTATCTAAAGTGTGGCTTTGAAAATATTTCTCCAAGGGTAACAAACTATTGTCTTGGAGGCTATGTGAGGTACCTCATAATTCACCATAGTAAAACCTAACAGTATAAGCTTTTGTCTGTTAAATTCCAGTTTGGTAGACTAAACCTATATGCTCTTTTTAAACTGTTTAACTGCAAACTATTTAATAATTTAGCTGCACCTACTATGGTCTCTTATCTGTTGGATATGAATCTAGATATTCAAATTGTGTACCAACGAGTGTATGGAAAAAGTTATCTACAAAAGATATGCCAGAATTCTTTGTTTTACCACATTCAGATATGATCAACGTACATTTCTCTAATATTATAACAGTTCAGCGGAGCCATTCTTTATAATTGCCAGCAAATAGTGCTGTACTTATGCTAATGATGATGATTGTAACTGATCAACTTCAAATTATGCATGAATACACTTTTTATTTGATAACGGTCACCTTAAGAATTTTTACCTTTTAGTGTGGAGGACCAATTATAAAAGCAAAACTTACCCTAGAGACAAAGAATCCATAATACAATTTATTCCTATGTAGTGACACAAATGCTTAGATCTGAAGACAATCTCATAACTGCTTCTCATTACATTTACTTTTTTGTATAACAAAAAATTGCTTTTCCCACTTCAGTAAATTTATTTATTTAAATTTAAGAAAATACATAAATAACTATTGATAATAAGCTTATAGGCTCTTTCAAATTTTGCCCATTACTTCAAATAACTTCTGCTGAATGGTAGGCAAAGTTTCCTTCAATTCAGCAAAATACTAAATATATGTTAAGATTCCAAAACTCCTTACAAATATTAAACCCCCAGCCATGTAAAGGACCTACACAATCAGTAAAATTTCCAGTTCACAAATTAGAATATAAGTTTTATCTACTATATGTCTGTAAGGCACCCACCCTGGTTGAGTAAGGTCTTTAATTAACAGGAAAGTTATACATACATAATTCAAGTCACATGTTAAACTTGCTTATTCCTTGCTATCAATAATAGGATATTTCAACACTCCCAGAATATCAAACACAAAAAGTAAAAACTTACCGGTGTAGCTTTTCCAAACTAATTTCAAATTGTTATATTTTCATTAAAGTAGGGATTTACAGAGCCAATCAAAATCACAACTTAAAGCACTAATTTTTATGAATTCATTAATAAGCTTTAATAAATGGATTGTCTGACTTAGTAATTTGGGAAAGACATACTTTACAGCACAATATTACTTTATTACATTTCCATACAATTAATGCACTACAATTTGGTACGTTGTGATATATTTTCTAAACAGAAAACCACTAGGTAAAACTTACCCTTGACTGGTCTGTGCTGGAGTACTGTCCACTCCATTATGATTCCTAGTATTTACATCACTACCAGTAGTGTTAAAGTTTCCCAGCAAATCCACTGCTTGAGTTGGGGTTGTGTCCATGGGCACTGGGGAATCCCCATTAATGTGTGGCTCTTCCAGTTTCACAGATGCTACACTACTTATAACATTATCCACCACAATGTTTTCAGTTTTTGAAACAGTTTGTTCTACGGAAGTAGCTAGTGTATTCTCAACTTTAGTAGTAGGCTGGGATTTAGACAGAGCACTACTAACTTCCTCAGCAGATAAGCCGCTAGATGTCTGTGAAACAACACCACTCTGTGCAGGTTGCGAAGCAGCATCACTGTTTGAATTATTTCCATCTACTGACTGACCACTTTGGGCTTCAACTACAGCTTCAAGGTTGTTGATCATGGAATCAGTCATACTAACACTCATGTCAATATCAAAACCTTTCGACTCTTCTGATGGAGTTTTGGATTCAGTCTGAAATAAAAGTTACATTTAGTAGGATATCTATTAGAGATCCCTGACCCAATAAATAACCTAATAAAGCCACAAAACAAAGCATATATCAAGTAGCAAAACAATGAAAAGAAATACTGATTTTGTTAAACAAGGAACAAATTTAAACTGGAATAAAAATATGAAGCATTTAATACTTAAATCTTTATATTAAAACTTGACCAACCATCACCCCACGGAAATCTACCAAGGAAATTTTTCTGGCAACTTTTCAAGTAACTTGCTTTCCCTGCTGCTAAGTTTGACATTTTGGATCGTTGGGGAAAAAAAATCCTTGTAGTTGCCGAGATGAAAGTTTCTTCTCACAATAAATCAAAATAAAAAATGAACTCTGCTAAAGTCTTTATTTACTGATATTCATAGCAAACTACATATATACAAAATAACAATAAGTCTAGTTCCATCAGAGAGTAAGTACCCCACTGCACTTCTTTGTATCAGATAGTATCAGTTACCTCCAAACACACTGACCGTGAAATGACAGTTAAGAGAGCAGTTTGAGAATAGCTGCAACATGGATGAAATGGGGAGAGGCTTACTGGTAAAAATGCTTAAAAATAATTTTCTTTTATCACTATATAATACTATACTTCATGCTGCATTAGTGAGTTTGGTGTCATTTTAAGGCAAAGGGTTGAACTTTATAATATATTTACAAAAATCCCCCAAAAATAAAAACATCAATATCACATGTAAAAGTTATCCATGAAAAATTATAACTTGTTAAAAACATTCATGATAAATAGGAGAAAACAAATATCCAATGATACACGGTAAATTTTCAAGATATGTACAATACCACAAAGTCCATTAGAAAATTGGAAAATATAACTGAATGGCATAAGTTTCCCAAGCAGAATAAGAGTTTGTGATTTTTGAAAAATTTTGCATGGATAAGAATATATACCAGTCTCCATGACAACAATAACCATGCATACCTGTCATATTAAAATTTCAATGTTATGATACTGATGATGTATGATGAATTCATTAAAAAATATTTTGAAGACTTCTCAAGAGGTTGAAAAATGGATATAATTACTATATATGTCATCAGAAGTTCAGTGGATTAAATTCATGATTGAAGTGTAGTGGGACAATTATATTACATATCAGTAACTGGTAAAGATGCACCCAGGGTGCTTGAAAAAACACACACACACACACAAATCGAGATCGTTTGGACATGCATTGAAAAAGAATATTTAACAGTTGGTCAGAAAGCAGTAGATATGGAAGTAGCTTCTTGTTCTCTAAAAGTTTTTCTTTTGAACATTTTCCTAGCCTAATCTTTCCTTTGCGACACAAGTGTGCTCAACCCACTTATTCCTGTTCTTTGGTCCCAGTATACTCCAGCTTAAGACTTTGGAAAACAACATGACTCAAAACCCAAAAACTCCTATAACAGAGAGCTCTCTCCTACCCTACCAAACACCAGTTCCGCTTGTCCTCTACTGCACGCTCTGTTATTGTTTTACCTTTCCACCCCAAGACACCACCATCTTGTCTTTATGATGTCACAACACAACCTAAATACATCGGAGACATTTTCTAAAATCAAACGCATTTCCCATACATTGAACATCAACCACATTTCAACAATACAGAAAATAAAAATGAAAAAATAACTGACTGAACTGATTTATAATATTTTCTCACCGAGGAAAATCAGAATCCATACATTCCTCCCACAGGCAAGATGGGCATAAATTTTACTACCTCGACAAAGAGAAGACGACTCCTGGGTCTGAAAATGTAGGAGGCATGAACAGCTTAAAGGCCATCCCAGACCCTTCGATCTACATTACTCTTGTTTACTGTCCATGAAAGAAAAACACAGCAACAGGGACAAAAAAGATCCAAACAAAATATGTACACAAAAAAGTGAGCAAAGAAAAAAAGAAATAAAGGGGTATAACCTCAGCTACACTTATTCAACAGCGGGTAAAAGCAGCTGCACATTACATTACACGGTAGAAAGTTTGACAGCAGGTTTACATGCTGGGCACTTTGCCAGATTTCACACCATCTCACTGGTGCAATACAAACAACCTTTAATTATGAGCATTCAACCATTCAGCTACATGTTAGATATTCTCCACTTAAAAGTTGTTGGTTCGTTCCCTTCACAGGAACAAACAATTTCTACTGATACAAAAACTATGTATATAGTTTTCCATTACTATTACATGATACATTTTCAAGCTTTAAAAAATATTAACCTCGGGTCAATGCAGACATCAAGATTAACAAATATCCTAGTGTTTTGACCACTGAATTGAGTGACAATTGGTTAGGTCAGTACCTGGATGGGTGATGAACAATGAAGGCCATATGTATGCTCCCATAACCATCTGTAGGGACATGAGTATCATTATAGAGGCTTCTCTTCTTCTTTCCTACCGTTAGCCCTACATTAAGGGGTTGGCTGCCTGATGTGCCTTCTCCACTGCCTTCTATCAAAGGCATCGTCCTCCACCAACCTCCCCTCTCCATACCTTCCTTCACTTTATCTCGCCATCTAATTCTCTGTCTCCCTCTTGATCTCCTTACTCTAAAAGGTTCCTCCCAAGCCCTCTTCACTCCCTCCTCATCCATCCTCAACTCATACGCATGCCATCTCAATCATGCCTCTCTTATCACCTCTGTAATATTTACTAAGCTTGCCCTTCTTATTTCATTATTTTCCAGTCTCTCAAGCAGTGATTTTCCCATAATCCACCTCATCATTCTATTTCTGTTCTCCCAAGGTTCACTTCCTTTTTTCTTCTTAGAGCCCATGTTTCTGATCCATACATTAATACGTATACTGGTCTTATCATTGTGCTGTAGATCTTGGCTTTTAGCTTGATTGACATTTTCTTATCACATATTACTTTAGCTACTGCTCTCCACTTCTCCCATGCAGCTTTATTCCTACTGTTACCTTCAGTCTCACATCCTCCCTCTTGGATTAAAGTAGATCCTAAGTATTTAAACTTCCCCACCCATTTTATAATCAAGCCTCTTCTTTCTTGTATTACTATTCTGCTTCTTTCGTCCCTACTGCTCACCAAAACCTGTCTTTTATTCACATTCACTTTTAAGTCACGCATCTCTAAAACCTCCTGCCACTCTCCAACCCTTCTCTATAAATCTTCCTCATTTTCGGCAGTAATCACCAGATCATCGGTGTGCAATAAATCCCACAGCTCTTCATTCCTGATCTCTTTACTTAACACATCCATGACCAACACAAACAAAAATGCGCTTAATGCTGACCTTTGGGGTAATCCAACACTAACTTCAAAATTATCATAATAGAGGCCACACCTACAAAATCAATGCCAAAAGATTTTCAACAAACCTTACAGGTACAGTGTATGTGGAAATCGGTCAGGATAAAATATGAGCACCAACAGTGAACAGTAGACTGAATGATGATGCCAAACTGACTTTTCTATTGTCTACTTTTAATACCAGTAAGCCTCAAACTCCCCAAGACTACACTACTTACTAATCAGCTCTAGAAACATTAAATAACTACAAAATGATTTGCTCTGGTTTTCATAGCCAACAAGTGTCGCTATACTTTTTCATATTTAAGAATTACTGGGAGCCACTTACCTTGTTGCCACTTCTTTAAATCTTACCATCATTGCCAATGTAATTTCCTTTTGGATAACTCAAACCCTTCCTAAAACTTTATAAACACATCTCTAGCCCCCCATTGTAGTAATTGTTTTAATATTAACTGTACTACACATATACGACAGAGGTCGTAACGAATGCTTTTGTTTTTATTAAAGTTTTGCAACTTTATATAAAACCTAAAGGAAGTGAAAGGACAAACTAGAAAGTGAGAAAACAGTATACATACTCTTAACTTCATGTGTCTTTTATATTAATTACATACATACATTTCATACATATATATATTATATATATATATATTATATATATACATATATAATATATTATATATATATATATATATATATAATATATATATACTAATATATATCATATATGTTATATAATATATATATATATATATATATATTATTATACTAAAATATATATAGATTATACTATAGATATCTATATATATTATATATATATTATATATATTATATACAGTAGTACCTCGAGATACAAAAGGCTCAACTTACGAAAAATCCAAGTTACGAAAGCAAAGACGAAAAATTTTACTGCTCTACATACGAAAAGTTTTCAAGATACGAAAGGTTTCTGAAAGTCCGAGATTCGCCCCATAACAATTTTGAAACTCGCGCCGCACGCCGCCATCTAGTTATAGTAGACTCGGCACCATCCTCCTGCTCTCCCATTGGTTCCTGATGCTAGCCAAGCCATGAATCCTTCTCTCTAATTGGACAGCATCCCTCCCATCATGCATCTTCTATACATACGTACTACGTGTTGGCGTGCTTTACCTCGGCCACTTCGCACCCGAAACTTTACCGTACGCAATCGGCATTTGTTCGCTCCAACGATTCGTTTAGTAACGTAAATTCGTTAGTGATTTCGTTGCAGTACGTACATATTATCGTGTTGTGCTACTTTATCGTATTGTGAGAACGTAACTTAATTACGTACAGTACATAGAGTCATGGGTCCCAAGAAAGTTGCTGAAGTTCACAGAAAGAAGAGAATGCTTTCTATGCAGACAAAAATGGAGATAATAAAAAAGTATGAAGCTGGCTTGCAGTTGAGTGTGATCGCTAAGGAATACGGCCAAAATCCGTCGACGATAGGCACCATCCTTAAGTAGAAGGAAGCCATCAAAGCAGCTACACCTTCCAAGGGCGTCACTATTTTGTCCAACAAGAGGAGCCATGTGCATAATGAAATGGAAAGGCTGCTTCTTGTATGGATCGAGGACAAAGAAATCGATGGCGATACGATAACCGAGACGGCAATCTGCCAGAAGGCCAGCGCTATTTTCGGCGATTTGATTGCCCAAGCCAAAGACGACGGCGGAGAGGGGACATCAACGGCAACCCCAGAGTTCAAGGCTTCTCATGGGTGGTTCGAGAAATTCCGTTAAACGGACTGGCATCCATTCGGTGGTGAAGAAATTGAAATTACGTAAACTATAAAAAAGTAAAACGAAATGTAAAAATCAAAAAAAGACAAAATAAATTTTATTTTAAGTTTTTTGTAAAGTTAAGTGTTACAGTTTTGTTAATGTGTTTTGTAAAGTTTAGTTTGTTTTTAACATTTTTTTTATGTGTTTCGTAAAGTTAAGTGTACGTATCTGCCGTTTGTCCTCCTCCTCCTCCTCTGCCGCCACTTTCGGAGATAGCCTCACTCGAAAGGTAAGCTTCGACATATTACATTACAGTAATAATATTTCTTGTACACTAACTAATATACACTTTATTTACAGGTTTGGATTTTTATTCCTAATTTAGGTATTGAATGGTCCAAATTATTGTAGTATTTCATTGTTTATAGGTCAATTTACCTTTATTATGAAATTTAATGGGGTGTTTTTGGAGGGCTTGGAACGGATTAGCCATTTTACATGTAAAATGTGTTCCAAGATACGAAAAACTCATTATACGAAGGCCGCCTCAGAACGGATTAATTTCGTATCTCGAGGTACTACTGTATATATATATATATATATATATATATAAATACACACACACACACACACACACACACACACACACACAGAGGGAGGTTAAAAAGGGTACCTTTGTTGGGGTATTAGAACCACCTTTGCCTCTTGTCCGAGCCATGATAGCTGCTACCCGACTTTTACGAGCTTGTCTTTCTTCTTCTTCACGGTGTAAACGTTCCTCTTGTTCTTGGCGTTTCTGTTGCTCAATGCGTTCAGCCTGTAAGTCAATAAATATGTATAAGTACATTGTACTATAATTATGTATACATTTACATTCATTTGTAAAAGCCTAGGCACTATACCTGACACTTCTGACAAAGTTCCACTAATATCTATGTATCCAAGATATATGACATCTACTTCAATCCTCATCAAAAGCAAATACTTGATAGGAGACTCAACCAAAGAAGTCTGTTACCTTACATAATACAGTCATAAAAACTTGTTGCACAGCAAATATGCTAGTCATCTGATCATCCTTCTTTATGTATAAGAGAAGTGGACTGCTTACGCAATAATTAAGAATTACTATTATCTATTATATGCTACTAATAAGAGTAAAATCTATGCATACAAAAGTAGACCTATGAAATGTAAAACCTGTTCTTATGATAGCATTTTTCACCCTTTCCCTTTCTGGTGGCTTCCTTGCCTCAAGTATTTTGGGATAAAGTTTCTTGCCAACTGCAATTTACCCTAGCTAGCAAATGATTTTATGTTTAATTTAATTATCTGTTATTCTTTTATTTTTCTTAATATACTGTAAAAATATTCTATGGAATCTTCTTCTGCTTGTTTGAATATTCTGAATAATAAATGCAAATGGCAGTAACACTTTCAAAACTCTGCTGGTCATCAAACTAATCATCTTCACTAATTTATGCCTAGTCAACTTTTTGGATGGATGACCACCAAGAAATATCACAGGCCATCATCATTGAGCCCCCTGAACACCCAAGGCATTTTAAAAATTCCCTACTTCTCAAAATTTGGAAATAAGATAGTTAAAATAATGGATATGGTTGGAATGAGGGGGTTACCCATGCTCTCCTTACTCTTGCCAGTTCATTCCTTCCTCCAGTTACAATGACAAAGTGAGGGGGCTGAGATGGGTACATTCTATATAAAGGTTCTTGTTTGTTTACCTAAGAAAATATGAATAAAGTAGTTTCAAAAATTTATTTGTTCCTAAAGGAACACTAACCATTGCCTTTCATATGCTGAAACTTACCCCTTAAGAAGAGGGTAGTCCCAGAATAAGAAAGTTGAATTCAACCAGGAGAAGCCAAGCTCCTGGTCACCTGTGCACACAAAGAAGGCTCTGACTTTGAACAATTTTGGAGAATCAAGACAATTCTTGTAGGAGTTGGGAAGTCAGCAAGCCTTTTTTTTTTTTGGCTATTCATAAATAGTATTGGTTTCACAGAAAATGTTTATGGTATCTTTCCTTGCCCTTGTTAAAGGAGAAATACCAGAGAGCAACACATTCCAAGGGACTTAGAACAGGTACATGATGTGCATTTATCTAAATCTCATTAGATTTCAGCATGTACAGCTACTCAAAAATGTTTTGCAACATACTTCAAAACTTTTCGGACAACAGCTTATAATATTAACATCTACTGCTATTGGCAACTCTTTTATAAGCACTTGAAACAACTCTGATACTACTGGTGCATCAGAAACCTGCAGTTTCCCTTAAAACTAGTTTTTCTAATATTGTTGTCATACTTTACTTGATTAAAGGATTTTACTATAATACTTCAAAGATCATCACTATTCTTATTCTTTAATATTTTCATCTCCGAAGGGCATCACTATATGTTGTATCTTCTTCATATGTGTGAACATTGAAGACACGCCTAACGGCTGTTATAAGTTTAACTATTAGCCCTAGTAACATCAACAATTACGACTTTTGTAAATATTTGCTGGCATATCATTATGAATCAAATGTTTCAATAATGGTATTTGAATGACTAATCCTTTGTATATTAAAAACTAATGAAAAATATATACATTCTCGACATTCACAGACTCACGGCATATGCAGATTTCTCTATGGACCATATATGCATGGTGTTTTTTTTTGTTGCATAGAATCAGTGGTTATTCAGCAATGGGACCAATGGCTTTACGTGACTTCCGA
This sequence comes from Macrobrachium nipponense, assembly GCF_015104395.2. Lineage (NCBI taxonomy): Eukaryota > Metazoa > Arthropoda > Malacostraca > Decapoda > Palaemonidae > Macrobrachium > Macrobrachium nipponense. The sequence continues at coordinate 51,657,360 of NC_061088.1, forward strand.
ACCACATCGAGAGTGAACTTCCATCACCAGAAATACACAAATGAGAAATATCCACAAATTCCTGGTTTTTTTCAATTTCATCATAAAATGCACTTTTTGTGATAAAACTATTAAAAAAACCAAGTATGAAAATTTCTAGTGGTTTTTTCTTGAGTTCTAACTAACAAAATAGGCTGTTTTTTAGCGTTTTTATAGGGGTTCCAAACATTCGCAGGTGCTAACTAATCACGGGGGGTCTGGTACGCATCCCCGCGAATACGGGGGGACTACTGTATACAGGCAGTCCCCGGGGTACGACGGGGGTTCCGTTCTTGAAACGCGTTGTAACCCGAAAATCATCATAAGCCGGAACCATCATCAAAAATCCTAAGAAAACCTTAATTTTAATGCTTTGGGTGCATTGAAAACTATGTAAACTGCATTCTTATTGAATTTTCATCAAAAAAAACTTTTAAATATTGATTATTTTGCATTTTTGGTGTCATATTTCATCTGCCAGATGAGCGTTGTAGGCGTCATAACCCTGGAAATAATGTCTAATGAATATAATTGAGAAGCGCCTTAACCTCGGAACGTCGTAACCCGAACCCGTCATAACCCGGGGACTGCCTGTACATATATGTATATATACATATATATATAATGTATATACAGTGGTCCCCATGTATTCGCGGGGGATGCGTACCAGCCCCCCCCGTGAATAGTTAGAACCCGTGAATAGTTGGAACCCCTAAAAAATGCTAAATTATACTTGGTTTTTTAATAGTTTTATCACAAAAAGTGCATTTTATGATGAAATTGATAAAAAACAAAAAACAGGAATTTGTGGATATTTCTCATAGAAAAATACCGCGAATGTGCGAATTTTCCGCGAATAATGTGGGGAAATGTTCCCAAGAGAAATCCACGAATGTGTGAGTCTGCAAATCCGGAGAACGCGAATACGGGGGATCCACTGTACAGTGTTCCCCCCGTATTCGCAGGGGATGCGTACCAGACTCCCCCGTGAATAGTTAGAATCCGCGAATGTTTGGAACCCCTATAAAAACGCTAAAAACAGCCTATTTTGTTAGTTAAAACTTAAGAAAAACCACTAAAAATTTTCATACTTGGTTTTTTTCAATAGTTTTATCACAAAAAGTGCATTTTATGATGAAATTGATCACAAAAACCAGGAATTTGTGGATATTTCTCATAGAAAAATACCGCGAATGCACAAATTTTCCGCGAATAATGCGGGGAAACATTCCCGAGAGAAATCCGCGAATGTGAGAGTCCGCGAATCCGGAGAACGCGAATACGGGGGGTCCACTGTATATCTATATATATAATGTATATAAATAAATAAATTAAATAAATAAACGTATATATATATATAATACATATAGGGAGTCCCCGGGTTACGGCGGGTTCGGCTTACGATGTTCCAAGGTTAAGGCGCTTTTCAATTATATTCATCAGAAATTATTCCCAGGGTTATGACGCCTACAACGCTGATCTGGCTGAAGAAATATGACACCAAAAATGCTAAATAATCAATATTTGAAGTTTCTTTTTTTTTTATGAAAAATGCAATAAGAATGCAGTTACATAGTTTTCAATACACCCAAAACATTAAAAGTAAGGTTTTCTTAGGATTTTTGATGAAATTCCGGCTTACGACGATTTTCGGAACCCCCGTCGAAACCCGGGACTGCCTTTATATATATTGTGTGTGTATAAATATCAGTGAAGCACGAAGGAACACGTACTTGAGAACAGCCTTAAATTCACGGTAGAAAGGTAAGTGAAACAGGGACTACAAGTACCTTTGTAGTATATTCTACATTTTCAAGTTCACACTGAATATAAAAGAAGTTGACAGGCCTTTATATACAAAAACAGAAAGAGGGGGTGGGGTTACAGTTTATTAACCTGGGTGGTGTGTTCTTTAAGCAAAAGTGATAAGGAAATAGTATCAAGATATAATCCTGGGTGGAAAACAAAGAATTTAAGAATATTCTCTGTATACCATTTCATCCTAATTTCATTCCTGCTGTACCCATTTTGAAAACTATTGATATAAACTTAGTATTTAAATATAACAACACTTTGAGGAATAAACTAATTAAGATTAGCCCTCCAAATTGAAACAATATTGTATACAGTACTTCCTGTAAAGAATGCAATAAGATTTATATTGGGCAGACCTCTAAGGAACTAAAGGCAAGATGTTCTCAGCACAAATATGCCATTTCAAGAGGATTAACTAATAATGGCATTGCGGATAATTGGCTTAAGACACGCCACGCTATTAACTGGAATAATTCCTCAATAATCTGCAGGGTCAAAGATCACCGAAAAAGGAATCAGTTGGAGAACATCTTTATCGAATGTATATCAACAAGGAATTTGAATCCCCACCCAGGATTATACCTTGATCCTCTTTCCTTATCTCCATTGCTTAAAGAAAACACCACCCAGGTTAATAAACTGTAACCCTGCACCCCTCTTTGTTTTCTTATATAAAGGCCAGTCAACTTCTTTTATATTCAGTATGAACTAGAAAATGTAGAATATACTACGAAAGTACTCGTTCCAAGTCCCTGTTTCCCTTACCTTTCTACCGTAGATTTAAGGATGTATATATACAGTAAACACACTGTATTCACAGAGGATGCATCCCGGAGCTAACCCCCCCCCCCAAAAAAAAAAAAAAAAAAAAACTAAAATCCCTACATACTTAGAACCCCTCTAAAATAATTTTTAAGTGGCTATTTTGACAGTTCTAACACAAGAAAAATCCTCTAAAAGTGTTTGTAACTGAATATTATAATATGTAGTTTTATAAAAAAAAATTGCATTTAGTCACAAAAATATGAAATACGTGAATATTTCTCAATGAAAAATACTGTGAATAGGTGAATTTCCTATGAATTATGGGTAGATATGGTCCAAATAGATATCTGGAACAGGCGAGAGCACGAATCTCAAGAAAGCAAATACAGGGGTTGATTATATATATATACGTATGTTTATTGCATACATACACAAACGCACACATATATACTAGTGCAGGAAGTCCACGGTTATCAGCAGACTCTGTTAATGTCGACCTGGTTTTATGGTACTTGTCTAGAAAATCCGCAATTTATTGTGCCATAACTTGCAGAGTTCTGGTCATCGCCACCATAAGGTGCCAATAATAGTTATGGCCCCATAACATACCTAACAGAAGCATCATTAACTGGTTATCGGCGCCATTAACCGGATATCAGGGCCATAAATCACCAAGTTTCAGTTAATGGCAGTTTTCACTTATCAGCACCCTGCCAAGAATGAACCGCCACTGATAACCAGGGACTGCCTGTAAACTCTCTACGTTATAAATCTTATTTACCTCAATTCGTTGTTTATCCTCCTCCTCTTTCTTCTTTGCTTCTTCTTCTCTGTTTTTGTCAGCTTCTTCAATAGCTTTCCTAAGACGTTCTTGCTCTGCTTGTCGTTGCTCTTCCATTAATCTTATATAATCTTCCTCTTCCTTTCGCTCACGCTCTTCCTCTTCCATCTGTCATCGATGAAAAATGAAGGTAATTTTCAATATTGATTAGTTACACCCACCCATTTATTCAAAAGAGAACAAGCAATTCCACAATTTACCAGAAGAGAATTATTTTTCTATAACATGACCTAGCAACTGGTGAAATAGAGACTGTGTAATGGTACAAGTCAGAGACCTTTCAAGATTAGGACATCATAATTTTCTAATACACTTAATGTAAAAGACAAGCATCTGGGCTATAGCTGTTTACAGGTTTGTCACCACAATGGCTAACTAGACTAATCATTAAGCTGACTAGGCCGTCAAAGAGCATCTATATACTAGAACAAATATAGCAGCCATGATAGTAAAGAATGCAACTATTGACAACAAATTTTGTAAACTTATCAAATAATATGTAAAACATCAGTATCTTTGAAAATCTAAATTATTGTTTGTACAATGGGAAAGCCTTTCTTGTTCAGCATACAGTGCTCCAAAATATTTTCCATCTAAACTTCATCAATGGATCTTCTAGATGTTTCTGTTAATTTTGCTTCTACAAACTAACCTGGCAAATTTCTCTCTAAGTGTAAGATCACAGCAGTTCAAACAGGAGTGAAAAAAAAGTTACTTTTTTGTTAATGCTGTCATATGTATCATTCACAATTACATATTTGCCAGATCACTTCTAGCTAGTAAAAAAAATCAATTTTCCGTATATTTCTTTCAAACACTGAAAAAAACCAAGCAAGTATTTACATACTTTAAATAATGTTAGAATTTTAACCAGCACATTTCTTAGAATTTCACAAGAGAGATTCACTTTGTTATTATCTAAAGATAATTGAATACAGACATTAAATACTGAGATGTGAACTATTATTACTAAAAAATATTTTAAAGAAATAACCGAGTTACCATTCTTAATACTAATAGGTCTGGCCCAAAAGGTTTACTGTCAGTGAAAATATCAGATTTTACCTGGTAAATTACAACTTAAAAATCTGAAATGTTGTCGAGTGAAAATTTATTTTAAAAATTGGTTTCCTATACACAATACTGCGAGTCATTTTTCTGCATTATATGCATTCAGGGATTGGGTCATATGAGGGTCTAATTTGGGACTGACATAATTATATTTTAGTTTCTGGGACTAAAAATCTTAAATACCATTGGAACACAATTCTTAAACTCCCTTACACAAGATTAAGAGTGTTGACCTACCACTCATACTACAGCAATGATGGGTAATCACTTAGAAATTGGAAAGCAAGACTGACTAATGGCCCTTGGTAAAATATCTAACACAAATTAGCAGGCCTTGTGGCATGGTTGCTGGTTCAAACTATGGAATACACTAAGCAAAGTTAATCTAAATTTAAACCCTGAATGATACTAATATGGAAAACCTAATAACATCTCTAAATGATAGTTAAAGATACTCCCTCTAATATATAATTTGGTAATTTTCTAACAAGCTTAACAGACCTATCTGTTTCTTGGGTTTAAAGCTATACAGCAATACCAAATTTTTGGTAAGGCTACGTTTAAGAAGCAATATGTGCTCTTCTGGTTTTTCATCTATTTCTCCTCCAGTTTCTCAAAATTATAGAACCTATCTACCTTTACACCAAGTATAGTTTCTCTGCACTGCTCTAAAGAGCTGTGATTGTGTTATGTCAACTTTTACTCTTAAGCACTACAACCTTCACTCTTTGCTTTCAGCTGTTCAAGCATAATATGATCAGCCCTACATGCCATTCATCTTAGAACGAAAATATCTTTGCTCTGATGACTTGATGTTACTTATCCAGGTTTGAAGTGTAGCCAAAAAATTACTTGCATTAAACAATAGCTGAATATTAAATAGAAAAAAATCCCTTAACCCATCATAAAATGGAGGAAAAAACAACATTTACTCATGCTGAAATGTTATAATTAACATTACATATAGTTCTACAGCAATTATAGTATCCCTTTCCTACATGGTTCGAAATTTAAAATTTTCTTCTTAACATTTAAAAGCATATACAATAATCAAACAACTTTTGAAGCACTGATCTCATGAATTTATACCAAAGTAAGCTTAAGTAACTTTAAGAAAAAAAAATTACTGTACACTGACTTGGAGAAAAAGCAGTGTCCATACCTGTCTCTGACGCTCTAATTCTTGTTCTTTCTCTTTAGCCTCTCTTGCCAAACGCCGTTTTTCAGCCAATGCTGCTTTGTATTCTTCCTCAGTTGCATATCCAGTGACTGGCTTTTCAGCAGCCCTCTGAGCAGGAGTTTTCTCCTGTTCATCAGACTCATTGGCATCCTGGACTTCTACCTTAGAAGTAGTAACATCAGGTTCTTCTGTGCTCTCAGGTATATCCTTTTCTTCCTTACTTGGCTCAGGCTCTACCTTGACTGGTTCAACTACTGGTTCTGGGGCTATTTCACTCTCTAGCTTTGGTTCTTCATTTTCAACATTTACATTTTCAGGCTCAGGATCTTTCTTAGGAATAATTTTCTCGGCAGATTTCTCTCGTTCTACAGACTTCTCTTTCATTGGAGGTGCCGAGTCCTTCTCCTTAGCAGCACCAGGCAAAGGTTTACTTTCAACAACTGGACTCTGTGCTGGTGTGGTTTTCTGTGATTTAACCTTTGGTGTTGCCTTGCTTTTTTCCACAGCTTTTTTAGCAGCACTTTCTGCTTTAACTTGTGATGGTGTCTTCTTAGGTGTGGTGGCTTTAGCTGGAGTTCGAGCTGGGGTAGCAGGCGCACTTCTGTCTGACCCAGCACTCTTGGCACGTGCAGGTTTTGAAGATGATGATGCAGATCCAACCGATACTGAAATTAAAAAATACTGAGAAATTAAGATAATAAAAAACTCATTCAAATATTTTAGACCAGTATTAGAAATTTAAAAACCAGTAGTCAGCTAAAAAGTATCAAATTTGAATAAAATACTACATATTACTATAGTTTTGCAAACCTAAATCTGTTGTCATGCAAAGTAGGAATGAAGCTCTTAGTAATCTTCTGTTCTTTTCAAAAAAAGCAACATTGTTACTTTCTACAACACGTCAAGTACAAAAGGAGAAATGGAAAACACTCTTAAAAATCTAAGAATTCTGGAAATTCCCTCACACTGCTGACTGTATCCCTTGAAATATGTTCCCAAACACTTATGCGGTTTTGAGTTTTGACTACATCTGTAAAATTTTCGTTTTTAGTTTTGACTACAAAATCTTTAGAAAATGCTTAACGCCAAAAAACTTGTTTGAAGCTGAAGACTTGACAGATTTCTCTCTTTAAAATGTTTAATAAATACACAACTGAAAAATACATTAATCGTTTTCTAGTCTTTACCAGAAATAAGGAGGGAATAACTGCATTACAGAGAAGACAAAAGTCATAAGTCTTCCACTACACACTGAGACCATATGAGTGTACAATGAGATCACATATGATGAATAAAAGTCCTATCAATCAAATTACAGTGCACAATGTCTCTGTCACCAAGCAATATGGCATGAACCTTTTTGAACTGCAGGTCCTTTAATACATTCACTAGTTTAATTGAAATGTCAAATGATAAACTGAACTTCTACTATAAGACACACTAGAGATAATGGTGAAAAAGTTTAAAGCAAAATGCTTTAAAAACATACTAAAAATCATACTCATTTGATTGCACAAGCCTTTACAATCTAATCTAGCCAAATTTATACATACATAAATGGAAATTCTTATACTTACAAATTTTTTAAAAGCCTTACTGTCTCACACAGTGACTCTTTATAAAATGTTTCATTTCAGCATTTAGTAACTAAGTTTGGTCCTAAACGCATGCCCTCAACAGAAGTAGTTAGTATTTTCAAAAGTAAAGTATTCCCAATGAATTTCACTTCCAACAAAACCCTTTAATAGCTGAAAATGTCCTTCTACAATATACATATAAGAAACGGTAATTCTCATCCCTTGCTCCATATCAAAAAAGCATAAAGATGTGTTGAACATTGCTCTAGCTAGTCATTTTTTTCTAATCTACAGGCCAGAGAAGCACACAAAACACAAACATGCTGTTTATATTAACTGGTGTTAAATTTCATAATTGCCTTCTAATAAAATTTGTTTAATTTTCAGCCTGACTTGTACTTTTATTACTGTAATGATGATGTCAAATAACAACACTAATGATCATTGTGCCACCTCTTTCCAACAATACAAAGGGTAACATTTTTAATCTTTTAAAACATGTTCCACTGTATACACTAAATAAATGCTAGCAAACCACATGGCAAACTGTGATACCATTTACAAGAGGAAATTATGTAGGACACTATAACTAAAACTAATTAAAGTACTTGTGCGTAACAAAATAAAAACCCATCATTCACATACAGCCACTTTCAAGATTTTTTAACGTCCTAGATGCCATAGTCTTGGGTCAAAACAGACAGAGGAGCAGTAAAACACTACGTACTGGGAATCTAAGACTGCATCAAACACCTGTCTCATACTCATATTTATATGTGGGGATGGGAAACTGGAGACCATTAACCCTCTTACGCCGATTGGACGTATTAAACGTCGAGTCAAAATGTCTCCCGTATGCCGATTGGACGTATCATACGTCGGCTCAAAAAAGTTTTTTTAAAAATTCGCGGAAAAATACTTATAGGCCTACCAGCCGAAAACTTTTGTATCACGCGCCTTGGGGGATGCTGGGAGTTCACGGATCAAGGCGTTGTTTTGTTTACAATCGCTACGCAGGCGCACAAGCGCGAATTTCTTTCTTATCGCACTAAAAAGTATCAGTGACACATCTCGGAAATTATTTCGTCACTTTGACATAATTTTTGCACCATTTTAAATTATCCTTTACATAAAGTATTATATATGAAAATGTGCGCAATTTCATGTAAAATACAACAAAAAAATACTCATGATTGTAGCTTTTATCAGTTTTGAAATATTTTCATATAAATAACGATAAGTGCAAAAATTTCAACCTTCGGTCAACTTTGACTCTGACTAGAAATGGTCGAGAAACGCAATTGTAAGCTAAAATTCTTATATTATAGTAATATTCAATCATTTGCCTTCATTTTGCAACAAATTGGACGTCTCTAGCACAATATTTCGATTTATGGTGAATTTATGAAAAAACTTTTTCCTCACGTTCGTGCGATAACTCTTCCGATAAATTTTTCCGTGCAATTGTCCTAATGTTTGCACCCTTTTAAATTTGCCGTTACATAAATTTTTATATATGGAAATGTGCGCAATTTCATGCACAATACAACAAAAAACAACCCATGGTTGTAGCTTTTATCAGTTTCGAAATATTTTCATATAAATAACGTTGTGCAAAAATTTCAACTTTCGGTCAACTTTGACTCTACCGAAATGGTCGAAAAACGCAATTGTAAGCTAAAACTCTTATATTCTAGTAATATTCAATCATTTACCTTCATTTTGCAATGACTTGGAAGTCTCTAGCACAATATTTCGATTTAAGGTGAATTTATGAAAAAAAAAAAAAAAATTTTCCTCACGTTCGCGCGGTAACTTCCGAAAAAATCAAATTTTTTTGTGCGATTGTCGAAATATTTGCACCATTTAAAATTAGCTGTTACATAAAGTTTTATATATGAAAATGTGCGCAATTTCATGTAGAATACAACTAAAAATGATTGAAGGTTGTAGCTTTTCTCTTTTTTTGAAATATTTGCATATAAATCACGATAAATAGAAAAAAAACCACGTTCGGTCAAATTTGACTACTGAAATAGTTGAAAAACGCAATTGTAAGCTAAAACTCTTACGGCCTAGTAATATTCCGTCATTTTTCTTCATTTTGAAACAAATTTGAAGTCTCTAAAACAATATTGTGATTTATGGTGAATTTTTGAAAAATATATTTACCTTCACTCCGCGCGCCGATTCGCGGCCGCAAGTCTCCGAAATACGTACATCGCATTATCCTAATATTTGCTCCTTTTCATATTAGCCTTTTTATAGAGTTTCATATATCAAAATGTGCGCAAATTCATGAAGAATACAATAAAAAATAATTGAAGGTTGTAGCTTTTTCCATCTCCGAAATATGTGCATATAAAAAAAAATATATATAAAAATTTTGACATTCGGTCAAATTTAACTCGTCCGAAATGGTCGAAATCTGCAATTCTAATCTAAAACTCTTACAGTATCGTAATATTCAATCATTTGTCTTAATTTTGAAACAAATTGGAAGTCTCTAGAACAATATTTAGAATTACGGTGAATTTTTGAAAATAACATTTTTTTACGTCCGCGCGTTACAAATTCGTACATCATTTTGTGATAATATTTTTCCGGTGTTGCTTTTATTGTTTTACTATGTATTATATATCAAAAGGATTGCAATTTAGTGTACAATACAACGAAAAAAAAAATTAACTCGTTAGCTTTGACCGTTTTTTGCACAGCGTGATTTGAATACAATTATCTATGATTTTTTTTTTTTTTGCTACCATATATCGCATTATTTACATATGATAATGATATTATTTTTCATTTCTGATGATTGCATACTAAACTTCAGGCAATGAAAAAAAAATAGAGCCAAAAATGAACTCTTAATCTTCAAAACTAAGCGCGCTGTGATTTTTTGAAAAAATTATTTTTTCCGCTTCCGCGCTCACTCCAAACCGGCGCCGGCATACAGGAGAGGTTTTGATTTTTAGGGCTTCGGCGTAAGAGGGTTAGTATATGACAGGTAAGTTTGTATAGGTAAAAGTCAATTCTCACACTGGGGAAAGAAATCCTCTTCCTTACTGGTAAAAAAGGCAAAAGAAAGGATAGCCAAGTTTGTTATATAATAGCCTTGGCTGCCAGAGTTGGGTTTTTACCACAAAGTCCTCTCTTAAACAACAAACATATCTATCCGTTAGAGTATGCGACTACCAAAGATCATGAGTGTCTCACTGACACTTTAAGATAGAAACATTAAGAGCAAAAAAGTGTATCTTCATTTGGAGGCTTGGCAAACTTCAAAACAAAATAAATCTCATTTGGGAGGTTTAGAAATGCCGGATAAGTCTTCTACGTTCCAATTAAGGCCCAAGTACATAAAGCTCAAAGACTTGTGAGAGAGCAGACCTATAGCCCTTTATGACCAAAACTGGCAAATTTTCACAGCAAATTAGAAAAAAAGAAATTAGTGTCAATGGACTAACAGCCCTTTGACTATACAAATGATAAACTATTTCCACTTGACCTGGTAGCCAAAGTGGGGTAACGAAGGTTGTCAGGTTGGAGGTTTGGTCTTGGACCTGCTTGAATACAATGAAAAGATGGTCATACATATCCAAGTTATCCCAGGGATGCATCAAAGCGTCTTTTTTTCAAAAGAAAGGAAAATTGGGTCAGGAGGATGAAAAAAAAAAAAAAAATAGATAAAAGAAATAACAGAGCTTGCAGTAATCCTCTAATAAGGAACAATACAGCTTGGCTACCAGTCCTCTTCCATTTGTTAAGCAAAAGAAGTCACTGTCTGGGATATCCTAACTACAAAAGTGGGATGCATCTGAGGGATGGGTTTGTGCAGTGAAAAATACTAAATGAATAATGACAGAACCAATGCGTCATACATCAGGATCTTTTATTATTATTCCTTTATGGCTAGAAAAGTAATCAGCATGTAATACTTTAGCATCTGCCTATCCATGCAAACTAACAAGGAGAGAAATTGTCCCTAACACAATGTGAGCAATATCCTAATATGACAATTTTTGCAGTAATGCCTTGGAGTAAAAATAGCACACCACTGTCTCAAATTGTCTTAAATCCTGAAACTAACACAGTTCACAAAGTTACTAAGGTTATATACATGAACTCAAAAAAATGTAAGACCATTCTGGATAACATTATTCATGCTTGCAACTCATTGCAGGACAAAATATAAAAAATGTACTAACTCAAAGAACTCTATGCATGATTTTGTAAAAAATAAATAAATAAATAAATAAATCCAGCATTATACTCCTGATAGTGTAAGTACATACTAGTATAATAGTTACAAGAAGTTCCCATGAAAATCCATATTTTCCATAATTTAATTAATAAGTTATTATTCTGTAATGCAACCTGGCAACTATGTCCTCAGTGTAAGTGTCTGAAAAGTAAATTTCTGGGTTCGACCTCTGTCAGCCGGTAAAATGTTCCTGTAGCACACATTTCTAGGTATAAATAGATGCTAAATATACCAGAGAAAAAAGCTATATGGAATGCTGGAGTTACTACCTCCAGCTCGCTCACCCATATAGGGTGTCGGTATAGCACAAGGGCGAGTAGAAGCCACTACCACAGATACTTTGCCAATTAGAAGTCTCCTCTCAAAACCCCTCTTTAGATAGGTGCCGTTACAACGTCTACCTTCCGCTCGCTACTACTACTACTTCTGCCTGAAACCTTCATTCCTGATTTAGCACTTCTCGTGTTCGCACGCACTGTTTTTCGCTATCCTCAGGAAGTGTTTTTTGGCAAAGCATGTCTTCTCAAGAGCTCCAAGCTTCTTCATCTAAGTTGAGTATTCCATTTATTGTTTTTAAATCTCGTGTGGGCACGATGCATCCAATTTTGGCCCTTTATTTAAGTCCTTTTGTTCTCATGAACCGAGTAAGACGCTCTTTCAATCCGCCATTTTGGGTGCATGACTCGCGGCGTGCGTGATTACCTCAGTTTTTATCTCGCGATGTATTTTGTCCACCGTTTAGCACTTCACTATTTAGGCTACTGTTTTCATATTCTTTTTCATTATTCTCGCTCCTGTCGTTTTCTGAAGCCTTATTTTTACGGGTTTATCCTTACTCCTTTAGCCTATTATAGGGCCCATCTCGCTCCTGACGTATTCTGAGGCCTTCCTTTTTACGATTATCTTACGTTTTTAGCCTTTTGGGGCACCTTTTTGTTATCCTCAGCCCCTCAGGAGCGTGTTGGTTCCCCTTCGTGTACGGTTATATGCTTCATACGTTATGCGCAAGTATTGTGTTTTTTGGCATTCTAGGCTAGCCTAGCAATAAGCCAGTTATTGTTGGGAGAGGAAGATTCCTCTCTCTTTCGCAGTACTCATGCATGTATATTTTTAGTGTAGTTTTTGATTATAGTCAGTAATGCAACTGTATGCACTTTTGTGATAAACTATTCATATAATTGTTTTACTTTTGATGAGGTTGGAAGTTCTTCGCGAAGTCCTTCCCTGGCCTATCCGACCAGACCTAGGATAGGTTTTGGAGGGTAGTCCAGGCGGTCTTGTATATCCCTCCACCCTTGTGGCCCCCTTTTACCGCCACCCGACCAGGCAGATATGTTTGCTTGGAGGGTGGTCCAGGACAGTCTCTCTCTCTTTTGTCATGCTTGTAGGGCCTAGACCTATCGTACCTGACCAGATCGGAAGATTCGATTTTGGAGGGTTGAGTTAGGTTCTATCCGTCCTCTTCATGACGTCCTTTTTGGGGCCATACTAGCCTACCTGACCGGATCTGTACCGATCTCGGAGGGTTAGACTGGGATCTTAGCTCAGTGCATTTGTCTCTCTCCCCCTTTCCCCACCCCTTTTTGCAGTTCTTCCAGTAATTCCTCATCAATTATTTTATGAATTGTCTTGTTGAGTGTAGACTGGGCCATTGGCCCCCTTTAGGGTGTCAGTTGGCCTACAGTCTTCTGCCCCCTTTAGTGGTAGGCTAGTTTACGGCTCCTGAGAGGTGGTTTGTCACTGATCGGTTGCTGTGGCCAGGCGATCACGACTCGTCCACTCTCCTTCAGACACTCCCCCCCCCCGTCCCGGACTCGTTCTGGCGCTGCCTAGTTAGCTCGCTGCCCAAGTAATCCTACCGATAAACAACAGCTAGAGCATAGAGCTCAATCCAGGGGATTAGTCGGAGGAGATTGGGTGATTAGCAGATTATGTAATGTCTATTGGTATGTCTCCGGGCCTGTGTTCTCTGGCGAGGTGGGGTCTACCATCACACCCGCCAATAGGCTATACTATGCCGGATTGTACATACCACTGTCCCGCCACTCTGTTTTCCATACTCCTCTATGTTATCGCTGCTTCCCCACTCCAGTGGGGGCAGAACTGGGCTTAGAGCTGCATTCTAATTGACTTGGAACTGCTTCTCTTCTCCGGTGCGATCAGATTCAGGCCTAGGTTTTACCTATTTTCCCTGTTCTGCTCGTATCAGCCCAACCCCGCCGGTTTTAGCTATTGTGATAACGAGATTATGGATTCCGGAGTAGGCGGAGATATTCAGGGATTAATGTTAAGAAAATGTTTTATTTAGCCTCTGTTGGTATGTCTCCGGGCCGGTATTTATTCCGGCGAAGTGTGGTCTACCATCACACACGCCAAAAGCTATACACCAGAATTTTACGTACCGTTGTTCCCGCCACTCTGTTTTCCATCTTCTATGTTATCGCTACTCCCCACTCCAGTTGGTGTGGAACTGGGCTCAGAGAATGCGCCTACAACTGGTTAGGTTTCGCTACTCTACTCCGGTGCGATCAGACTCAGGCTTAGGTTTTGCCTTATTCCCCTGTTCTGCTCGTATCAGGCCCTCTCCGCTGGTTATAGGTTTGACGATCCCAAGTACGGATTCCGGAGCAGGCAGAGACATCCAGAGCTTTATTAATAACAAGTAAGTTGAAGATTATACTCGAAATTGCCTTTAGCTGGTTAAATATCTAGTTGAAGTGTACTCATACTGGCGAAATTAACTCCGGCAGCATTATCTGACAATACTCATTTATCTTTTCAACTTACAGATGGTCCGATGCCAGGAGTCGGGTTGTCCAGCCATCCTGTACAAGCTGTCCACTTGGAGGGACGCACGGAAGCCTGCACGGTGTGTTACAACCTAGTTAGGATCGTAACAGATGAGTCGGTAGGTAGCATACTCGCCTCATTGTGACCCTGAATTTTATGTTACACATTTAGTTTGGGAAAATTCCCCGGGATTGGGGAACCTAATTTGGTTATTTCTTACAGGTTGATCTGGCGCTCAAGACCTCCTCGATGTCGGCCCTTAAGGCCTGGGTAGGGGGGTTTGGTAGGAACGTGGGAGCCGGCCAACCCTACGTGCTGTCTGAGGAGTTACGCGTCCTCCTCTACCCCAAAGCCCCAGTTTCGGCAGCAGTACCGGCGGGAGTAGTGGCTCCCATCATTGAGCGTATCCGCCAGGAGACCCAAGCCCCCCAGGAGGACCAAGAGGGCTTGTGTGATGTTGACGGAGGAGGTGGCGGCCATCAGCCTGCACCGAGAGCCTATGGCCACCAAGGAACAGGACGTATGTAGGGAGGTAAGTGAGGCAGGTAGTCGTGGGACTAGTCTTCCTTTCAGTCCAACTCCTCCTTCTCTTCCTTCCTTTCAGGGCTTCCCTGTGAAGTCCACTTCCACTTAGAATAGGTCGGGCTCGGTAATCCCCAAGGTAAAAACCTTGAAGACGAAATACCTGCCGAAGACGGGTAAACCAGCCAAGCCTTCTCCAGCAGACTCCGTCAGGTCGTCATCGGCTCTAAAGCCTTCAACTTCCTCGGCTAGAGCTACTCCCCCACCCAAAGGGTCGAGAGCTAAGTCTTCCAAAGTCAGACCGGCAGTCTGGCTTCAACCATGAGGCTTTCGCTAATCTTCTCATGCGGAAGATGAGCGAAGTAGTGGACCCAAGACTCGAATCGATGTCCACTCAACTCACCTCAGGTCTAGAAACATCGGGTCAGTCCATCATGTCTCTGACCCAGAGGTTACAGGCCCAGGAGAAATTGGTGACCAGATTCCTCCACTCCGGAAACACACCGCAGTCCTTTGCGGTGCCGGACGCGTCCAAGCTTCTGCCATTCAAGAACAGCAACCTGTGGCGGTTGGCTCTGCATGCCCCGTTTTCAGAGGGCAAGCTTACAATTGAAGGTTGCGGAACCCGACCCATGGAAGACTATGAGTTCTTCCCGTCGGGCCTACAATTCCCCTTCCCGGGCTACACTAGACTAGCCGAGGAAGCGTTGGTCAGGGTAGACAAGGTCCCGAAAGATACGGTTATCTACCCTAGGGATCAGGCTCAGTCAGCATGGGTCCGCACCCTCACGGAATGAGAGTGTGTCAACACCAAGTTGACACCCCACAAAGGTTGCTATACCATGTTTGTAGCGCCGGAGGATGTTCCGACTCCTTGCACGTTAAAGATTGCATAATTGACACTGCAAACCGGAATGGAGGACAAACCTATGCCTCAGCTAAAAGAGACGGAGGCTACCTCTTTGCTCTTTCCCGGAGATCTAGAGTGTTGGGCTGGCGCTCCGGCAACGTTCATGGTGGGCAAACTCGACCCGGAGTGTGCCTCCACACAATTCAGTGAACGTTTGCCTAGAATTCCGGACTCCATGATTAAGGCGGAATTCGAAGCAAGATGCAGGCTGAGCAGGTCAATTAACTCAGTCACCACTGCAGAGTTGATGGCTACGGTCTTTGCAGATGAGCCTCTATTCCGGGTCCACACAAAGTCGCTATTACAGGCCTTTCAGTTGGACCTGTATGATTTTATAGTGGCTAGACGAGCCTGCAGGAAGCATGTCTTTGCTAATGCCTCCATCAGGCATGAGCCGAACAGGCTCATAAAGGCGTCAATCTGGGGTGCCAACCTCTTTCCTGAAGACATGGTTAACAGCGTCCTCAGCAAGGCGGCTAGAGCTAACCAGAACCTTCGTGTAAGTTGGGGACTTCCCTTCAAAAGGAAGTTTGAGACCCCCGGACCACAATTGAAAGGTAGGAAAAGGCCTAGGAAGTATCAGCCTTTCCAGACCTCTCAGTCTCAGACAGTAATGCAAGCAGTTCCTGTCTTCCAGATCAACAAGCCTTCGACATCTAAGGCGCAGCCACAACAACAGTTTGTTCTGCTGCAATGTCAACCGATTCAACAGCCTTCGAGTTCGGCCACCCTTGTAACTTCCCAAGCTTTCAATGCCTCCTTTGAATCACAAGGGGCGTTTCAAGGCTTTAACAGACACGCAAGGAGTAGCAGAGCCACAGGTGCCTTCCGACAGAGAGGTGGCTCTAGAGGCAGAGGCTTCAGAGGAGGCGGGAAGTAAGACCTCAACCAGTCAATGAGGCTCTGCAGGTGGGCGGGAGACTGTACCTCTCCCGGGACCATTGGACCTTCAGTACGTGGGCCCACAGTATTGTATTGAAAGGTCTGGGGTGGAAATGGAAGAAAGGGCCTACTCCACCAGTCAGTTTTCACCAGATTCCAACGACAGACCTTCTAGACTATGCCAAAGACCTTCTCCAAAAGAAGGCAATAAAGAAAGTCAGTCACCTGAAATTTCAAGGACGACTGTTCAGTGTACCAAAGAAGGACTCTGACAAATGAAGAGTGATTCTGGACCTGTCCCGTCTCAACTCATACATTCAATGCGACAAGTTCCGCATGCTGACCGTCTCGCAGGTGCGGACCTTACTTCCCCTTGGGGTCGTCACCACCTCTATCGATCTTACAGACGCCTACTATCATGTACCGATAGCAAGAAACTTCTCTCCATACCTAGGATTCAAACTAGGAAAACAAGCTTACTCGTTCAGAGTCATGCCATTCGGGCTCAACATAGCGCCCAGAATATTCACCAAACTAGGAGAGACAGTGGTTCAAGAGCTAAGAGCTCAGGGGGTAATGTTAGTAGCTTACCTAGACGACTGGCTCATTTGGGCAACCAACGACAAGGAATGTCGCAAGGCAACAGCCAAAGTAATAGAATTCCTAGAATACCTGGGTTTCCAGATAAACAAGGAAAAGTCCCGTCTCATTCAGGCGTCTCGCTTTCAATGGTTGGGAATTCAATGGGACCTAACCACACACAAACTATCTCTCCCGCCAAAGAAGCGCAGAGAGATAGCGAAAGCTACGAGACAATTCCTCAAGAACAAACGGGCTTCTCGTCGTACCCAAGAGAGAATTCTAGGTTCTCTCCAGTTTGCCTAAATAACAGGTGTTCTGTAGAAAGCCAGACTGAAGGATAACAATCAGGTTTGGCGGAAAAGAGCCAACAAGAAGTTCAGAGACAGAATCTCCTTGATTCCGCCGATATTAAAGAAAAGACTCCGTCCATGAACGGAAGTCTGGAGTCTCTCCAAATCAGTACCACTACAATTTCCCCCGTCATCTCTGATAGTCCACACGGACGCCTCTCTGACCGGTTGGGGGGGCTACTCCCAGTACAAGAAGGTTCAAGGAATGTGGTCTAAAACATTCCGCCAGTTCCACATCAACGTCCTAGAGGCAATGTCCATAGACTGGAACAATTGGCAGAAGATTTACATATTTCCGCCAATAAACCTCTTGATGAAAGTTCTGCACAAACTCAGATCTTTCAGAGGACAGGTAGCATTAGTACCACCCAACTGGCCGAAGAGCAATTGGTTTCCTCTTCTACTAGAGTTGAATCTCCGTCCCAGACGGATTCCCAACCCAGAACTGACTCAAATAGTACAAACTCGGACTGTGTCAGCTTCCTCAAGAATTCTGAATGCCCTAACTTTATGGACTTCATGAAGTTTGCAGCACAGAAGGATGCTAGTATTGACCCACTAAACATCCTGTTCGTGGAGTCAGACAAAAGAGAATCAACTCTCAGGTAGTATGATTCAGCGCTAAGGAAGCTAGCCATCTTTCTAAAACAATCAGATGTCCAGAAGATGACTATGAATCTGGCGATTTTATTTTTTAGAACTCTGTTCGAAAAAGGCCTAGCCGCTAGTACCATTACTACAACTAAATCTGCCTTGAGGAAGATATTTCAGTTTGGCTTTAATATTGATTTGACAGATTCGTACTTCTCGTCTATCCCTCGAGCATGTGCTCATCTGAGACTGGTAGACCGTCCTCACACGGTCTCCTGGTTTTTAAACGATGTACTCAGGTTGGCTTCAGATACTGATAATGAATCATGCTCATATATAACCCTTCTCAGGAAAACATTATTTCTAATGAGTCTGGCCTCAGGCGCCAGAATATCTGAACTGTCAGCTCTCTCTAGAGAACCAAGTCATATTGAATTCCTCCCGTCAGGAGAAGTTCCGCTCTCCTCAGATCAGAAATTCCTAGCAAAGAATGAAAACCCACAAAACAGGTGGTCTCCATGGAAGATTGTACCTCTCCCACAGGACCCATCATTATGTCCTATCGTTACATTAAAATCTTATCTGGGCAGAACTTCTGAAAGGTCTTCAGGTCCTCTTTTTATTAGAGAAAAAGGTGGAACCATTTCCTTGAAGGGAATCAGACAACAAATTCATTATTTTATTAAACAAGCCAATCTGGATTCAGTCCCTCATGTCCATGATATCCAGGCAGTGGCTACCTCAGTTAATTATTTTCATAATATGAACTTCGAGGATCTTAAAAAATATATGGGTTGGAAATCCCCGTCAGTATTTAAACACCACTATCTGAAGAATTCAGAGGCCCTTAAATATTCGGCAGTGGCTGCAGGGAGCATTGTCTCCCCTGATATGGCCTAGTTTTTGTAACTATATTGTATTCTATTATTTTGCTATTATTTTTTCCTTTTGATACTCACTCTCACCTACCTGCCTCGCTTGTATTCCCTGCCTTTCTGCCTTGTGTCCCGGTCTGGATTGTTCATCAACCCACTCCTGGACATGTACATAGTTCATAATTATTTGTTTTTTATGTTCATTACCTGTTGTTTATCCCAGGATAGTATAGATTTGGTAATATTTGATACTTTTTACCATTTGTAACTTGCTATTCTTACATTGGTTATTAAAACAATTTCAAGAAAATTTTTATTTTTCCTTTATCTATAAAATTTAGTGATTTACCAAGCTTGTATGGCCAATTCTCTGATACTATTTCACCGGCCAACACAGGTCGAACCCAGAAAAGGGATTTTGATGAAGGAAAAATCTATTTCTGGAGGAAGACCTGTGTCGCCAGGTGAACCCATCCCTCTCTTCTCCTGGTCCCCCGCCCTTCAGCTGGCCCAAGCTTGGGTGCGTAATTCAGGAATGGAGGTTTCGGGCAGTAGTAGTAGTAGTAGCGAGCGGAAGGTAGACGTTGTAACGGCACCTATCTAAAGAGGGGTTTTGAGAGGAGACTTCTAATTGGCAAAGTATCTGTGGTAGTGGCTTCCACTCGCCCTTGTGCTATACCGACACCCTATATGGATGAGCGAGCTGGAGGTAGTAACTCCAGCATTCCATATAGCTTTTTTCTCTGGTATATTTAGCATCTATTTATACCTAGAAATGTGTGCTACAGGAACATTTCACCAGGCGACACAGGTCTTCCCCCAGAAATAGATTTTTCCTTCATCAAAATTCCTTTTTCCTTCTAGTGCAATGGAAATTAATACAAAGACAGTTCGTCATTTCCTTAAAATAACTTATAATTTCCCTTTGTATTTTATGTGCCACCCTTACTAGAATTATATACATATACATGGCAAAATATAAAAAATAGTAAAGTATTTGAAATATGGGAAGTCAATAAGCTTTAAAACAATAAAAAAAATTGACACTGACAACAACTGAACTTTTACTTTTATATAGTGAAAACAAATAAGTTGTAGTGTACTTACCGACCAGAGGGTAAACTGAAAAGGCAAAGAACAAAATTCCAATAAAGCTAAACACAAGCAAGCAACACAAAATGCCAACAAATTTACTTTTGGGGGAATCAACACATACACTTGCGTTCCATAGGTCTGCTTTCTCTGGAAAGTGTAGAAGAGTCTCTGGGCTTATCAGCAGAGGAAAGAGATGATCCTGCAATGCTGAGAGGACGTGGCTTGCGGGGAGAGGTTCTGGATCTGAGGGAAACTTGACTGCTGTTGTTGGATCCTTGGCTGAGGGCAGAAGTAGGGCGAGAGGGAGAATTCGGGGTCACCGTCCCACTACGCATGCCTGTAGGGCAGAGCAAGCCAGCACGCAATGTTAAGCTGACTTCACACATATATACAGAGCCCACAAAAGCTTCAGAAAAATGCAATGGAGTGTATCTATAGGAGTTGTTAATTTATGCAATTTCATATTAAATGCCAAATTAAAAGTAGAAATATTCCCTTTATGAAACAAGTTTAATAAAAGTGTACAATGCACATGATTACATGAATAAAGAAACTGAGTTCACTGCAAAATTATTGATTGTAAGTAGTATGTATATCATGCTAAGGAATGCAAATTAGTGAAATTTATGATTAGGTTTTTAGAACTTATATTTTGAAAACTTTAAATTAATATTGTAAACATGGAAAATTTTATATCTTTGTAGGTACTACAGTGTAATTATTTGGCTAATTGTTGAGTCACATTAAAAAGTCTACCACCCTTACAGTGTTTCCATCTGCAAACTTGTCATTTATTAGACGGCAATGAATTTACTTACAGCACAACTCTAGAACAAATTTAGTGTAAATGTGTTTCTGACAAAAAAGGGGCACGACCATCATATAACAAGTAAGTAGCGTTCACACAATAAACCCAAAAATATGTGACAGGAAACATAATACCTTTTCAGCTAGTTTTACTAAATTTTTCCTAAAATGATGAGAGGAGGATATTAGTTTCATTAACTGAAGGTTACATGGTCAGGAATACCTCCCCGATCTTAAGAAAACTTGAGATTTACACTTTCATAGACTAAAATACATGATTCCTTGCTTTTAGTATGTAGGATAAATGGCTACTTGTAATATAAAATACAAGTTACATATTCCATAATCCACTGATGGTGTATTTCAACACCATGGACACATATTACTGTCAAGTTCCTTATATGTATAGGTGTGAAAAAGGTGCTGGACTCTCTTAGCCAACGAATACTAAATGTCCCAATGGTTATCATTATAAAACAAATTTTCTATGACATTACAAATTAACCTACTACTTTCAGTCAACCTGCCAAGTCAATTTGCTGTAACTATCTGTCCAATATGCAATTTTTGGTCCATGAAAGTGGTACATATAACCTTACCACCTAATACACCCAAAGACAATAATAACAAAACTGCTACATACTGTACTTCCATTTTTACAGAAGTTGGCAGACTACCTGAGAAAGTGATTTACAATAACCAGAAAATAATGAATCCATAAAACTAGGCCTCTTAGTTTGCCACTAGTTGTGGTAAAAGTACAAGATGATTAATATTTTTAGCTTAGGATAAGCTGGTCATAATTTCCCAACTGCAATAGTTTTAAATTTGATAATAAGTAATAATGATTTCATTAGAGTAGCCTGGTTCCCTTCACAGTTAAGCAATTGCTTTACAAATTCCTTAGCCTTTGGAACTCGAGAAATAATTTCCTTCATGAAAGATTTCTGAAAATAAATTATTTTAATTCAAGTGGTGACTTTCAACATAGTGAAGATCGTTTTCATCAAATGCACATGTGAATTTCAATAATAACCTGTATTCCACATTCTAAACTTGTTGATTATTGCTCTGTACTGTATTTTATGAATGAGTGCACTAGTGTGCATCTTTGTCCTGTATATACATAACTGAACAGAAAATTACCCCTAATAAAAAAAACTTGGCTACTTTAACTCTTCATTTTCATTTCTTTATTCAATAATAAAATGCTACTATTTTATACATATATTCTTTCATTTATCAATCAGTTACATCATAGCTAATGTTAGTGGAAAGTTTTATACTCAACATACTATTGCGAAATATTTGTTAAAGACACCAAGATCAAAATAGCCTCAGGTCCAACAAAAATCCAAATACTAATTTTAAGCAAAAAATCTAACCTTCTAATGCATAAAGGTTTACAATATCATGGTAATCAATGTGAACAAATATAAAAACATCTTAATTCCAAAAGCCTTCAAAGAAAATTTCAATTTACAGATAGCCTTACAGCAAAGTTATAAGTTTATCAGGCAAAGGAAAACAAATATTCTATTAATATGCTATTTTTCCAATCTGCCCAGTATATATTACTAAAAGTTGCTCAGCAGTTTTTTAGGCAAAGTTAAGGTTGCTAAGGCTACAAACCTGCTTTAAAGAGCCATGCCAATTTGTCTTAATTCTTCTGACACTTCTTAACTGTTGTTTACTCATGCATATCTTTCATATCTTTTTTATTGTGCCTATCTCTTCTTTTGTCACTCTGTTGCTTTTTATATACAGGCATTCTATTCTGTGGAAGCTTGTGTTTTGGATTGGTTCTATGAATGAGCATGTTATGAATTGTTAGAACAATCAAACAATCACTTATTTTCAAAAATTTTCTGCTAATATTTCCAAAATAGAAAAATATGTGCCTCAATCACAATACCGTTCCCATTGTAACAATGGAAATACTGTAGGCCACCACATTTCAATAAAGGTTAAGTAAAAAACAAATATCCTCCTCTTTCATAATGTCAAAACCTTTTAAACCCTGCCAAGAAACTGCTAATCAAAGTTTGATTCGAAGTTCTCAAAAGATTTGTAGTATTATATTTCCCTATCTCAAATAAGATCTACTATGTACTACTACTGTAATTCCCTTGCTCTTTTGACATGAAATAAAATGTAATAAGCACTTGCAAAATGCGTAAAAAGATTTCATGAACTTTCATTACCAAACATTCCATTACACACTATACACACTAGAAAGCACAAACACTAACAAAATCACTTGGATAAAGGTAAAAGAAATATGATATTCTACTTGTTTACAAGGGATTTTGGTTTACATCTAAACTATACAACCATTCAAATCAGTTGAGAGAGAAAG
The DNA here is from genome assembly GCF_015104395.2 of Macrobrachium nipponense. NCBI lineage: Eukaryota > Metazoa > Arthropoda > Malacostraca > Decapoda > Palaemonidae > Macrobrachium > Macrobrachium nipponense. Next base: position 51,680,654 of record NC_061088.1, read on the forward strand.
AGGATCTGTATAGGTCAATTGTATCATATGTTTCTTGGGGTGATAATACTAAAACATTAAAGTCAAAAGCACAATGGAAGTTTGTTAATTGTTACCATTTAAATAACCTAGTCATACAGCATACTACAAATCTAATTCAATCACTACAGTCAACACATGAGCAAAATCATACTAAAATCACACAGCACATTCAAGAATTCAATAATCTTCAGTAAAGGATAGTCAAGACCCTAGTTGTTTCCTTAAAAGTGTTGTGTTCTATAGGTTAATATAATATACAAGACAAAGGGAACAAAACTAATTAATCAAAATTAATATGAAAAAAGCAAAATACACAATGCAAAAATTTGGTTAGGCATACCATAAAACTTTTGAATCATCTGTTAATTTTGTAAGTTCACAGTGGAGGAGAATTACGATGAAAAAGTTTTGAAAGACCACACCACTATTTCAGTGATCCAAAGCTACTGCACATACCTTCTTGCAGAAGTATCTCTCAAACAAAGATGGGATACTTACCTGAACTCAATTCAAGAGAAAGTCTGACTCACATTAGCAACTTTAAATATGCAAACAAGCAATAACCAAATTCAATTCAATATTATAGCAACCACAACAACAATGCCTACAAATTTTCTGATATTTGAAAAACAATAAGCCTACTTCTGAGGCCAACAAAAGCATAAATTTAGCTTGAAAACTTTTATTTGCTCTGTCTAAACATGACAAAATACATTATAATTTTTTAATGAGACCTGTTAATTACCAGTAAGCCATAAAAACTAAAATAATTCTTAAAAGATATGTAAAATAAGAAATTGAAACTTTCTAAGATAAGTATAGTAGTATATATAAATATGCACCTAAAAGTCATTATCTATCAAACATTGACATCTACAAATAACTATCATCTAAATTCTTGGTGTGGCCATCTTTTATTTCTAAAGAAACAGAAAATGTTTCTGAGAAACTTAACTGAATTATTTACAGATAATAATTCAACAAGACAACAAAACTTGATGACAGCCCATTACAGTAAAAAATTGAGAAGGCATTCAAATCACAGTCAATAGGCAGTTACTTTCAGGGCAACTGATAATGATCCTCATACATACTTCTTGAAAATCCCTCTCAAATTCACTTTAAATCTACTGCTTGCATTTTGCTTATTCTGAACCTGAATGCTCAACTTTTAGCATCACGATACAATGTATTAGATAGCGTAGCTGCTGCTTACCCTCAAGTGGTTATCCCCGTAGTTCTACTGGGGTTCCATAGGGCACACCAACTAATATTAAGAATTCTTTCCTAGAATGTCTAGGCCAGAATAGTACCATTGTTGGTACAGTGATGGAATGTAAGTGGACTCTAGACAGGAAGGTCCTTTATCCTGCCTACAGCAACAATCCGAAAATTAACAATTTACTCCTCTTCCACTATGGTATGGGCAGTTCAAGACCCTGAAGCTATTACTCTTCAGTCTTTTTAGTATAAACACCACTATCTTCCAACATTTTTTTTTTGTCCAGTGATTACTGCCAATGTCACAACTATTTACTACTCACAAAAGTTAATCATGGCATTTTAAGTTCCATTAGGAATAATGTTTCCTAATGACATTCCAGTTTCATTTTAACACATGAATTTTGTTTTGCTCCATGGGTATCCCCCCCTCCAAGTATGTATCTCTTGCTGTTTACAGTATGTTTAAGAGTAAGCACTCTTACATTTTCACATTTCTTGATTCCCTTTCTGATTTTCAAAACAAGCAGCCCCTGGTTATCAGTGGACTCAGTAAATGCAATCCAGTTTTATGGCACTTGTCTAGCACCCTAAAATTGGCGATTTATGGCGCCCTAACATACCTAACAGAGGGGCCATTAACTGGTTATTGGTGCCATTAACTGAAACTCAGCATCAAAAGTGCCATAAATCACTAAGTTTCGGTTAACGGTGGTTTTCACTTATCAGCACCCCAAAGAGAACGGAACCCCTACCAATAACTAGGTACTACTGCCTGTATAAAGTGGTCATATTTTCATATTTCTTGGCTCCCTTTCTAATTTCCAATATATGGAAAGTGATCTCAAGAGATTTCAACATAATGGAGATTTTTGCTATCTTAAGTACTGTACTGACAGTTTTATGAGAGCTTCATCTTAGTCTTAATTGCTCAGGAGGATCTACTTTTAATTAATATTCCTCTACCAGTCTAGATTTCATTGTTTCCATTCATTATCCTCATAAACACCTAACTGAGCAATCTCTTATTAGTGCCCCTACTAATATGTAGTCATAGCACGTATACAGTATCTAAGTTACGTGCATATTTATTTAACAGGATAAAAAATTACCATATATTTCTGCGTATAAGACAAACTTTAAATCCTAAAATTCACCCCTAAAAATTGGGGATCGTATTAGACTACAATTCTAAAAATCAAACCTTGAATTCTAAGATGTGTGTTGGTAGGCTAGCCTTGGCCTTGGTGCAATAACCACCAACATACATGAAGATTCCCATTATGAAATTAACTGATATTAAAGGTAATAAAACCATTTTCACCTGATATATTATTGGCATATCTTCATAACAAATAGCCTATTTGAGGAATAATTCTATATTAATGTTTAGGTTTCAGTAACCTTTCAGATATTTCAAATAGTGTAGCTATGGTAATAATAACATTGAGGATAATATAATACATATTCATTTTTAATTAAAAGTTTCCCATACATATCACAAGATTCATCACATCATAAGGATTCCAGTCTGGTTCTGGCGAGTCGACTTCGGCTTTATCGTCGCTATCATACAAATCATCTTCGGTACCATCCATGGCTTTTTTTAAATGATTTTATGAGACTTTCTACTTTCATGTTACAACCTGGCTTTTTAACAAAATCACAGCAAACATCAAGTGAGGCAGCACGCAAAGCTGTTTGTAACTGTTTAGGACAATTCAGCCATATGAATGACAATTAGTATGTACAATAATTATAGTACATTACTGTATTGTCCTTGGCAATTGTTTGCAAATGGCAATGAAATGTAAACAAAACAAAGGTTTCCCTTTTAAGCAATGCATGTATGAAAAACATGATATAGAATCAGCTTTGTTAAACCCAATCTTTGATAATTTACGAAAGGAATGTTATCTCTGAATTAAGATCCATTCGGCAACTAGACAGTGATGCTAATGGTAAAACGTGATCAGCCCATTATTTTAAGACTGCAAACAAAACCAGAATGCAAATAGCGCAATAGTATTTTCAATAAAACTATTATTCAACTTTTGCAAGTGGATATCTATTAGTGTAACAACCTAACCAAGGCAATAGTATCTCTCTCTTTCTCTCTCTCTCATCAACTGTAATGGTAATGATACTCCTCCACCCTAATTAAAAAATTCCAGTTTTTAGAATTCTGGGTGAAACAACTGTAAACCTGTATTGACAAACAACTGAACTGAGAAACGTCTGATTGCTGATGTCAATTATCATAATTATTGAGCGTTTATTAAGAGCTCCATTAAAATTGTCAAGTTGTTAAACCCTGTCAATTCTCAATGTTGGCTTCCATAAGTAAAAATACAATTTTGTTCAACCCTCATGCAATGGAGATCTCAAGAAAGAATACTAGTAAATTAAAGCTGCAGGTTATAGCCGAAGCTGAATGAAATGAATAATGGCCAGGAGAAAGTGAAGCTTGGAACTGGAGAAATCGTACCTAATGCTGAAGTTATAATGTGCACGTTTTCAACCAAACTTTGTTAATTTACAAGAAAAGGTATCTCCAAATTTTATCTCTTCTAACAACTATTGGTAGTGAAGATGATACTCAATCACCCGAGATTTTGAGAATAGTATAAACAATACCAAATTCAAACGGTGTCACATGACAATGTTGATATTCTATAATACAGTATAACTATGATACGTAATAGTAATGCAGTCAAACCTCAGTTTTCGTACGCCTCTTGTATGTTTTGGTTTTTGTACACTTTTTTCTACGGAATTTTGTCTGTTATCATAGGTTTCTTTGGTTTTCGTACGCTCGGGAAGGCTCCATCCGGGGCCCAACACGTGACCAGTCCCCATATCAAGAGCCCAAACAAAGCATCCAGTCTTCTCTCATGACCCATTCTGGCTTTGTTTCACATTGAACAAGCATCATCAAGCTCACAGTCCGAATCACCACATTTGTTTGTTGTGTTTTGTGCTATTTTGCCGTTAAAACTCATTGCAAAGAAGCCATCATGGGGCCAAATAAAGTTGCAAGTGCCAGCCCCTTGTTAAAAAAAGACTGGAAATACGATAAGACTTCAAGAAAGAACTTGTAGCGAATTATGAAAGTGGTGCACATGTAACTGATCTCACTAGGATGTACGGCAAGTCAGTGTCGACAATCAGCTCTATCCAAGCAAAGAAACATGAGTGTTTTAATAATTTTATCACAAAAAGTGCATTTAGTCATGAAAATTATATGAAAATACAGTACAGTGGTCCCCCCGTATTCACGGGGGATGCGTACCAGATCCCCCCGTGAATAGTTAGAATCTGCGAATGTTTGGAACCCCTATAAAAACGCTAAAAACAGCCTATTTTGTTACTTAAAACTTAAGAAAAACCCCTAAAAATTTTCATACTTAGTTTTTTTAATAGTTTTATCACAAAAAGTGCATTTTATGAGGAAATTGATAACAAAAACCAGGAATTTGTGGATATTTCTCATAGAAAATACCGCGAATGCGCGAATTTTCCGCGAATAATGCAGGGAAACGTTCCCGAGAGAAATCCGCGAATGTGTGAGTCCGCGAATCCGGAGAACGCGAATACGGGGGGTCCACTGTAATTTGTGAATATTTCTCAATATAAAAAAATTTGAATAGGCAAATTTTCTGCAAATAATGGGTATATAGTGTCCCCAGAAAAATTGGATGCTCGATTATTGCTACAGGAAATCAAGAGTGTTGCAATTGTCTTGAAAGGAAGTTTCAATTCAAGCTGAAGAACCTTATCACTGAAATCTGCGAAAAGTTGAGCCCGTGAATTGTGAGCGTGCGAATAGTTGAGCCTGTGAATTGTGAGCGTGCGAATAGTTGAGCCCATGAATTGTGAGTGTGCGAATAGTGGGGGTCGACTGTATACATGCATTCCCCGGTTATCGGCGATCCGGTTTTATGGTGCTTGCCTAGCACCAAAAATTGGTGGTTATCGACGATCCAGTTTTATGGGGCTTATCTAGTTTCAAAAATTGACAATTTTCAGCACCAATAATAGAGTATTGGCACCGATAAATACCAAATAGAGGCGTCATTAACCCTTAAATGCCGAAGCGGAATTTTAAAAATCGTCTCCCGTATGCCGGCGGCGTTCGCGAGCGAGCGCCGAAGCGGAATTTTTTTTTTTTTTTTTCAAAAAATCACACCACACTTAGTTTTAAAGATTAAGAGTTCATTTTTGGCTTCTTTTTTTTTTCATTGCCTGAAGTTTAGTATGCAAGCATCAGAAATGAAAAAAATATCATTACCATATATAAATATTGGGGTATATGACAGCGTGAAAAAAAATTTCACATAATTGTATACAAATCGCACTGTGAGCAAAACTGTTAAAGCTAACGAGTTAATTTTTTTTCATTGTATTGTACACTAAATTTCGATCATTTTGGTATATAACACATTGTAAAACAATCAAGGCAATACAGAGAAAATATTATCACAAAATGATGCATGAATTCGTAATGAGCGGACATAAAAAAAAGATGTTTTCAAAAATTCACCATAAATCAAAATATTGTGCTAGAGACTTTCCGTTTGTTGCAAAATGAAGGTAATTGATTGAATATTACTGGACTGTAAGTGTTGTAGCTTACAATTGCAGTTTTTGACCATTTCGGTCGAGTTAAAGTTGACAAAGGATGAATTTTTTCTATTTATCGTTATTTACATGAAAATATTTCAAAACTGATAAAAGCTACCACCATGGGTTGTGTTTGGTTGTATTCTACATGAAATTGTGCACATTTTCATATATAAAACTTTATGTAACGGCTAATTTAAACTGGTGCAAACATTACGACAATCAGACGAAAAAATGTATGATTTTTTCGGAAGCGTTACCGCGCGGACGTAAGGAAAAAGTTTATTTCATAAATTCACCATAAATCGAAATATTGTGTTAGCGACATCCAATTTGTTGCAAAATAAAGGTAAATATTTGAATATTACTAGAATGTAATAGTTTTAGCTTACAACTGCGTTTTTTTACCATTTCAGTCGAGTCAAAGTTGACCGAAGGTTGAAATTTTGCCACTTATTGTTATTTATAGACAAAATATTTCAAAACTGATAAAAGCTACAACCATGGGTTGTTTATTGTTGTATTCTACATGAAATTGCGCACATTTTCATAAATAAAACTTTATGTAACGGCTAATTTAAAATGGTGCAAACATTACAACAATCGGACGAAAAAATGTCAGATTTTTTTCGGAAGAGTTACCGCGCGGACGTAAGGAAAATGTTTTTTTTTTAATATAAATTCACCATAAATCGAAATATTGTGCTAGAGACTTCCAATTTGTTGCAAAATAAAGGTAAATGAGTGAATACAGGCAGTCCCTGGGTTACGACGGTCTCGGCTTATGGCGTTCTGAGGTTACGACGCTTTTCAATTATATTCATCAGAAATTATTTCCAGGGTTACGACGCATGTTCCAGGGTTACGACGCATGTTCCAGAGTTACGACACCTACAAATGCTGATCTGGCAGATGAAACAAACGCTGATCTGGCAGATGAAATATGACACCAAAAATGCAAAATAATCAATATTTAAAGGTTTTTTTTATGAAAAATGCAATAAGAATGCAGTTTACATAGTTTTGAATGCACCTAAAGCATTAAAAGTAAGGTTTTCTTAGGATTTTTGACAATGCTCCGGCTTACGACTATTTTCGGCTTACAACGCATCTCAAGAACGGAACCCCCGTTGTAACCCGGGGACTGCCTGTATTACTAGAATGTAAGAGTTTTAGCTTACAATTGCGTTTTTTGACCATTTCGGTCGAGTTAAAGTTGACCGAAGGTTGAAATTTTTGCACTTATCATTATTTATATGAAAATATTTCAAAACTGATAAAAGCTACAACCATGGGTTGTTTTTCATTGTATTCTACGTGAAATTGTGCACATTTCCATATATAAAACTTCATGTAACGGCTAATTTAAAATGGTGCAAACATTACGACAATCGGACAAAAAAATTTATGATTTTTTCGGAAGAGTTACCGCACGGACGTAAGGAAAAAGTTGTTTTTTATAAATTCACCATAAATCGAAATATTGTGCTAGAGACTTCCAATTTGTTGCAAAATGAAGGTAAATGATTGTATATTACTAGAATATAAGAGTTTTAACTTACAATTGCGTTTTTTGAGCATTTCGGTAGAGTCAAAGTTGACTGAAGGTTGAAATTTTGGCACTTATCGTTATTTATATGAAAATATTTCAAAACTGATAAAAGCTACAACCATGAGTTGTTTTTAGCTGTATTCTACATGAAATTGCGCACATGTTCATATATAATACTCCATGTAACGGCTAATATGAAATGGTGCAAAAATTATGTCAAAGTGACGAAATAATTTCTGAGACGTGTCGCTGATGCTTTTTAGTGCGAGGAGAAAGAAATTCGCGCTTGCGCGCCTGGGTAACGATTGTAAACAAAATAACGCCTTGATTCGTAAGCTCCCAGCATCCCCAAAGGCACATGATTCAAAAGTTTTTGCCTAGTAGGCCTATAACTATTTTTCAGCGAATTTTTAAAAAAACTTTTTTATATCGACGTATATACGTCCAATCGGCACCCAACAGACAATTTATATCGACGTTTAATACGTCCAATTGGCATTAAAGGGTTAACTGGTTATCGGTGCCCAGATCTGGTTACTGTGCTGAAATTTGCCGATTTGTTGTTATTAGCAATTTTTGCTATCTATCTATCTATACTATATATATATATATATATATATATATATATATATATATATATATATATATATATATATATATATATATATATACACACACACACACACACACACAGTGGACCCCACGTATTCGCGTTCTCCGGATTCGCAGACTCACACATTCGCGTATTTTCTGTGAGAAATATCCACAAATTCCTGGTTTTTTTTTTTCAATTTCATCATAAAATGCAATTTTGGGGATAAAACTATTAAAAAAACCAAGTATAAAATTTTTTACTGATTTTACTTGAGTTTTAATTAACAAAATAGGTGGTTTTCAGCATTTTTATAGGGGTTTCAACTATTCGCGGGTTCTAACTATTAACGGGGGGTCTGGTACGCATCCCCCGCAAATACGAGGAACACTATATATATATATATATATATAATATATATTATATACACACACACACCACACACACACACACACACACAATGTATTGTGCATCAGGACATGGAGTGTCAAGTCACAGCTGCACAGGTCCCCTAGAGGAAAACATCAGGCCCCTTTGATGCAATGAACTTCTGAGCTGTTTTGGAACAGAACAATTATCCTGTACGTATTCCCTCTTGATATGGTTAGTGAAGTCACTTCATTGTCATCAGGTTAACACACCTACAGGTGCTTTACATTCCTATTTTCATTGTGAATCCCATACATTGAGAAAAAAAGAGAGGGGAGATGATACCTTATTCTGCGTTGGGTTAATTGGGCATAAATTGTGCATTGATATTCTGCGCATACTAAACATTTTATGAAAAGTTTTGTTTTAAGATGATTTTTATATATTATACATGCATATAAAGTGTTTTAGGATGATACTAGAATTACGCAGAGCATATCTAAAATATGTAAGACAATGGGAATAGAGCAGGGGACATAAGTTTTCGTCTGCGGTATGCAGTATTTTTATGCATATGTACTAAGTATATTTTTGTGCAAAAAGATTGATTAATTTTGAAATATCACAGTTCCTTAAAAATTAATGTAGACATAGCAAAATTTCAATAACATAATTTGTTTTTCTTAAAAGACCCTTTACCCAAGCCAACTTTCCACAGGTAACTCCTATGATGGGTAACTCTTATGATGCCATGATGCCCTCTTAGAGCAGTACCCAGATGAAATGATACTCAACACACTATTGGTTGTCATCTGTAAAGCAGCTAATCCAGGAGCAGCATTCATTGGCTGTACCTTGGCATTGATTGGTTGAAACCAAAGTCTCATCTCACGAAGATAGAATTGTGGGTATTGCGCATATCTCCATCATCATCACTGCGTAGAAAGTTACTGATATACACAAGACGTAATTATGAAGCTGTGTTTTACCGATCACCAAATAATTGTATGAATCATGCCCAAAATGGCTCCTAAAAACCACCCTGCTCTTTCTAAGGCTTCTGGCAGAGACTAAAAGAAAGAAGGTAGGCATGAAGCTCGACGAGAAGCTGAAAGTTCTATGTTGGAGGGCAAAAGTTTCACTGCAGTTGGCTGCCATTTTAAAGTGAATGAGGGCATGGTGAAATACATTAAGAAAAAAGTAAAATCAGAAAAAGTGTAAACATGATCTACTTTGGTACAGCTAAAATAGTGTCGACAGTGCAAAATAAATCAATCGTACGGATGGAATCTGCACTTGCGTACTGGATAAAGGACGGCCGTATGAAGAACATGCTCTCTGACTCCAACATCAAACGCAAGAAAGCACGACAGCTCTACCAGCAGCTATAAACTGTACCGAAGACAGCAATGTAGAGGAATACAAAGGCGGCAAACTAGAGGCGCAGGAAGGTGACAAAGAAAGGGAATTAGAATTCTTTGGCTATGATGAATCTGCACCTGAAGAAGAAGACGAAGATGAAGAGGAAGAGCCACAACCGGGAATGTCATCTCCCAAAGGTTTTCAGGCACGCAAAGGATGGTTTCACTGGTTCTAGAAGCGGTTCCACCAAAAGTTTGTTTCCCTACTTGGGGGAAGCAGCATCAGCTGACAAAGAGGTGGCCACAAAATATTCTGAGGCCTTCCAGATAATAATTCGGAGAAAGGAAACTGCCCAGAACAGGTGTTCAATACGGACAAGACTGGCCTGTTCTGGAAGAAGATACCGTCCCAGACGTACCTTATGAAGGATGAAGCCAAAGGCTCCGGATGCAGGCACAGAAGGATAGGGTTACCGTCCTTATATGTGGAAATGCAGCTGGCTTATGCTGAAACCAGGCCTCATTTACAAGGCTGCAAACCCCAGGGCACTCAAGAATAAGAACAAGTTGTTGCTGCCTGTCTTCTGGATGCATAATACCAACGCCTGGATCACCAAGTCCTTACAGAGTACTGGTTCACCAGAGCTCCATTCCTCAAGTTAGGCAAAACCTAGGCGACCTGGACATGGAGTTCAAGTGTTGCTAATTATGGACAATGCTAGTGGCCGACCTCTCGATCTTCATTACAAGGAAGTCCAGCTCGAGTTCCTCCCTCCCAACATCATCTCTCTCCTTCAGCCTATGGACCAGGGCATGATCCGAGCCTTCAAGGCACTCTACACCGGGAATTCCCTCCAACACCTTGTTGATACAAAGGACTGTGACATTGAATTTACACTGAAAGAATATTGGTGTAAATTCACAATTGTCTCGTGTCTGTCAGTCATCGACTGATCGTGCTGAAGGACGTGAAGGAGGCAGCCCTGGAGTAAGTTGTGGCCAGATTTATACAGGCTTCTCTCCTAAGGAAATCCAACATTCAGCCATTAATAAGGTGGTCCAGTTGGCAAGAATTCTTGGTGGTGAAGGCTTTGACGATATCAGCAAAGATGAAGTCACCAGTCTCATTGATGACCATTTTGACCCCCTGACAGACCAGGATTGGGAAGACCTGACAAAGTCTGTCAGTAGGAAGAAGACACTCCAGGTTCTGGAGAGGAACAGAAGCAGGAGGAGGAGGGCCTGACTTTGGAACGTTTGTCCCTAATTAGGAGAATGATCAACGTTGCTCAGGAGTTTGCTGCAACATGGGATCCTTACATGGAATGTGCCTTAAAGTTTTCAATTATCCTTTTTGTTCTCTCTCTCTCTCTCTCGTGATTTTATGTGCAATTAATTCCCTTGCAAAAAGAAAACTGGATTGCTTGAATGGTAACTGTATGAAAGAAAACGTGTATGACTGAATACTTATGGGGGGACTGGATTATTTTCATACGTATGTAATTAAGTCAAATCCACGTATGTAATTAAGTCAAATAGTACATACGTATATTTCTAACCATAAAATGCAAAATTTACTTTGAAATATATTACCGTACTAATATTTCAAAGATTAATATGTACTATGTACAGTAACAGGATGATATTTTAATGTATATTTGATATAGGATGGCATTTTTAGGGATACTTTGGTGCCTACACGTTCACAATAGACACTTATAAGCATTTTTAGAGGGAGTTCTTAAGTATTCGCGGATTCTAGCTAATCACGTGGGGGTCTGGAACGCATTCCCTGTGAATACGGAGGGTCCACTGTATCGGTAACTCCTTCGAGGATTCACAGCAACTACGAATAAGTCTTTCCTACATCAAATCTGTTTTCTCAGCATGCACCCATACAATACTTTAATATATATCAGTATTAACTATTTATCATAAAAAGTACTTGCGATAGCAACAATATATATATACATGAAAATATTTTTATTTTCAATGTAAATATTGCCATTCCTCAGAGTAAAAAAATAAATGTTATATCCTAACTACCAATTCTGCTAAGTGGCCCTGTGGTTAACTTATACTGTACTCAAATTTACAATTTCTATAAGTTATCAATTTCCAATGAAAATTCTTTTGATCTTTAAGAGAACTTCACTAATTTAAAGATGACTATTACGGTCCACTGGTCATGAAATAACAAAACATCTTACAGCACTGATCCATTTCCAATCATTAATTAAAAAAAAAAAAAAAACTGATCCTTCTACCTCCTTTAGCTCTCCTTTCTGAAGAGATGGAACTGATATTCCATGGAACAGGGCATCAGTATACAGTGGACCCCACGTATTCGCGTTCTCCGGATTCACGGACTCAGGAACATTTCCCCGCATTATTCGTGGAAAATTCGCACATTCGCGGTATTTTTCTATGAGAAATATCTACAAATTCCCGTTTGTTTGTTTGTTTGTTTTTTTTCTTTTTTTATATATAAATTTCATCATAAAACGCACTTTTTGTGATAAAACTATTAAAAAAACCAAGTAAGAAAATTTTTAGTGTGTTTTTCTTGAGTTTTAACTAACAAAATAGGCTGTTATTAGCGTTTTTATACGGGTTCCAAACATTCGCGGGTTCTTACTATTCATGGGGGGGTCTGGTACACATCCCCCGTGAATACGGGGGGACCACTGTACATAAATATCATTAATGGCATCACATGTCTTATATACTGTGCTTACTATTCTCCATCATATAATACAACTCTTATTTGTTCCATCCAATTTACATGGGCCATCTCTTTATATAGTTTCCCATCAGGCTATAAACTACAATTCAACAGCTGTACAGAACCTTTTAAGATTTTGCTTGTTAAGAGATCAATGTTATTACTCTAAAGATCACTAATGATTAACCCTACGGTATCCAGCAAGTAAGTATGTATATGAAACTATTTCATTGACCTCAAAGTGTTTTGGTTCAAATTCTATACACATGGGGATTAACAGTTTAATATAGTTATCTAATGAAAGTAGGCTTACTCTGCATTGAGTACCTTGAAAATCTCATTCTTTTGAGAGAAAAAAAAAATCTCAATTACATAATAAATAACAAGAAATCAGAGCAAATGAAAGTTTTTTTTAAAGCCAGGGAAAACAGCCTCACACATCGCTAAACAAACTACAAAGCAAGAATAACAATGTTCTTCCGAAAATCATACTTGCCTTATTTGATACTAATTTACAAACTGCTTCAGTAACTAGTAATTAAATTATGAGCATTAAATTTTTTAAAAATCGGAACCAAGGAAAAGCCATTTGCTCCACTTCATTTGTAGAAAAAAGTTTTTCCTCAACCTTACATACTTTTGTGTAATGTCTTCTTTGAGTGAAAAATGATTAGTGAATTTCCACAGTACTATTCTTTATCTCTTTTTCCTCTTTTGTAATATAATGAATGTAAATGCAACCATTATTTGGAACAACTTAATCATATCAACATATAAGAATACTAATGCAAATGAAATAACTAGGTTGCTGTTATCAAAAAATCTCAGCGAGTATCAGGTAATTTTTTCTATTTATCTATACACGCCTAAAGTATAACTCTAAACAGAGATGTTTATCATAAATTTAGCAAATTTTTCTTTGGATCACCACACAGTAATTCACATAAAGTTGTTATTGTGTAATATTAGTATATCCTTCCACCTTAGATTATTGTATATTTTGAAATTCATGAGTTTAATTATTATTCATTTATGTATAATGATGTTGCTTATCAGCTACTGTGTGCAAATACCACAATACCATGGAAAATAAGAATCCATTTGTAAAAGTATTCAGTAAAAACAGAGGTGGTTTATCTGATGAGAGACATACACATATTTCAACTGCAGCACTCACATTCACCCATAAGCATGCCAGTACAGCCAACATATAGCATTCCCACACACACACAAGCACAATCCAAAAACAATACAAGAAACAGGCTGGAACACAGACTTTTGAAAAAAAAATATTTTATCATTTTTCTTTACCAGTGTACAGTTCAAACTGTGTTAAACCCTAGATGTACTAAAATTTACTCTTAAAAATATTACCACTTCCCCTACGGTTATTTTTAATTAAAAGATACAAAACACAATTAAACTAGGCGTGACCTGGCCTCCAGCTTACTTGGGGCATATGCAAAAATCTACAGTCAGACAGTTGTTTAACCAACAAAATTTAAATAAATATGCTATATTTTATTAGAAATAACTGTTCTCTACTGTTAACATGGTCAATATTTATTCTTTACATTTTGATTCTAATAATCACAAATATTCGATCTTAAAATTCCTGTATCTTCAACTCAATGCAAAATACCTTTTTCAGGCTTTTCCATAGGGCTTTCCTACCCAGAACAAGAACAAGAACAAGAGCAACAACAACAAAGTAAGCGACCAGCCATGAAGATGACCTGCGAGAGGGTTGAAACATCGCGATAAGCCAGAGCTACACCAGCATTAATACCAGCTGAATACCAGAGACGACCCCGGCCTGACATTGACCTCTCTTATGGAATGATACCAACACCGACGTTGTCCCCTGCTTGATCTGGACCAGAGGAACACCTTCCCATATACCAGTATTCTGATAATACCAGTATACTGATAATGCCAGTCTTTGATTAATAAAGCCCAATTTAAATATTGGCCAATTATTGCAAAGTATCGTTGAGCCAGAAAAGTGAGTAATAAAAAAAATAGAAAAGATATATAAGATTAATTTGCTGAATTCTGCCATTTTATTCACCAGTATTATTATTATTATTCAAAAGATGAACTCTATTCATATATAACATGCCCACAGGGGCCAATAATCTAACATTCAAGCTTCTACAGAAAAAAGTAACAGAAAGTAATGAGAAATAAAGAAATCACTTTTTAAAGAAAAAATAAACACAACAAATAAACAGAAAAAATGTAAGTAAATGATAAAAATGCAAGGATAACTGTATTAGGGTAGTAATGCATTGCATCTTTGCTTAAATTTCTGAAGTTCCAACTGTACAACATCCTATGGGAGACTTTTCCACAGTCCAACAGTGTGAGGAATAAAGGACCGCTGAGACTGGCAAGTTCAAAAGCAAGGCATATTTACTGCGTATTGGTGATGCTGTTTAACAAATCTGGTTGCTTTTGACAGGAAAAGGGGATCAGGGATCAATTGTCAATGTGAAAGATCTGTCAAAATATGTACAACTTATGAAAAATTGACAAACAAGAGACCATCTGTTGATGGCCCCAGTCATAACTGCTAATATTAAGAAACAGAAACCTACCACCATGAACCACTATCTGAAAAGTTATAAATCCCTAGCAGAAGCCAACAACCACACCAGAGAAGAGTACTCTAGTAAAGGAAGGGCAAATGATGAAACAGGCTGCATTGATTTTATAACTGTTATAAATAAGTATATGAGATCTTACATACAAAATCTAACTTCCATGGCACATTTACTGACACTTGTCATTAGATGTTTCTCTAAAGTAAGGTGCGAGTCAAAAGGTACACCAAGAATAGTTCAAGCTGTATACTCATTTAGCAGTTCCATCTACCTGAAGGGGAGGATGAGGTAGAAAATCTGTTTTAGATCTGCTGATCAATAGCATTTTCATTTTACTGGAGTTGAGCCTCATACCCCCCTAACTACACCATTAACTAATCCACTCAACTAAGGGCAGTTTCATTTCTCATAGGTGGAGACTTACTACACCTATAAGTGTTGCATCATTGTCATACTGAACAATCTTGTTTTCCAGGCAGGCCACAATATCACTTGTATGGATTAAAAGCATACAGTGGACCAAGAACACTACCCTGTGAAACTTCAGACACATTAGGTCTTGGTTTGCTTAAGATCCCATCAACAGCAACTTGCTGCCTACCTGTAAGGAAATCTTGAAGCCAACCTAAAACATATCCACCCACTCCAAGGTTCTGAAGTTTATAATAAAGTGCCTTGTGATATATTAAACTGAAAGAAGCACTAAAATCTATTTGAATCACTCTACACTCAAAACCCTTATCAAGGTTCTATTGCAAATGCATGTCAAATCTAAAAGAGCATTGCATGTACCTAACTGCTTCCTATATGGATATTGATTACCAGCTAACAATCCTTTTAGATTCCATGTACTTATACAGTGGCTTAAAAATGACAAATTTTCCAAGACAAGTTGTATTTTTCGTAGCTACAAACCTGAGGTCTTAACAATAGGATAATTTCTAGCGCCTAGTTGAATCCGGTTAAATCGCAGATGAAAGCAATTTCTGCATTTTGGAAAGCACAGGGAGAATACATATTGGCCTGTAGTTACTGCAGCCTGCATATATGCCACCTAATGGAACAGGTGCTGTATTACTAAGCTTGCTCTCATCAACAAAGATAGTACTACATTGACCTAAAAATCTATAAAACTACTAATCTTGGGAGAAACCATGCTACAAACCATTTTTTAAAAATACCTGCCATTTTAATCATCTTCAGTGCTGTCACAATTGTTTTTTTTAAATGGAAATAGTGTTGCATTTGCCTGTTGTGTTTAAAATCTCTTCAGATATGGTCTTCATAACGGGTCAATGAATTTTTGGTGGATCTGTTCCATAATGATTAAAACTGGACTGGAGTGGAAACATTGCTTTTCTTGACAGTCATTACGTACAGCAATTCCCAATTTTTCCATTAATTTACAGAAACAGTAAGTTAACAAACTAGTCTTCAATTGTTAGAATCGACAGGGTCTTTACAGACTTAACAATAGCAAGAATTATGGCACAAAATGATTTATTAAAAAGAAATGATTACCAAAGAGAAGGTAAAGTAAATGAAGATAATGATTACCTATGTAGACACTGTTGACAAAAAATATGCAATAAATATATTTATGAACTTCCATTACAATTAAAAAGACGGAAGAGCAAGATTTTAATAGTAATGGAAGGCAAGGGAAAAACCATCAATAGAATGCATAAAACTGTTTTTTAATATTTAAAGGCAATCATAAACTTTCATCTTCAAATATGCCTCCTATCAATCAGTCTCAAAGAAATGTTGCCAAGACTTGCATTTGATAACCACTGTTACCACTAAGATCAAGAAACTTCTAACCAAAAAGGCAATCCAAAGAAAACAGTGAGGAAATAAGAGTAGAAAGAAACTAAAATAAGGAAAAAATAGGACTGATAACCTAAGTATCGTAGAAGAGTGAAGTTTTCATTCAATATATCTGCAGCATAAAACCAATGCATGGAGTGATACTCCAAATATGGTTAAATAAATTAAAATGACAGCTGATGACATTAGGCACATTATGAACCAAACAAAAACTTCTTTCAGTTTTCTTCTGAAGATTGAAAAAGAAACCCACAAATTCAATTTGTAACTTGTTTACTTCTAAGTATTTACATTAAGTTTGAGTACTTTCAGGCCCTTCTGTGGCCCATTCTCAAGAGATGTTTGGGATGTTAGCCTGGGTCAAGGCCCAGCAGTCTTCTGGAACTTCTTCTCGTTGTGCTGTCATTTATGCGATGGCTGTTCTGGTTTTCTTGAGAGTTGCCAATCCCCTCTTGTCGCTCTGATATCCTGAGCTGATGGTCAATGGAATTCACCCTTGTGGTAAGGGTGTGGTCACCGAAAGTCTGTTGGGCAGGAAACCTAATCTCCAGGTCAGCAGGGTCAATCTTAGCTTCTTTTAATATCAAAGCTCGGCTTATGGGATCTTCTGAGGTAAAACCTTTGTTTCCTTCAATTACTTTGATCTCTCTGATAAGCGCACCTTCTACTACCCTCCTGTGACTAATTTTGTTGCTTTTGTATATAAGCCTACTGTTTTTGAAATCCATCCTATGGTCATTTTCCCAACAATGTCTAGCTATAGCACTCCCCTGAGAGTTAAGCTGTACTGCCCTTCTATGTTCTTGGACTCTAGTCCTTATTCCCCTACTAGAGTCCAAGAACATAGAAGGGCAGTACAGCTTAACTCTCAGGGGAGTGCTATAGCTAGACATTGTTGGGAAAATGACCATAGGATGGATTTCAAAAACAGTAGGCTTATATACAAAAGCAACAAAATTAGTCACAGGAGGGTAGTAGAAGGTGCGCTTATCAGAGAGATCAAAGTAATTGAAGGAAACAAAGGTTTTACCTCAGAAGATCCCATAAGCCGAGCTTTGATATTAAAAGAAGCTAAGATTGACCCTGCTGACCTGGAGATTAGGTTTCCTGCCCAACAGACTTTCGGTGACCACACCCTTACCACAAGGGTGAATTCCATTGACCATCAGCTCAGGATATCAGAGCGACAAGAGGGGATTGGCAACTCTCAAGAAAACCAGAACAGCCATCGCATAAATGACAGCACAACGAGAAGAAGTTCCAGAAGACTGCTGGGCCTTGACCCAGGCTAACATCCCAAACATCTCTTGAGAATGGGCCACAGAAGGGCCTGAAAGTACTCAAACTTAATGTAAATACTTAGAAGTAAACAAGTTACAAATTGAATTTGTGGGTTTCTTTTTCAATTAGGCACATTACCAAGGTGCATAAATGCAACCTCTGCACACAATCATGTAATCAATTGTAAACTTTGGAAGATTTAGAACACACATAAAAAAAAATTACCTATTTTACTGACTTTTAAAAACAATTATGTTTTATCCAGCCCATGATACTAACACACTAAATTTTAAAATACTGACATCAAGGGGTTGACTGATTTTCTGATTTAATCATCAGAAAGTTACCTGGCATCATAACTGTCAAGGTTATTTGTGCCACTTCAAGTTTTGGATATTTCATGAAACCATCAAAAGTGAAAGAATGCAAATAGGATTTAAAACATGAATCAAATGTTAATAAAACAACAAATGATTATGAAAGCTCACACTAAAATTATCTGCCTGAGGGTCAAATCACCCCTTTTTATAAACAGAGATAGTACCATAAAAAAAACCTCTTTATAATACATCTACTCATATTCATATTCAATTGAATCTAAAATAATGTCTGAAGCTTCAACCAGACATTACTGGGAGTCATAAAGAAAAAATACACATTTCCCATCCAAAAATAAACTTTTATCCATTAAAGGAGGATGACCGAATAGCTATTACTATAACATGAAAAAAATGTATAAAAATTAAATGTAATATAACACCTAGTGAGGAAATAAGTCCATGGTATAAAACACTAATGGCCATCAAGCAAAGAAAAAAATGTAATATAACACCTAGCTAGGAAGTACGCTTCATGTGAAAAACACTAATGGCCATTAAAAAAAATTGCGCGTTTGCATATAAAATTTGTTAGAATGGTAAAAATAAAGGTGAAATAAGTGGGGGTAAAAATGAACTGAGCATATGGTAAATATAAAAGAAAAAAATTAGATATGTCATGCCTAGTCAATACTAATTAAATCTCATTAGCAAGATTACTGGCCTTACAAAACAGTTTTATGACATTCTGTTTCATTACAATTGCTGATTCATAAACTGTTCTTCTAACCAAAATGGTATTGTTTTATGGCATTTTATTCCAATCAAATATAAACATATTTAAAGCACGAACTTTCCTGACATATTTAAAGTACGAACTTTCCTGAAAGTCACTGGCATGGACAGCAAAAAATAAATTCTACTTGTTCCCAGGGTTTTCTGTTTATATTTTACTCTAAAAATGTGTTATTCCTCAGTATTATATACCAAGAATTGGAATGAGAAAATCATGTAGCAGAAAATTATGTAAACCATAAAAATACATTATAGTAAATACAAATCAATATAAATACATTAATTACAGTAAATACGCAATACTGTACACCAAAAGCGGCATTTGCTAGCTTATTAGCCTCCCAAATAAACCATTCATTTACATCAATTTGCAAGCACAACCCCTTAGCATGTGAAGCAAATCAAAGTCTGAGTCCCAATACCTGAATCTCATGCATCTTACCTTGACCAGGAGGACTACTCTTCGGGTTGCTGCTACTGCTGTTTCCATTTAAATCACCACGTAGCTTTTTCTGCCTAAGCATTTCACCCCGTGTCATTCTTGGCTGAGCCAAAGATATTGAACTGCGGGAGATGCCCTTATCCAGTGGACCACTAAGGTCCAATGCTCCACTGGATTGTGGCTTAGCTGGTCGAGGGCCCAGGTGACACATGCTCTTGGACATTGTGCGGGCAGGCTGTTTCATGCGCACAGAAGAGGGGGTAGTCTCATGCAGGGGTGCAAGAGGGGATTTGCGATTGCGAGGCCGGGCCAGTTCATCAAGCCGTCCAAGAGACAACGCCCTACCTGGCGACCGATGACGGGGACTACTACGGCAGCTTCCAGGAGAGTCACGGAGGGATGGCATTGCTGGTAACAAATCTGTGCGTCGTCTTGCTGCAGTTGCTGGAATTGCTGCAGTCATGGATCTTGTCATGAGGTCTTCACCTGTTTACATAGCATATAAAATGTATATCACGAAAGTCAGTTAAAAGCAAACATCTATATATGCAAAAGGTTATACTCAGATGGTATAACAAAAACTATTCATACCTTAAAAATATGAGTACTTGAATTCTATAATCAAACCATACAATGTTGGAAATCTGGCATTCAGCTGTTTAAAATCTTATAATAATGTGACAAAACTATAATTTACCTTAACTTCATAACAGTAGTACTTCTTTTTATTTCCATAGTAAAGTAAGATTTTTTATATACAGTAATCTTTGGTCATTATTTAATTTAATGAAATAAGACCCGAAAAATATTTGAAAAAAGTGGTGTTAGATTTCTGAGTTAATGATATCAGAGTTCTACCCAATTTCTGACAAAACCTACTGATCTCTAAGTAAGAGATTTTCTTGTGATTATAAAACTGACTAAAAAATCCTAATAAGTAGAACTATTTATATTAAAAATATAATGCACATCACTTCAAAAAATTCATGAAAATAGGTCTTTCTCTCTCCATCTCTCTCTCTCTCTACAACACACCCCCCCCCTCTCTCTCTCTCCAAACAAGGCAATAACTAAACTTCCTTCTAAACAATGACTGAACTAACCTATATAAGTTTTATTTACAAAATATATATTTTTCTGTCTTACTGAAAATAAATTACTTAGAATAAAAAAGAAACAAAATGATCATTTATCATAACCAGCAGACCTTCAACGCATTTAATGATGCCATCCTTCTTTCCTAAAGTTAATGAGAACTACTCTTAAGTCACACAAAAAATCCCTTACGAGCCTATTATTCAATTAGATTCTTATCATCCTCACCATTAAATTCTTGCTTGGGAGGGTAACTTGAACCCCTCAGTTAAAATTCATAAACTAGCACAATATTTTCTATAAAAACAGCAGGGTGATGAACATAGGAATAATGCTTATAAACCATACAAGTACAGCTGCAACTCTCTGACAACTTACAATAGACTACAGAATTGATTTGGAGTAAAATGCAATGCTTATTAATTAGAACCTAATCAAAACCATAATAGTACATATAAACAATGGTAACTTTTGATGGAAAAGCCCCTAGTATAAGTACTAACACACAGGACAATATCATAAAAACAATACAAAAATAATTGCCAGCAAGAGAGTACTAGTTACACTTATAAAATTACTGGAAAATTACAAGATGTTGCAACTAAGCTATAATCATAATCCTATTTCACATGTACAGTATACCTGTACTAGTGTCTCAGATTTTCTGAAAACCTAATAATTAGCCAATGGTAGTGTGAAATGCCAATTTTCAACATTGTACTTGCATGAAAGTATTAGATTACCATTTCTCTAGAACCAGAGTCCTGAAAATATCATACTTTGCAAAAGTTACTAAAATGAACTTAGCAAGATAGAGAAAAATTGAAAAAGTAAATAACAGATGAAAAGGGAACTTCATTCCAATAAATCTTACACCAAGGCACATCTCTTAAAACAGGCGCTGCCTTCATTAAAAATATAAAACACTATTATACTGCGTAACTATAATTAATGCTATTGCAATTATCATCACTTGATAATTTTCAGCAGCAAAAACTGAAAATTCATGTGAACACTAAATCATCTCTATAATTTTATTTTATATCCTGATGATACGATCTTCCTCATTTTCAGTTACAACATACCTAAGATATATTATTTAACAACCTTAGTTTTAACTTAGATGCTTTTAATATAAATTGAAACCATGATTTAAATAAGATCCAGATATAATAACTCTTGCTACATACTTATCATTACCTTTCAATATTCAGCAATTCTTAATCTTAAGTATATAATATTGACTTCAGAGTGTTTAAGAGTTTTTCCTATCTAATTTCCATTTGAGTACAAACTAATAAAAAATATAAATAGCACTTTATAACATTACAAATATAATTAATGTTCAGTGTTTCATATTTACCTAAAAGCTTTTCAACCCTTTTAAGATCATTGTACAAGAGTAATATAACACAAGCAATCTACTGGACATTAAACTAAATTCTGCATATCATCAGTGAGAGAATGTTGTTACTAAGTTCAAGCCTTATATTATCCTTTAACTACACAAAGAATGGCATGTAAACTATGGTATGCCTACAGAATATCAGGCCTTTCATGAAAGCCCAACCTTCAATTATGTGTTCTGACTTTTTGTGGCTTTTCTCTTTTAGGAACACTGTAACAGAAAAGAAAAATATATGTAGTCCCCCCCCCCCCGCCCTCTTTTGCTTGAAAGCCTGCTTATTAGATGGGCAGGAGAAAGATGAAAACTGATACATCTTAGGAAGGTTTAATGAAAATCTATAAACTACTCTGGTCTGAACAAATATTTTAAACAAAACCGTTAATCAACAACTGCTAAGCCCAAAATACTGAAGAGATACTATTAACCAAAAAGTAAAGGTACTACAACCATATTATAAACCAGTCAATTCTCAATTCTAACAAGTAATTCAGGTCATTCAATTTACAACAAGAACAGAACAAGGATACCAAGAAAAATCTGGATAATGCATAAATTAAAAAAAATTTGCCCTGATTATTCACTGCGCAGACACCTCTGAAATAATGAAGTTAGACTGTACAGTCTGGCAAAACAAAATTCATTTCTCTACCTAATTTTTTTCAAATGTATACAACACCTTTTTAAGCTGTTATTTATTTTTCAATCTTCTTTTTATGCTGTAATCTATTTATCTACCTTCTTTTTATGTTCTTATTTATTTTTCTACCTTCAAAAAATGCAACTAACATCTACAGGTTAAAATTTTTTAAAAGACTGACTGGTAATGCAAAGTCAAATATATTACAGAGGCGATATTAAGCAAAACTGTATAAGTATGATAAAGGATTTTCAAGACAACATTCCATAAAAAATACTGCTACTAGAATCAATATGTATGTATATATATATATATAAATAAAGATAAATGCCACGAAGGAAAAATAAACGAAGGAGTCTGCGAGATCTTTCGGCTGAAAAGCCCTTTACTGAAGCAGCTACTGACAAAAATACGAGAAAAGACAATACAAGAAGGTTCGTATAACTGACAGATAGGAATTATAAAAGGATTAGTGCCTAGAATCCGACACACCTGGAAGATAAGAAACCTTCCCAAACAAGCATAAACAAAGGGTGCAATTAAAGGTTTAAGACAATCATCTCAGATACAATCTCCAGACAATTAAAGGATTATAGGTGACAGCTATACGGAACCTGGTAGACAAAAACCCATATTCACAAAAAATGACAGACATACATTACAATAAATTTTTTTTTTTTTTTTTTTTTTTTTTTTTTAATAACACTAAGGCAACTGATTTTTATTTAAGTCAGTAATTATATATTTGAGGTCATTCTTAAACATGTTACAGATACAAGGGTCTAAATGAAAAAAGGCCACGACTAACATTGAAATTACAATGAAAAGTAAGTTGTATTAAAGCAGATTCTAAAAGATTTCGTGATAAGACATCTCTTGACCGTTGCAATTACTGAACTGTCAATCCAATTAATTCGGTGGTTGTTTTCACTTAAATGAATAAATAATGCATTAGATTTTTGCCCAGTTTTTACAGAGTATTTATGCTGGCTTAGCCTTACTTCTAAGCCCTTGCTCGACTGTCCCGTAGGTAGAATGAGGGGACAATCCCATACATGGAATTTTATATATTATGTTGTTGCTTTCTCTGGGGCCATTTTTTATTAACATTCTTTTTAGTGTGTTATTATAGGAAGAAACAAGCTGTTCTTCCTGTCGGTATTGATGTAAAGATGATTTACTCTCTAAATTAAATAACCAGGTACCATCGATTAAGTTTACTCTAGAATTAGAAAAAGACAATTGCCTCCCTTTCTTAGACGTTTTGATACATAGAGAACCATTTCAATGTAAATTCAGTATTTATAGGAAACCGACTAACAACTTAACTTATGTTCATTTCTTCTCAGGCCACCATCTTAATATAAAAATATCAATTTTTTCCTCTATGTTTTTACGAGCATTGCGAATTGTCAGTCCACAATATTTGGATCAAGAAATTGAATACATAAGAAAAATAGGGAAAGATTTATGCTATCCTTCACATATATTAGAACTTTGTTATAATAAAGCCCACAAAAAGTTTTATACTGAAAACAACACACAGAAAGACAAAATTCTAAGAACATTCTCAGTTTGCCTTATTTTAACGGATTTGAAACCATTAAACCATTGTTAAAAGCTTTTAATGTCAACCTTGTTTCTTCCTATAATAAACACACTAAAAAGAATGTTAATAAAAATGGCCCCAGAGAAAGCAACAACATAATATATAAAATTCCATGTATGGATTGTCCCTCAATTCTACCTCGGACAGTCGAGCAAGGCTTAGAAGTAAGGCTAAGCCAGCATAAATACTCTGTAAAAACAAACTGGGCAAAAAGCTAATGCATTATTTATTCATTTAAGTGAAAACAACCACCGAATTAATTGGATTGACAGTTCAGTAATTGCACGGTCAAGAGATGTCTTATCACGAAATCTTTTAGAATCTGCTTTAATACAACTTACTTTTCATTGTAATTTCAATGTTAGTCGTGGGCCCTTTTTCATTTAGACCCTTGTATCTGTAACATGTTTAAGAATGACCTCAAATATATAATTACTGACTTAAACTAAAATCAGTTGCCTTAGTGTTTTAAAAAAAAAAAAAAAAAAAAAAAAAAATTTATTGTAATGTATGTCTGTCTTTTTTGTGAATATGGTTTTGTCTACCAGGTTCCGTATAGCTATCACCTATAATCCTTTAATTGTCTGGAGATTGTATCTGAGATGATTGTCTTAAACCTTTAATTGCACCCTTTGTTTATGCTTGTTTGGGAAGGTTTCTTATCTTCCAGTGGTGTCGGATTCTAGGCACTAATCCTTTTATAATTCCTATCTGTCAGTTATACGAACCTCTTGTATTGTCTTTTCTCGTATTTTTGTCAGTAGCTGCTTCAGTAAAGGGCTTTTCAGCCGAAAGATCTCGCAGACTCCTTCGTTTATTTTTCCTTCGTGGCATTATCTTTATTTATGGATTTATCACGTTCCTAACTTTCGTGATTCTGTTATACATATATATATAATATATATATATTATATATATATATATATATATATATATATATATATATATATATATATATATAAATAAACAAGCACTCATATTAAAGTCATCTATCTTGTATGAGACTTGCCTTGGTTTCAATAACAAAATTAACAATAGAATTTCAATTAATAAATCTGTAAGTGTAAGAAAAAGCTGTTATGATTTACACAAGAATGTAAGCCTATAATAAAAAAATATTAAAACAAATACCTTAACTCTAATAACATAACAAACCAATAATAGTATTAATAGTAAAAAGCTTTGTTATAAAAATACATACAATAAAATAATAATCTGTCCATAAAAATAAAGAAAACCAAAGTAGTAAAACAAACATGCTGCTGGAACGCAATAAAAGGCAAACATAAATGAAACCACAAATCTACTGAAATCCCAACTACAACTATAGTTAACTCCAAAACTCACAACAAGCCAATTAGAAAGGGGAAGGAGGGAATAACATGTCTAGAAATGCAAGCACTACAAGCACAATTTTGTTTCAGTCACCGAATGCGTTAGTGAGTTAATCTCAACTACGAAGACCTTATCTAATTATATCAATACTATACTATATATATATATATAGTATTATATATATATTATATATATATGATATATAGTATAAATATATATATAGAGTATATTCAACCCAATAAAGTAAGACTATGTATGTACTTCACATGATGCATTTGTTTACTACTGCATCAGTCTCTTTTTTTTTTATAAGAATCTAATCTGCATTCATTTCTCCAGATGCCTTTATGAATCAATCAAAATTCAAATTTTCCAGTACTGTAAGTTGAAGATTAGTCAGATGTAAAAAAAAGATACTAAACAAGATCTAAGGGTTCGTAAAGAAAGCAGTCAAGTCATTCTGTGCTCTGTGAGAACATCTACTAGTGTAGCATTCCTATACGAAGCATCCGTGGGTTAGCCAGCTTGCAAACTCACCACCAATAGTGCACCCAGCCCCAGTAAATACAGAAGCAGTTCTACGAGAATAGCGCGTGGAAGATGTGGGAGTGACGGCTGGTGAGGAAGAGGCCAGGTTGCCGCTACCACCGCTACTTTGATTTGCGGGACCCAGCGCAGTGAAGTTATCCCCAAACTCCCACACAGAGTAACGTGACTGAGATGTATTTGTGGGAGTTTTGTCAGAGGAATTAGAGGATGTGGAAGAGGGAGGAGCAGAAGAGGTGTCTTTGGAAGTCAAGGGTACAGAGGGCTCAAGAGGCTGAGGACTAGAGGATCTGACCCAAGAGAGGGCAGAAGGATGAGGGATCTTGCGTTCCAGTGACGAGTCACGAGACTTGGTCAGCCGGGTACCTTGGGTAGTAGGGGGATGTTTGTGGTAGGATGGGCTGCTGTCGTCCCAGTGAAACACTTCATACATCGAGCTTGACATACGCAGGTCTGTAACAACAACGCAGCACTGTTGAACAGACATGCAAGGTGCAAAGTTATGTACTATGCAGATGCAAATCAATTTGCACCTTGACACGACAGAAGCACTTTGTCTATTGTACTGAAGTTGTGGTGCAAGTAAAGTATGTGAAATGAACAAGTGCTAATGTTGCCATTCCAAACCCAAATGTGCTGTGTATAAATTTAGTATGCAAAAAATAACAATGTAATACATTGTGCTCTGATCATTCTTCAAAGAAAAATTATTGTGGAGTAATGCTCATCTTAATGTCAAGACTTTGCAAGACTGGAGAAATGTAATGTTATAGCTTTAGTAGGATTTTGTGTGTATAGCTTGTATTAATCCAAAACCCTGTTAAAAACCTTTATTGTTAATATTCCAGATTATAAAGCCCTTAACCAGCTCATTAAAAAATACACTATGCTAATTAAAGAGTTCCATTTTAACCCTTATAGCTGAAGGTTTTGAAAACCTCTTGAACTGTTAATTATTCCAATTACTACAGCATCCAATCTAACAAAATATAAAATTAATGATAACTAACATACATTCTAAGTTTTTTAAAACCTAACACAGTACAATTATAAAAATCAATTAACACTATTCTACACAAGACAATTTAAAAATATAAAGTAGTATATACAAGCCCAAAAATAAAAGCAAACTAAATCATTTTTCCAAGAGCTGAAACTAATCTTGCAATCTGCAAACAATCTAAACTCTTAAGAGAAAAATTGTAGGTAAGGTTCTTTAACTATGGCAGGAGTAGTTTAACTTGAACATTTAGAACAAAAAGGGCAATAATGGAAATGTAAAAAAGGTAAATACCATTTACTTTAAGTAGAATTATTTTTGGGAAATAAAATATCAAATTAAACCCAAAGTATCCAGAATAAAAAATAAAAATTGAAATAAATAAATTCATCAGTAAAATTAACAGTCATTTGTAAAACAGAAGACCTGTTCCCATAATACAGCCCTGTTGAAATAAATATACCTAAAACTTATTTCAACCATGACTGCATGCAAACATGTGCTTTTCCCCATGCATACTCACAACCAAAACGCCATTTCCTTCAGAGTTCTACCTTATAAATCACTTCATTAAGCAAAATAGGCTAATCAAAATCCATAAGCCAATGAGAGTAAGATTCTAGTGCAATAACTCTTGAAATAACTTCAGGTATTCATTTATTTTATTATATAATTCTATGGTTCAGGTCTCTATAATGAATATAAAACCAATACTACTGAATATGTAATTTGACACTTACAAGAATCTTGACGCTTTACACCAAACAAACCCCTTTCCTAGAGCCTGTAACTAGGGTCTACTGCATTTCTAACCAGTAGAGCAAATATAGAACAAACCCCTTTACTAGAGCCTGTAACTGGGGTCTAATGCATTTCTGACCAGTAGAGCAAATAAGTGACAGCAGGGTCTGATATTTAGCCTATCATTGAGCCACGAACAGTTTATACTCTACTGTTATGCTAGGTATTTTGACAGTGAAATGGGTCATGATTACATGTTAAGAAAGGAGCTAATTAACTGGTAAATTGCAAATGTATTTGCATCATATTACAGGGGCTTCTGTATTTAGAGAGAGAGAGAGAGAGAGAGAGAGAGAGAGAGAGAGAGAGAGAGAGAGAGAGAGAGAGAGAGAGAGAGAGAGAGAGAGATTTAAAATCAGATAAGTTTATAATCAAGGATGAGAAAGAGCAAATTAACTGTTAAATTGCAAATGTATTTGCATCATATTACAGGGGCTTCTGTATTTAATGAGAGAGAGAGAGAGAGAGAGAGAGAGAGAGAAGAGAGAGAGAGAGAGAGAGAGAGAGAGAGAGAGAGAGAGAGAGAGCGTTCAATTTAAAATCAAATAAGTTTATAATCAAGGATGAGAAATTCACTACAGTAATAAAGGACTGTTACACAATTTTTTCAAAAGAGGGCTCAAAACATCGACAAACTATTGTAGGAGGAATTTAAAATTACCATAACATGCACTATGTGATGAAATTAAGAAGCTTCTCCAAATAAATATAAGAAAAAATAGGCCATCATTTTAGGTGAAACTTGTTTTACCACTATGAAAATGCTGGAGATGGTGCAGGAGGAAAAACAGAAAAACTGATCAAATTGGCAACAATCAATTTGGTTTCAAACCAGAGAAATTAACAGAGACAGCCTTTATAATGAGGTATAAAGAGAAAAATATAAAGGAGTGGAATCTGGTAAGCAAAATTATTATAAATTACTAGTTCAACAAGACCATCAAGCCAAATTTTAGCTCTCAAAGGGCTCACCAAATCAATTTGATCTTCCGAGGTGAAATAGATAGAAGGTAAAGTTCAAGGCGAAGTATGTAATAATAAATTGAAGCAAACAAATAGAGTAAATGGCAAAAAACAGGTAAATTGAACTGAATGAACACTGAAAAAGCCTCAATAGGCACACTTCAGTGATACCTCTCTACAGGAAGTTTTGAGAAGGCATCTCACTGAAATGACTGAAACCAAAGACCAGTACTGTAACTAGACAGGAATTACATTAGCAAATGATACCAAAAATTTATTGAGCTAGAAATGTTATGTTAATTACAAAATAAGGTAAAGCATGAAGATACTGAAAAGTGAATTAAGAAAACATGATAAATGTTGGTGCCCAAGAATCAGCATTGAGCCCTTACAGATAGCAATAGCAAAGGAGCTACTATATTTGTGTTTTAACAGCATGATTAAAATAAATAGGCTAAAGAAATATTTACAAGTTTGAAGAATTAAATGGAAAGGATAAAACTGAAAAATCCTTGAAAGAAAAGCAAACTTCATGATCACCAGCTATTTAATATATTAGAAAGAACAACCAAATTAGTGGCTATGTGGATGCAGTGCAAAAAAAGTATGTGTAACAATAGAGGGTTGGACTGCCAAAATATAACGGTGTAAGATTTTCAATGACGAAACATAAGAGCAAATAGGAAAAGAGGTAAGATGCTCATCATGTGTTGGCAGAAAGGAAGACCTCTGATGATGTTGCAATACAATTCTGTTAACCTCAGGAAATACTAGAAAATTAACCAGGTTTTGAGATGGCAGAAAAAAAAAGCTGAAACTTACAATTTATGAATAAGAAATGCGCAACTAGTTAAACCAAGTAAAAAGAGGGTATAGTTGGTAAGAACTTGCATGGAAAATCACTTGCAACCATAGCTTCAACTCAATTATTCTGCTGGTCTGACCTACCACAGACTTGTTACAGCTCCAGTAAAATCAGGGCTTGCAAAAAAAAAAAAAAAAAAAAAAAAAAAAAAAATTCTTGTAGTAGCCAAGTAAGTTTTTGCAGGTCATGTCCTTTCAGCTTAAAAATGACACATAATGAAAACATAAACACTAAAACAAATAAAGTAAATGATGATGACTGCAGGACAGGTTTCTTACTTAACTACCATAAAAAAATACCATATTAAAAGTGCCTGGCCAAAACCATTTTCCTCTGAAAATCAGTGCCCTATCTAGCTGAATCATAAAAAAAAACTGGAATGAAACCCAAACGCATTTTAAAATATATCTGAATATTGAGAAACCACGGTTTTCAAGTTATAAGACAACCAGCTAGTGTTTTACATAAACTGCACTTTTTTCTAAATAACTGCAATTATGGCAGTAGTCATTTGCTATAACTGCAGCCATTAGTATTTTCTTAATCAAAAACAAAAACAAAAATGAAATATTAAGTAGCTAAATTTCTTAACTTGAAACAAGCTAACACCCGTACTTTTCACGAGACATTCACCCAGTCACCTGATATGTTTTATATGCAGCACTGTAATGTGTAATGTTTGGAAACACACACAACTTCTCTGCTAACTAAAATAACTTCCAGGAATAAATTTCTAACACTTCTCACCTTTGCAATATGCAGTACTCAAAAACAATAATTCGGTGTTTTAATAATAATGATAATTCTCAGTACTAATAAAGTGATTGTTGCCTGAATAGACCAGTAATTTTCAAACATCTTGCCTCTTTAAATTAAATTACAGTAGTAAGACTATAACAAATTCATGAATGCATCTCATTTTTTACAGACGTCTCTCATAATTTCAACTCTAGGTTTGGGATAAATTATGCTTTTCAATTTCAAGAAGCTTTAATCTTATTAAATCTAGATATCTGCCAACTTTTTGCAGTGCTTTTAATTTCAGCTTAGGGTAGGAATGACAAATTAGGGGTCACAATCAATGTCTGCTTCTCTATAGCTTCTAACACTCCTTAGAATTCTTTTTCTTTCTCCATTATTGATTATATAGTCTATGTGGTTTCTATGGCTGCTACCTGGATTTGTCCCAGGATTAGAAAAGGCACCTTTAATTATAAGGTTATATGCAGTACAAAACTAGTGAATTACATTCCATTGTTGTTTACAGTCTCTTCCAGGCCTTTTTTGCTCATCACATCCAGCATTAACAATAACATTTTTTATTTCCATTAATGTGGGATAACTCATGGAGAATTCATTGGGTAAATGGAGTTCGGGATACCCAGTTCCTACAGACTTGTAGTTCTTATCTAACTAACGCCAATAACCCATGACACTGCCAACTAGTTTTTAACAAAGATCATTCACTACGCATCCAGTGTTGAAGCCAAGGAGACAAAGCACCTAATGCCTTGACCAAATGTATTGAGGTTGGGTCTTTTCTAAACTTTATTTTTTCCTTTGCTTTGTAAACTTATACCGATTCTATATGCTATACAAGTTTTCTTTGTTTGTACTTGGTTTTTGAAGGGGGTTGAAGCAATCTCCATTTCCATTAGTGGATCATCAATGCGCTAGGGGTAGTATATGATTTATGCAATGTTTTCTTAAATTTTTTTTTATGAAAAAAGCTTATTAATTTTCAAATATCAATATAATGTAAACAGCAAAATATCAATAAAATAAATTAAAATCCAGCAAAATCAAAAAACAGCTTATCAATGTACATATGTATTATAACAGTAGACAAGAGAATATTTTTCACTGATGATGTTTCATCTCTAATCACCATAAAAAAAAATATATATATATATATAATATATATATATATATATATATTATATATATATATATATATATATATATATATATATATATAAAATATTACAGTATCATAAACTTTTATGTGCAAATTTAAAAGTAATTCAGGTAGTCCTCGGTTATTGGTGGCCTTGGTTATGCGTGATCCAATTTTACGGAGCTTGCCTAGCAACAACAATAACTAGTTTTTTTAAGCCAATATGCACTAGTCTCCACTTATCAGCCCCAATCCCTACTTAACAGTGGCACCTATAACTGTGGAATGGAGCTATTACTGGTTATTGTACTGCCGTCAGGAATTGAACCCCCCCTGATAGCCAGGGACTGCCTTAATTCCAATAAAACATTTGTTTATTTTAGCAACTAAACAATTATTTTCCTAATTCTTTCAGTAGTAGTGAGTGTCAACTGATTTTCAGAATGTAAATATTACAAATGTCGGGATGATTTTTTTAAATATACATTGTTCGTATTACAATGATATCAGATCAAAATAATAATAGTATAGTATAAATGGATTCTGTAAGTGAAAAAACATATTAGTGTGTTTACATTAATAATATTTGAAAATTAGTAAATCATTGTAATATGTACATATACCAGAGAATATTTTATCACTGTTAATTCCATTTGTAATTTGGTAATTTTTTTAATGCATATTTAAATACTTAAGTACTATACAGTATTTAACTCTACTTGTGAATTCCCACTTTTTCCCCTATCTGAAAAAAGATAATGGGACAGCTTCAATACTGTATGAGAGAAAATGGCTGACTGAATGTACGGGAGAGTTTAGTTTTCACATGTAGTTGTAAGCCATATATTTTTAAGGGTAATGTAAGAATGACTTGGAAATTATATTAAGAGGATTTAGGTGAAAGTTTAAGGTATACTTGGTGTTTTAACCATTAAAATAGGCAGTTATAAGCATTTTTTGAGGTGGGTCTTTGGTGTCTGAACTATTCAAATAGCCAGTTATAAACACTTTTAGAGGGAGATACCAACTTAACACAAATGTTCACTTAACGCAGGTGGTTGTGGTCCCTAACCCCACTGATTAGAGGGGACATACTGTAATTATATAATGCTCCTAATGGCTTCAGGGTTGTCAGTCAGTCAAGATCAGACTTCACATCTAACTCAACTATATGAGAAACTAATTCTAGAGTGAGGTTGCATGCTGTCCAACCTTACCATTCTTTATGTTTGAGTTATCAAACTCATTTTCAATGTCATATAAGGGGTCATCATCCTAACATAAAGACATGACTGTATGAAAGGATAAGAGGAGCAGACATATGGCAAGAAATCCTAGGTAACTTGGCTATAGCAGCTCAACAATGTTCATAAGATAGTTGAAGCGATTGTTTCCCATCCATGACTTACAACTAAAATCTGGAGTGCCCTAAAGGAAAGTGGGTCAAGGAAAGAGCAAAGATGAAACTTTAAAAAAATAAAGATTTCCACAAAAGAGGGTGAAAGAGGGTGATCAAGAAAAGTAAGACCTTTGTGGGGTGAGCAAGAGGAATAAAACAAGCCTCTCCTTTTAAATGGGGATTTTTACTATTTTTACTGTATTATAAACTTTAATAAAACCAAGAAGTCCCATTTCTAGGTTCTCATAGGGCTCGTGCAAAAGTCTGCTCTTACATGATGAACATTAGAGCAAAGTAAGAGTAGCTAAGTTGGATAAAAAAAAAAAAAGAAAAACAAAAAAGGAACAGTGAGCCTTCATTTGAGAAGAAAAAATCTATTGCTTCCTGGGTTGAGCCCCATCCTTCTATCTGCTTTTTAAAAATCTTATTTTATTTGGGCCTGGAGCAGAAAAGGCCATTAGGTTATCAATACCAATTGTATTTTCCCCAGCTTAGACCAATACTTCAAGACAAAAATAAACTTTTTAAAAATCTTATATTCTTTATATATTTTGAAAAAAAACTGGTCTAAACTACAACCTTCAACTTGCAGGAAAACATAGGCACTTGTGCAAGTAAACAGCAATCTATCAAGAACAAAGGCAAGAATATTAACTGTATCTTTCTCAACCTACAGTCACAACCATCTTATACAAGCGTTGTTTTAGACCATGGGCTCAACATACATACCTAAACTGACTGGCAAGACTCAATCTCTACACAAAGGAAGAGTACTAATACTTCTAATATTTCCTAATATATAAGCCTTAGACTGTACTCTATGCATTAAATGCAATGCTATTGATCTATTCATCAAGCTGAATTATGCTAGAGTCCATTAGAAAAAGTTAAAAACCTCTACTACTCATGATCATACTGAATAGTAATGTATTCTATATTCCCTAGATGACACGTACCAAACCTATTGCCTCCAATGAATTACATATATGAAAAACATTTCTGCATTTTCTTACCATCTGTTTTTCTGTCAAGGCTATGTGCTGAAGTAGCTCGCTTACGACTCAGATCCATGTCACTGCACTCTGAAGCACGTCTACTAATTGAAGTTTCTACTAAGTGGACGTTGGTAGTTGAGGTAGCCCTGAAAAAGAATGGCAAAAATTATAGTACCTTCAAGACCTTTTAAACTGCCTTTTCACCACAACTATATAAAGAAAATTTGCTCTTTACTCACTGACCTAATATAACACTAATAATAATATAATAAAATAATAATACAGTGAACCCTTGTTAAACTGAACCCCATTAATCCAGATATCAGATAAGATGGACATCCAAGAGTGTCAGCCGATTTAATTAAAATACCTATGTTCGTCCACGATTTAAGATAGTTACTGTTCCTCCGCTTGTCATGTACGTTTTCCTTTTTATAAATATACTTTTCATTTATATTCTTATTTTTATATATAGTAGTCATACCCCTACATACGAAAGTCCCTATGTACGAAAAATCCAGGTTACGAAGGCAAAGAGGAAGATTTTTATGCTTCTGTGTACGAAAATAATTCAGGTTGCGAAAGGGTGTACTGTAAAGTCCGAGATTCACCCAGGCCGCCGAGAACAATTTTAAAACTCGCACACTGCCAACTCAGTAGACTCGCCACCATCCTCCTGCTCTTAAAATGGTTCCTGATACTAGTTACTGCTGTAAGATCCTGCTCTCCTATTGGTCAGCATCTATCCCATCATGCATCTACGTAAGGGAGTTCCTCGACCATTTCGTTTCGGCAGCGTTATCGTACACACGTGGAATTAGTTCATTCACGTAGATTTAGTTCGTTAATGTAAATTCGTGTTAGTGATTTCACTTTCGTTGTACTGTAAGTTACTTTATCGTGTTGTGTGTCAACTTAATTACTTATGTCATTAGCCATGGGTCCCAAGAATGTTGCTGAAGTTCACGGAAAGAAGAGGATGTTTTCTATGGAGACGAAGATGGAGATAATCAAGAAGTGTAAATGTTTTCTGCCATTTGTTAATGTGTTTCATTAAGTTTAGTATTAATGTTTTCTGCCCTTTTTTAAAGTGTTTCATAAGTTAAGTGTTCATGTTTTCTGCCGTTTGTCCTCCTCCTCCTCCTCTGTCGCCACTTTTGGACATCACCTCACCCGAAAGGTAAGGTTCTAAATTTTACTACATATGTACATACAGTATTTCTTGTACCCTGTACACTAATACCCTTTATTTACAGGTACAGTAACAGTTAGGTTAAGTATTGAATGGTCCAAATTGTTGTATTTCATTGTTTATCGGTCAATTTAGCTTTATCATAAAATTTACTGTGGCGTTTTTGTAGGGCTTGGAATGAATTAGGCAATTTACGTGTAAAACGTAGTTCTGGATACGAAAAATTCAGATTACGAAGGCCGCTTCGGAACGGATTAATTTCATAACCTGAGGCACTACAGTACATATATACACAGTATGATCCCTAATTATGCAAGAATTTGGTCGATCCATGGCCTCGCAGAATTGGAAATTAGCATATTTCAAAAACACATACCTTATGGGAATAATTCCATTAGGGCCAAGGCAATCAGCAACTTGCTCAGTCAAACTTTTTTATACTACCCATTCCCAATACTTTCTATGTACTATATTGTAATTTTTTCTAATATGAAATTGTTCTTATGGATAAATAAAACATTGAAAAGGTTTTAATAACTTGAAAATTTTTTAACTTCAACACATCCATAGCTAAATTTGCACTTATTCAACTCTATATTTTTGGCATAAAACAGCATCAGAGGCATATAGTTTACCCTAATACCTACGTAATAACTCTCGATAATTTTTTTTTTTCATTTGCATAACCTTTATAGTTTGGACGGTATTTCCACAAATGTATGTACTCGTTAGACATAACAGCGCTAGCAGTGCTGTTAACTAAAAATTGTACCGTATAACTTCCTTAAAATACAACAGCCGTGAAACCGATTCGCCGCTAAGTGATTGCGGCGTTAGCTGGCTGCCTAGTATATATATATATATATATAATATATATATATATATATATATGTATGTTATTATATATTATTATATTTATTAATTATTATATATATATTATATGTATTTATATAATATATTATATGTATATATATTATACTATGTTATATATATTGTATGTATTGTATATATATATATATATGTATATTTATATAATATATATATATATATGTATATATATATAGTATATATAGGTACTATCTATATTTATATATAGTAATATATAGATATCTTATATATATATATGTATATATATATATCTATATATATATATATGTTATATATATTAGTATGATATATATATATATGTATATATAATATATTATATAGTATATATATATATCATATATATATATATATATATATATGTATCTATATATAATAATGTTAAGATATATAAGACATATGTAAGTATATATGTATTGATATATATATATATATTATTATATATATATTATATATACATATATATATATATATATATATGTACTATATATATGTTATATATATATATGTATTATATATATACTATATATATATACATGTATATATATAGGTACATAATATATAGGTATATATAATATATCTATATAATATATATATATCGATATAAGGTATATATAACATTATACGTATATTATATATATATATTATATATATTATATATTATAGATATTATCATATATTATGTAATATTAATTATATATGTATTAATATATATATATATTATATTATATATATATATTGTATGTATTTATATCTTATATATATAAATATATTGAAGATATATATATATATGTAATAGATATATATGTATATATATATAGATGTATATATTATAATAGGCATATTATTATCTATATCTATATATATATATATATATCTATATATATATGTATATATTATATATATATGTATATATTATATCTATATCAATCTGGTATATACAATATATATTATAGATAGATAGATTATTGGATATATACAATATATTTATATAGGCATATATAATACTATATAGTATATATCATAACTAATAGATGTATCTATGTAGATAACATATATATATTATATATTATATACATACTATTATATATTATATATATATATATATATATATAATATATATATTATTATATATATTATAGAATATATTACTATATATATAGTTATATAATATATATATATACAATAATTATATATATATACTTACAAACATACATTATATATATCATCATATATATATATATATATATATATTACAGACATAGATATTAAACACCCCCCCATATATAATATATTATATATAATATATATAATACTATAACCTATTTTAAATTATTTAGATATAACATAT